>NC_141824.1:24041330-24380330 GCF_982586985.1 Callionymus lyra
GATGTGAAATATTTTATTGATTATTGCTTGTTTGTCGGTTTACAAGATATGAGCAGAATTCATTACCGCCAGCACTGGTGCACCTTAACTGATTGAAACACACGCTGTGTTGTTTTCCACATAATGTGTCAAATCAGATTTATTTGAATCATGTGAAGAAAACATGTAAAACAGCTCCGAGATGAAAACAAAAAAATTAAATAGTTAAAGGCCCAATTCGTAGGATTTAAAATAGGGTTTTGGCTCCCCCTAGTGTCTGAGTATATACATTAAGTGTGATAGTGTTAATAATCTAGGAAAATTAAGATTATAGCTTATATCAGTCGTCTTTAACCTTCAGTCTGGCAACCAATCTATGAGGCATTTGTTCATTTGTAATTAATTATAATAAGAAAAACATGTGTTTATTTTAAGAAAGATTGTATCTGTATTGAGTCTTCTCCTAGCTAGTTTCTTGACATGTCATATAAACCTATACTCTACTGAAAATAAGTGAAATAAAAACTTAATATAATTTATTTTTATCTGAAGGTTGGTGAGTAAATATATTACGGGCATTAAACAGGTCTTCGGTGCAACAAAAGGTTGCGGTCACCTGGTTTAAATCGATTTTAGAGAGATTTACTACAAGTAATGACTATTGAATAAATAGAAAGAATGAAGAAAAAAAAACCTTTTCCATGTTGTTGCTTTAAGTGGCGGGTTCAATAAAGTGAGATTTGGGTGATAATCTTGCAATTTTGCTTCCATGATTACATGACCATATACACCATTCTTCATGTGGCTCAGCTTCTGTTTTTTTAATTTTTTGAGCCACAGCCAACCATCATCCCAAACAACTGAAGGCTTGGCTCCAGCCCCAGGGTACCTAACCTGTACCAGAAAACATCTTGTATGCCATCCAACAAGCTGGCCGTCACAGACAAGCGATGTGTACTTCCAGAGTTTCTGTCCATAAGCTCCAGGCGGGCTCACAGTGGAATCCTCAGTTTTAGTGGTAAAAGACGATTGCTGGACTGCGACACAAAAGGAAGGAAGCAAGATGTGGGTTTTGATGTGAGATGCAAACTTAAATTGCTTCTCAAGGTCATGAATGCTGATTTTGTTTTCCGAAAAATAGTCATGTGGCCATATTTTGACAGGCTTTTTTGTGTTGACTACGCTGAAGGTTAGTGTTAAAGTGATAGTTCACCCAAAATTCAAACTCACCTCATGTTCTACTCACTCTCCTGACGACAAAGAGTTGGGATTATTTTCAGGGTAATACGTTCCTTTTCAGAGTTATAGACAAAAATGTATGTACATTTTAACGTAGGACTGGAGCGTCGCTCTCTTCATCTTCGTCCCAAATTTCCCACTTAAAAACATGCAAATAATTTATAGACCGGAAGTTTCATAAATTACTATATATTATATATTTCAATGTCACTTAGAGAACAAATTTGCTAAGATGGCTTCCTAAAACATACGTGATTGGTTGTAACAAAATTACATTCTTACCGTATTTTCCACTCTATAAGGCGCACCTAAAAGGCTTAAAATTTCTCAAAAAATGTCAGTGCGCCTCATAATCCGGAGCGCCTTATATTTTAACATGACCTGGTGGGTGACTTGTTTACAAATACTTTCATGACTCTGCGCCAACTGAGCCGTCACGCCGTGGGCGGAATTACGTCATCACGGGGGGGATAAATGATTTCACATCATGGCGGACGTCTATGGAGTAAGATTACTGCCACCGTTTTAAGCGAGTGTGTCTTGGTTTATGTACACTCAAAACTTTTTCTTTTTTTTCCGCAACATCACTCTGTTGCGCGCTCTACCAGTCATACACGTGAGTTCAACATGTTATCATACAAAGTGCTCAATTTCACTGCTGCGTACTCAACATTTGTCTGCTCACAACACCAGTCTCACGCGCTGCTGCTTGAAGCCTTTTAAACATCATTTATACATTGTTACCATGGGAGTGAACAGAGTTGGCAGAACGTTTGATAAAGTTTGACTTTATCTGACTGTTTTGTTGACATACCCTTTAGCACAGCCTTATCTAGTGGCTGCATAACGCAACCCCAGTCAAACATTTGACTGTATCTTTTATTATATGCCCTTTATAATCCGGTGCATCCTATTTATGAAAACACTTCTAAAATAGGCCATTCATTGAAGGTGCACCTTTTAATCCGGTGCGCCTAATAGCGCGGAAAATAGGGTACCTAAAAAACACATACCCCAACCAAGCAGCTTACTTCCTCATAATATAAGTTTGAGCAAATAGTATTTCTGAAATAAACTTTTTTTCTCTTGTTGTCTGTCTCTAAAAAAAAGTCAGCTCCAGTATACAGGGAACTAGTGATGTGTTGAAAGCCAAAGACTAAAAAGCACAGAGTGACATCTAGTGGACTTTCAATATAAGACACTGTATCATGATACCGTCATCGAATGTTTCATGAAGCCACATCAACTCATCAGTACTAGGAACACTGGGCATCCGACTGACAATCCTCTAGGAATATTGGAAGACAATCATATCCCTGGATCCAAATGGCAACATTTCATGAAAATGATCTAGAGATCTGTTGATTGGACAAACATGAACGCCGTGGTATATGCAGAGATTAATGGTGTGGAAGAAACACAACAGTGTTTTGATTCAGGATTATTTATAGAGGTGGTGAAGATGATTGCAGGTCAACTATTATCACCATCATTATGAACATTATTTATAGACTCAGTTTGTTGAATCAGACTTTTACATAATTCGAGATAAATCTATTCAGCAAGCAACCCGCAGACAAACCTCACCAGTTAGTCAACAATATGAATTTGGTTGAATGGATTAAAAACCTCTGACATAACGTAATGCTTTTGATTGTTCATTGTGTCTGGCCAATTTAACCAACTACAAAGAGAGCAACTTTAAAAGACTGGTTTTCTAAATATTACTAGAGACCCTGTAAACAACGTCTGCGATGGCGTGCTCTCACTTTAGAAGACTGCTGTGCATGTGCGTATGGGTGTAGGGATTTAAATATATTGAATTACATAAATCACATACACTGTTTTATTAATGTGGCGCGGCTTGTTTTATGCCTTGTTACATGTCTCTTCAAGTCGCAACTGCTGCTGTGTTTAACGTCAACACACACACACACACACACACACACACACACCTACTGGCATTGAAGGCCCAGCATGAGTGCTGATGGTGCTCGTTTGACTAATGATTTTCCTCACATTTCTCACACCTCCTCACTCTGTCTCCCTTAACCAGGTGTGGCCATCACATCCAATCGTGCTGAGAGTAAATCATTTGTCACTATATTGAGGATAAAACTGTCCATTTTAAGCAAATAAATCCTCCTGCTAAACAGGATAACTGATGATTCATCCTTAAGGTAACTCAGTCTATACAATTTGTTTCTGTCCTTAAAGTTGAAAAAAATAAAATTTAGTTTCCAAGGTAAACTAATATGTTGATTTAAGTTTGTCTTAAATACCTCTATTGTACTCCTCAGTATGAAAAACCAACTGAAAAACCTTGACATCTTTCCTATCACAACCACACTCACTGCTGTCATCAGTCAAGCATCAATGTTTGTCACAGCATGTCATTAATCCCAGAAGTCTCCACCTGCAAGTGAAGCCCATACTGATCTTCACTCCTCCTCTTGCCACCTTGAATCACGTCCACTTTGTTTATATAATGAGCCCCTTGGAGAGGAGATACTTCTGGAATTGATGACACAAGGTGACAAATCTTGAATCTTGATCAGCAAAATGGGTGTGGTTATGGTAAACAAGATTTAATCTCCAGAAAAAGTGAGGCTTAAGCACATTTTCTAACGTAAATATGTAAATGTAAAGAGAGATGTGTACAAATTCATACTGATCTATTTAAGACACACTTAAATCAACATATTAGTTTAACTTTAACTTTAGCTTTATCAATTGAATTAATTCATCCTACATCAGGAAGCCAATGATTTACTGGATGAGATGGAGAGAACCAGACTAAGAGCAAAAAACAAAAAACAACAAAAGATTGATAGATTATACTAAATACAATTTCTGTTTGCGTCTGCCCTCATCATATGAATATATACTGTAGATATTTGGTTTGAATTGAATGTATCTTATCCTCTCTCACCTGTGTATGTGGTGTTATCATGTCACCGACCGGAAACACCCATTGTGGGTTTCAGATGACAAAACATACCTTTCTATGGTCGTGGTATAGAAATGTCAGGCTAATGGAGCCATTAGTTTTAAATGCACTTTCATGTTTTGCAGGTGAAAAGAGATGAGATACTACGTGTTTACGCTTTTGTATGCAGGATGTGAATGTTTCTGTTGTCAGGAGGGATTGAAGGCAAAACAAAAATAAGTCTTTGATTCACTGCAGGTTTTATTTACTGTCGCTCATTTTCATTTCCAGCATAGAAAAGTTTTCCTCCAGTTGGTCATGTCATGATGGACATGTATGCTAACTAGTTCATTAAAGAATGCTCCTTCTTGTTTGGTAGTCCACTAAGAAATCTTCATCACCAAAAGGTTTGGTACAATTTGTTGAAATAATTACTCACAGTCTCGCTGGGAGTTCGCTGTTTTAATGCAAATTTGGGATGAGTTGAAGGGGAGCACAGAAGCAGTTCATTAGGACAGCTTGCTGCACCACAGGCTTGCTGGCAGCCAGTCAACACAGACAAGAGAATACACGCTAGAATCTCCTTCCATATTCGAAGGTGGACGATACTGTTGGGCACAACCAGTTGCCAAATGTATCGAAATGTCAGAATCATTTGACAGTAGAAGAGATGACATGACTTAACTTTTTTTTTTTCTTGTTATTGATGTGGACATTTCAAATGATACTCAACAGTAGTTGATTAATATACATTGATTTATTTGAAAACTCTTACTATTTGCAAGTGTCCACATGATTTAACAGCAGTGGGTCAAAGTTTTTATATGACTGAAAAAGCAAGAGAGATTGAGAAGTTCCTGGAAGATAAAAAAAAAAGACGGACATTGGGTCCTTTATCTTGTTTTTGTGAACAAATATAGATGTTTATTTTTGGCAATGGCGCAGTGGATATTTTATGGGATTGCCTTTCGTACCTCCAGAAAGAACTTGAGTAATGTCGATTTAATATTTCTTACAGTTATTTGGACAATTTAAACCCTTATCCTTGTAAGTTTTTCGGTCGTGTATTGAGTTCTTTTTATTAAGAGCTTCTACCGGAACTCTACCCCACTTGCATCTCTTTTATAGATGGACAAGTACAAACACCGCTGTTCAAATTGACATAACGCCTCCAGTCGATTTCTATCAGCTCAGTTTTAAATTGAATCATTTCAATTGCCAGAAGTCTGTTTATCGCAGCAGTTCAACAGGTCACATTTCTAACCACTGACCACTTCAAAGACAATGACTCCCACTTCAAAAAGTGCTGGTTGTAAGTGGTCTGGTGGCCCCTGCTTTGAGAGATGACTCTCCACTCACATTTCAAGTTGTTGATTGGTTAAAAAAAAATCATTGTGTAATGATTTATCCTTTAAAATACCGGACTGTATTAGCAGCATTTTATTTGGCTCTGCTTTTAGAAAGCAACTTCAATGTTCTGTTTAAATATTCTGGCTTTGTTAAGTGTATACTTCTGGTTATGAAAATAAAAGAATAGACACAATTCATGTTGTATTCGGCCAAGTTAGCAAACAAACTTAAGTTGTGATAATGTAATTCCATGAAAAATACAAGGTACAAGGAGTCGATAAATACAGTACATGTTAGTAATGGGCTTTCATCTATTTCCGGGAAAAAATAGGTATTAAATGTTTTGCTTTTAACCACCAGTGAACCGTAAATATGCCTTAATGAAACACTGCATAGAATCAATTCACACACTAAAAAAATCTACTCTAGCATGGCTAGTTTTTTTTTGCTTTTGTTCAGGAACACAGTTGTGCTAGTGGTTATGATTCTGTGACTTCAACACATTAATTAAAGGGACTTTGAAATCTTTGATTCATGGAAGTGTTTATAATTTTTACATTTGATTTTATGCTGTGTTTAAGAAGCCATGGAACATTAGTGGAGAAATGCAGATATCTCTATGCAGCCCATCTTTAATGTTTACACTCACCTCAATAGATTTGAAAAGATAAGTTGCTGCGGTTATCAAATCATTAGTCTTCTTTCTTTCCATTTCAGGCTACATGCCACTATGGTAAACTCGTTAATCGTATTGAACTAAATGTTCCAATTCCCCTGTGACAATACTGGGAACATACATGGTACATTACTAAATGATGAACACACCATACGCATCTGTAACTGATTGAGAATGTGGCACTCGATCAGAACACATTGCTGATAAGCTTCTTATGTATTTGTTTTCTGGTTTGCTAGTCTTCTTCAGTAAGCTCCTACAGCACAGTTTTATTTTTTCATGATAGGTTGGTGAAATCCACTATTTAAATCATAAATATCTGTAGGCGTTACATACAAGGACAAGCTAAATAGGCTTAAATTATATCGTTGATATGTTATTGGCGTTGAGAATAAATTTAGATATTGAGGCGTTAAGTTCCATAAAAGGTGTTGATGCCATATTCTTATTAAGTGAATGCATGCAAGTATGGCTGACAGAATCTCATTCTCTATTCTTAAGGGATGTTAATGTCCTATGCGAGCTGAATGCATATCAAGATAGAAATTATGAATAAATTGGTGTTTAATGTATGAAAAGGTCGAAGCTGATTTCCAATTACTGTCCAGAGACGACAGTTATTTTACTTCATGGTGGGTGAGCTTGTCAAATGAACGAGAAGGAGGCTGGTAAATAAACTGGTTAAAAAAGCAATTCAATCATCCTCCGATGTCTACGCTGGTTGAACAACCTTCTGAACAACTAAAGAGACAAAGAAAAGAAACAAAGCTCTTACATTTCCTTCCCATTTGGTACGTTTAGCAAGATAGTTGGCTTGTTGCCTTGTAGATAAGGCATTATTCTTGGTCCTTTATTCCAAGAAAAATCAGGGAGCGATGGAGAATGGAAGAAAAAAATTGCACACCAATGTACAATAACCTACATAAGATGTTACAAAAGTGCCATGAGAGTCGACCAATCAGAGGGGGGAAAGATAAAGTGAACAGTGTTGCACACAAGTGATGTCCTTCTGAGGCCTGAAGTTGGTTGACATCTAGCGTTCTTCTTCAGAAACCCTAAAGCAATGTTGAAAACACAACATTAATGAGTTCACCATGCCCATACTACTATTCAGGTCAACACATTACACATAGAAACATTGGTTAGGCTAGAATCCCCACTTACCTTTTTCCTCAGGTCATCATAAGATATTGACCTAAGAATATATTTCTCCCCTGCCCTTCGGATTTGTAGCTCCATTAAATACAGGGATTTTTTCTAGAACCTATTATTTTGATCATTGATATGGGTTGAATTTCCATAATTCCTAAATAGGGCAACCAACGATTACGTTGTTCGGATACTTCTTTTAGACAGTACAAAAATATTCCGATATTTTAAGAATTGCAGAAGGCAAAGGTTTTGTTTTTAATTAAGCCTCTTGCTACTGTTATACCCAGCGTGTGAATTAAAATGGTTAAAAGTAACTCTGAGAAAATGTCATACTAATGGCTACAGGGTATTTTGATTGTATTGACTTTGCTTTATTTTGGTGGGAATGTGTATTTATACACCGCAGATAAGTACAAGCATCGTTATCTTCTTCACCTGTATAAATAATCCAAACAAGAGTAACAAACCAGCACAGTCTTAGACCTCATAAATTGCAGGGGGGGGAAAAAAGCGAGGAGTAGAATAATAAAAAGGGATGGGTTTGAAAGATGCCTCGTATCTCACTCTTAGCCCCACTTCTTTGATTATTGTGTCCAGCCAGCGGGTGAGTATGTTTTTAAGGGTTGATTGGATCATTCTGGAAGTTTAGATCAGCCAGCCCTCTCATTATAGCAGCTCACACACACACACACACACACACCGGTGAGAGGAGGATAAATAAACGAGCGCTGGTCAGCACTGGAGAGACAGGCGGACGGTAAGAGACGATAAAGTGGGGCAAAACTCGATGAACAGAAACAGGGAATTGTGGGTAACAAAAGCGAATGAACGCACTTTAAATGCCCAATTAAAAAACAAGACAGATTCCAAACTAATAAGAAATCTATTTAAGAAAGGTACCACTTGAAAAATAGATTGGTAGGAAAGTATTAGTAGGATTTACCGTGCAAAAAATGTCTATTAACAACAATTTTCAGATAATATATGAAGCTGGAAGATTGGAAAACAGATGGGGGTGAAATTGGGGAATGAAAAAAAGGCGGGATGGAAAGAAAGATGTGGGGGAAGGCTGTCACAGCGTAGAGCAGGCCAAACACATCAAGGTCAAACTATTGTTTACTCCGAAAAAAAGCACAGTCAACACCAGCTGCGTAGAGAAACAAGCACAGCTTCCGCCAAAGCTCGTTGTTTCCGCCAACCACAGCAAAGATTCAAAAAACAATCTCTCTCATACACCAAAGGAAATATGTGGAAGTCGTCTGTTGTATAGGATAGTAAAGGTGTATTTAATAGAACTAAACTAATAATAAATATGATGAACATCAATATTCAAATTCCTTGTTTTATTAAAATTCAGAACAGTTTAATTTCAATTAATACACACCTTTAATGCTGATCCTTTGCTTATCGACAGTTCGTAAAAGGAAACTATGCTTTAAAGTGTATATAAAAATAATCGAGTTTTGAAAGTCAGCCCACCCAAAACTTTTCATGACATGGTTAGAATTCCGGTAACCCAAGCAAAGGATTATAGGATATAAGAGATGCTACGATGGATAAACAATCGTACTGCTGTGCCAACAGACTTGTATGGAAACTCCAAATGGAAATAGAAAAAGTGCCAGTATATTTTAGATTAACGCGACAAAACCTCGAAAAAGGATAGAGGGATTTTCGGAAATACCATCAGCTTTTTTTTTATTGGGTATTGTTTTGATTGTTTAAGCGCTTTGTGTCCCTGGACTAGAAAATGGCTCTACAAATATTATTTACTTACTTACTTTTTATCTTATTAAGTTGATAAAGTCAAGCATTTACGATGTTGTATTTCAAGTGTAGGTGTATTGAGAGGCCAGTGTTCGAAGCAGACGCCACGCTCAGAGTGAAAATCTTGAATCTAAACGTTAACTACACAGAAAAAAGTACAAAATTGGAGAAGGAAAAGTGTCCATGTGATTAGAATTTCCATAAGGTCCTCATTCATCAAGGTCATGGTTATCCAAGAGGTTCAAAGCGAATCAACTGGACTGTGTAGAGAGTCTGGGGTCGTGTTTGTTGAAGATCCTCTTTCATTTTTCTGATACTTCAGCAACGAAAGGAATTACAATGTCTTTCTTTTTCTCTTCCTTTTCAAGTTTTGTGCCGTTCCCCCTCTTGTTTTTCAAAAAGGCCCACTTGGGGGATCCACAGGTAGTCAGGGCTTTTCTAACGTGGTCTTGTTCTTCGATCTTACCTTCCCTTCTCGTTTGATTAGAACAGAAAGAGGAAAGTATAATGTCTGTTGGCAAGTTGATACAGTTTATTCCCAGCATGTTAGCTTTTATGCTTGTGTGTATTGTTCATGAATTTAAAAAGAAAAGGGCTTTTGGGGAAGAAGGGACAGATCGAGAATTTAGTTATTTCGCTACGTGTTTGATGCCGAAAGAAATGCTGACTAGCTCAAGGGAGAATTCAGTCCTGTTGTACCGCCGACTGGTTGAATGTCAAGGTTTATATTCACTGAAATTCAGTTAGAAAAAAGGAAAAATACATTAGCATCACCTGCAAA
Source organism: Callionymus lyra (assembly GCF_982586985.1). Classification (NCBI taxonomy): domain Eukaryota; kingdom Metazoa; phylum Chordata; class Actinopteri; order Syngnathiformes; family Callionymidae; genus Callionymus; species Callionymus lyra. The sequence continues at coordinate 24,051,204 of NC_141824.1, forward strand.
AACTGCAATAAAAAAAAATCTGACCTTAAAGCTGAATCAGCAAGAGCTCTGGACTGGTTACAATAAGATGTTTGTATATTTGATTATATGCCGATGATGGTGTTCTGTTTGTGTGTGTCTCTAGCTTTCAGATACTTTGTGCCAATGTGCATGCATGTTCGTGTTTCGAAGTTTTGTATCTAGAGTTTGTGTTTTTGTGTCTCATATTCAGTTGTCAAGAGTCACATGCTAATGTTATTTTAGACTATATTTTAAACATGTTTTCTTTTTCTAAATGACAGACCTTTTAGGCAGTAAATCTTCTTTTTTTTTTCACCCGAGCCAGGGGTTGAAGACCTGTTTTAGGGGACCTCCATGAAGTTGTGTAAAATTATTATATATTAAATATAATTCCCCTTTAAGGTATAATGCTATTATTTTTGCCTCATTCATTGAATAAAAGAAACAAAGTAATCCTCAACATTACAAGTCAACATTTTGTTTGCTATCTTACATCAGGGTTTCATATTAACATTCCCGTCTTGACAAACCCACTCACTGGTGGGATTAGCATCATAGCTGCAACCTTGCTTTACAACCTGACTGAGTGACAAGTTCAGCCTCCGTGGGCCTGGACGGCTGCTTTTACACATCTAATTAGGAAGTCAGAAACCTCCTTCAGCAGTTTTTCCTCCGTGTTATCGACATGTTTACACAAAAGAATGTAGCATTTTAAACAGTGTGTTGACAGCAACCCATTGTCGGGTAAGTTACAAGTCATCGCCATTGGGAGTTGTAATACATTCATGCAAATCCTTTTGAAATTGGGACAAAACTTTGCAATAAAAATTCCAAGACAAGGGAGATTTTCTGACAACATTAGTGTCCCTGCATACCACCTGCCAGACTCCTATTTTAAAGGTGTTTTTCCAACCCACTGCCTTGTCAGCATGAGCCGCAGTCCCATGTTCAGTTCTGCCGAGAAAGTGCTGAAAGCAAAAAAGGGGAAATAAATAGAATTCCTGTAATGTCATTCATTTTATAACGACAATGCTTCATTCACTGTAACTCTTCTTTAAAGACAGGAACCTTTAAGGATATTCCTAAAACATTTCTCAAGTTAACTATTTATTTATGAACTGAATATTTTAAATACATCGTAATTAAATGTTCTGAAGATGCACTTGTCGCTGCAGGTTTGCGGTAAAGATTTCCAAGCCCGATTCCATCTCTCGCACACTTGGTTGAGTGTAAAAACTGCTGATTTGTTTTGTTGGGTCTTTGAACGAGTCCACTTCTTGCAGATGTTATATTTTTCCAGTGCTATGCCACCAGCGTCTGTTTCAGGGGGTGAACTAGAACATTAATAATGGATCGTATCTCAAGATTCAGAGGGTGCAGATAGCACCTTCCAAGACATTCAGCTCTACTTTCATTAGCAGGAGAAAGTGCTGACTTTTGGAAAGCGACCGGGCGCAGGTCACTTGATTTTATACACTGTGTTGGCAGACCTGGCCAGCGTCTGCAGAAGAATGATCATCTCAGAATTTCAGATCTCCAAGTAATGATACGTTTCTGCTGACGTCCTGCTGGAATAGAAGTCGTGTGGACGGGCATGATCCTCGCCGCTTTAATTTTTTTTTGGTAAAACAATGGTTTAAATGATGGTCTCGGATATGAAATATTTCGACAGTGCTGTGAGGCTCAGTTAAAAATGAAGAGAGACCAACAGTGTCAGGACTTGAGGCAGGAAATCCAAACGCAGAAGCAGGAAACAGGATTAAATGAACAAACTACTTTATTTTTTACCAGGAAAACATGACGTCACGACAGAGACTGACAGACAAAGGGGGCTTTTTCAAATACAACAATCAAGGGGAACAGGGAGCAGGTGAGATGAAGACACAGGTGACATAAATCAGGGCAATTGGGTCATGAGTATAAGTTAGTTGACGAGAAAAAAACACACAAGCTGTGTCTCAAATCGCATACTTTTCTTAGTGTACTGGGGGTTAGTATGCGTCAGGATAGTGTACGTACTAACTAGTACACAAATTCTCCAAAGATAGTATGTCTCACATAACGCACTAAACGGAAATGACGCGACAGCTTCTTCTTCTACTACTATTTAACGATGATTGCAACCAGCTGTAGGAACACTATCGCCGACACCTGCTGGCAGAATGTTTTGCAAGTTTGGATCAAGGAATATGAGAAACTAAATATTTGTGAGATATTTACGCCGGTATCCGCATCGAAGACTTGTCATCTTCCTACTGCTGGCTGAAAATACACCTGTAAGTATATCCATATATATATATACATATATATATATATATATATATGTATATATATATATATATATATATATATATATATATATATATATATGACGTAACCTCCTTTTACAACCAACGTCACTAAGATGAAGGCCGTTTAGGGTAGAAAGTGTCCATCGATCCATACTCAGTATGGTGGGCTATTTAGTACGCCAATTTAGTGTGCATGGACACTACATTTTGCATACCAAGAATTGAGACGCACTTAAAATACTAAGTTTAAGTACACAAGTATGCGATTTGAGAAACAGCTACAGGGATCAGTACTTTCACGATAAAACCAGGAAGTAAAACAAAAGGAAACATAAAGGACTTTACATGACAAACAGAGCTAAATGAATCTCCCATTGATCACAGTTTCCATATTATATGTTGATTAACTCATAGATTTTTTATTTAAAGACTGTGAAGCAACTTGATGGATCATGGACAAGCATAGATACATCCCATCCAGGATGAATTAATACCAGTACAACTAGAATAGAATAGAATTCCAGAAGTGCTTCAGCAGAATACAGATACCAATGTACAATTAGAGGAGACGCATTGAAAAAAGCTATAGAGACTATAAATATACTTTACAGAGACACATTTATAAATCCAGTTCAGATGTCAGGGGGAGTTTAGGAGCGTGACAGCTGTGGGGAAGAAGCTGTGCCTCCCAGAGGGCACGACGGTGAAAAGTCTGTGTGCTTGGTGACTACTATAAATCTATAGTCATTGTTTTAAACACCAAGGATTATTCTGGGCATCAGTGTTTGCTCATTAGTGGTGACCACCTCCTTACCTTTGGCTGGACTCAAGGTGAGATTCTAGATTTATCTGTAAAAGTAATTCTAAATCATTCTAAATTAGGCTTAACCCTTGTGGTGTCTCTGGGTCAAGGTGACCCGGAGGAGCGAAAACAAGTGTATTTCTTGAAGCACGTGACCCAGAGGCCACACAAGGGATAGCTCAAACACATTTGTGTTAGAGCCTATAGGATAAAGTATATCAAAAATAATAAATTGCTACACAGCGGGGTACCACAGAAAATAAAAAGCCTTTGTTTCTTAAAATATCTAGAAGAGGATATAAATCAATATAAATCAATAAATAAGTCTTTCATAAGCAATCAAGGTTGAACTAAAACGTCTTATGTCTAAAAGCTTTAAGTGTTCTTCTAAAAAAAAAGACATTTTCCAGGATGAAATGCATTAAACATAACAGTGCTGTTCACCTCTGACCTATCCCTGAAGATACGTGTTATAAATCATAGAGGTATCTATGTGCTAATGTTCTCATATGTTGTACTTAAAGAAATGTATCTCCCTCGTAATCTCTAAATCCGTGGCACAGCTGGATCACGATACGTGTCTCACAGATGTGTGAGCATGTGATGCCGATGACCTACTGAGTATAAATGAAGCCGGTATTTGAGTGCTTTGAGTATCTGCTTGTGTTTATATTAAGATGCTTTTACATACAGATTATCCATAATCGTGGTTTAATGGCCTGTTATTTCAGTCTAAGATGTGGAAGTGTAAGTCACTGGGGAGTGTGAAAACCTTGTTTGTCATCGTAACACTGATATTGTATTGTATATAATATAGAGTAACTTAGGAGAACATAAAGTCGAAAATGTTCTATTATTAAATAATTAATAATCAACTCGATTTTTGTAAAATCTCATAGCAATTTTTTTGGTGAATTTTCCAAATATATTACAATTCGTCAAACATGTAATTGACAAATGAATTTTACATTTTGCTCCCTATAATTTTCCATTTTAAAATCGTTTAGTTTTTTCAATTATTATTATTTTTTCCATCAGTATTGAAATCTTAAACTAAATTTGAATTTTTGAAGTAAAAATACCTTCTAGAAAAAAAAGGCTTTTAGCTTATTGTAATAAGCATTGTCATCTATTTTCTAAGGTGAAATATATCATCTTAATATTGGAATAATTGAACCAAAATAAGTCTCTCAGAAAGATATCAAGTAATACAATCAAAGGGGGTTTAAAATATGCTGCAAAGTGATCAAATAATTTTACTGAACATTTAATCATTTCCTTAATAACTAGAGAAAAACATAAATCCAGGTTGAGTTTGTTGAGCTGTACAATTTCACCCTCAGGAATCCACTGAAAGTTTTCAGGAGTTTTCGTGAGTCTGTTGCATAATCCCGTTAGAAGGACAGATGTTTGCTCTGACTCTTGGGTATGATGCAATTGTGCCCAACTAAATGATAAGAACCACGTCCTTCTCTGACCTGGGCACTGAGCGAATAGGTAGAAATATAATTTTTGGAATGGAAACAATATGTTTTGACTGTAAAATAATTGTAAATAGTTTTAAAAATGACACAAAGTCTGTATTTCACCAGTGATCCATCAGACTGTTTTCAGAACATTTAATCACCCACTGTTTTTAGAAAATACTCTTGTTGTTTCTGACTGAAGGTTAATTATCAAATCCCTGTTGATGTTACTGGAGTCTTTGTTTATCCAACAAACCGCATGCATATACTGACATAGGAGTGAGCAGATTATTACAAAAACAAAGAGCAACTACTGGTAACACACGCACACACACACACGCACAGATTCGTTCCCCTCTAACCTCAAGTGCAAGTACAGCACTTAAACGTCTAGCAGCTTTTTTAGGTAATCACAAAAACGTTTAACCTTAAAAAAAGCTTTTTGACACAGATTTTGCGCTCCACCACCGTCCCCACAATTTCCACTTAATATGTTTTATTAATGTATCTTTTTTCCTTTTTCTACATCAAATCTTGCACCGGGCACTTTCCCTCGCCGACTGATGTTAATCTGCGTGAAACGCCGACTACAGTAAATCATTTGAAGTTGGATGAATGTTTTTCTTTCCTGCATCCATTATCCGGTAATGCATAATTGTAAAGTCATGTCTCATCTTTACATCATTTTATGCTTTTGTGGCTTCACGATGTGTTATATTTAGATTCGCTGTGCCTCTCTGTACCTTTCTCCTCTTGTGTATTAGCAGCCTTGAGATCAGAATGATAATGAAAGATTCATTTTGAGGAGCAATTATAAGTGCTGTCCTCACTCCCACTCAACTTTTAGATAATTTGAAGGATGATGATTCATGCAACTAACTATTTTTCGTTCACATTTTAGGTTTTGTGTTGTCCCGGATATAAAGGGGTTAAGTTTTAGGTCCACCTTAAAATTGTAACAGTATATATACATTTTAAATATCCGAGTTTCGCTTAAAATACTGTAGCCTTGACCCGTTTCTTGAATACTGAACAATGGATTCCATAATGTGCGATAAAATATTGCACATTTTAACAGATTAACAATTCACTTTTGTGTTGGGATTAATCTGTGTTTGGTACTCTGTAGAATTCGGTTCAAAAATAGTTCAGAGGAATTAATGTGTTCTCTGAAGGGGGATTGTAATTATCACTTTTCTGTGGGATCTTACGCACATTCTGGAGGCCAAATGAGTTCAGTTGTGAAGTAATAACAAGTAACTAAGGTTTTTATAGATATAGTTTTACTTTGATGAATACAGATATGGAATATAAGTGGAGCATATGTGGGTCATTGTAGCATCATCAAGAACAAATATCAATAAAACTCTTCATAACAAAAAGAAAAACCTTCTCAAGATGAAAGTCTGACAACTGGATATAATCTGGATACATAGTTGAAGTACAATATCTATATTCCCCAAAGCCAAAATCTCTCAAAAAAAAGTAGGACGAGCAGAAAAACATCTGAAAGCATTGTTCAATGTTCTGCCAGTTATCCATGGATAGCGCTTTTTTTTTCTTACCTTTTCTTAGCCTTTATCTGAAGCAGGTCTTGTGTTTTCATTATTTGTAATTGTTGTTTTTTTTGCCACCAATGTAGCAACAAGTCACAGATGTTCGCTGCCATTTAAATCTCCCCCTCTAATCACTGTGATTCATCAATCTGCCCCTAACTTTCCAACCTCGGCTTAAAACACACTTTTATTCTCAGGCTTTTAACACAGCATGTGACCCGAAGCTGTTTCTTAGAACTTTCATGTCATTGAACAGCACTTCGTATCAACTGTGGTTGTTTTTAAAGTGCTTTATAAATAAAGTTGATTGATTGATTGACCTAAAATACATAGCGTGAACTTTGCCTGAGATTGATGACTAGTTCTTAATAAAAACAGATGCTTTAAATTGAGAAAAATCCTGATATTATCAAGTCATAAACATTGGTCGGGAAAGTGTGCCAAGAGAGTAGGCTTGCAAAGGCAAACATTTACAAAAGTACTAAAAACCATTCATTTCATGAGAAAAAAGAAACCAGATTTTACAAATATCCACAAGAAGAAACCATGAGATTGTTTAGAGTGTATCTGGGAAATCCAATGACAATACAGTATACAATTATTCATCTCAATTCTGAAACGATTTCACAGTGTTTCAACATAATGACTTCATGCAAGTCCCGCTGACATCTTCAATGAGTGGTTATAGTTACAAGGCAGTCAGAGGACGAGGAAGAAAAGGCGAGGAGATCCTTGGCTGTGTGGTTTTTTCATGATGGCTCGAGTGCCAAGCAGAGTGGATGGCTTTATAATGAGGAAACGAAGTGATTGTGAAAATCATGGCCATAGCATTATATTCCAGAGGAATAATGTGATAAAGCGAACAGCAGTGCTGGAGTGACAAATACCATGTAAGGGCGACGGCACCTTGAAATAAACCAAACCAAATGTGATGTATTGCGCAAGGGCAGCATTTTTTGTTATCGCTTTGTCAAAATGTTTGACAATCATTCTTCTGGATTATTGACAACTCCACCAGCAGCATCTGATTTATCAAGCAAACCCCCAAATGTTGGCCAACGATTTCAATTTTGAGCTTCCGACGGAAGATCAACATCTAACAATAAAGTGCCTGTCCTTGCTTTGCCTTGAAAAGAACAGGGTCAATACTGTGGCATCCATTCATTCATTTTAATGCCGCTTATTTCCTTTATGTGGTTGCAGGAAGCTATCTCACCCTGGATGAAAAGATTGAGGGGGAAGGGACACTCTTTTACACTCTGGGACAGATTGTTATCCATAGCTATAGAGATTACAAGCTAGTAACACTGCAAATTAAAGTTATCAGTTAACTTCAGAAAGTTATTTCTTTTAGTGAAAGATAGATGGGTAGAGGAAACCCAAATAAGCAGAACAAGAACATTAGACGAAGACTACACATCAACACTTTTACTAGTTTCATCCATCTTATTGGGCTCCCTGAGCATAACCCAGGTCACATGTAGACGTCAATAGTTTCTGGTTACACAAGGAAATTTGGTTTGTTTGAGCACACGAGGACTCATTCTAAATGAATGTTGACATTTCCATTTGGCCACTAAATCTTCAGAACAAATCCTACGATGTTCATGCTCACGATCACACATTGGCTATTACATTCCAAAGATGCATTGGAATTGGGTCATTTCCCATCAGGGGTTTTCCTCAGCATGTCCTCAACCTTAACCAATCTTGTTACACCGGCCCTCTTCCTGTCTCTGTTCATGACAGCCATGAACCTCATTGTTTGTTCTCCTTATGCCTGGCACTAGGCATGGACAAGAAAGCTAACAAATGGTGCCACTAATCCAGAAGCCAAAACAGCAACAATAGAACTGAATGAGTCGTATAATATTGTAAACCATCGAAGTTGAAGAAGCAGTACAAGTTTAACCTGGAGAACACATGGATCAGCTGACAAACAGCAGAAGAAAATCATGCAGTTGAATTAAATCTGAAATATTCATTTGGTTCCATTGTGGCCTTATTTTATCGTATTGTCTTTTAATTATGTTTTCATTGCTACTGTTCCAGATGACCTGTACTTTGGATCTACCCATTTCTGATCTTGCCAGGATAGTGACACAACACCTGTACAATGATATGCAACAATAACAAGTATATTGATTGAGATATTTCTTGCTCATATAACCCAGAATACTTGCTGAAGAGGGACACCTAATTAGATATTTCAAATCATTGGTTTTAGAAACAAGAAATGGATACTTTCTTAAGTCAATCTCATCGAAAAGTGAGATCAGGAACATCATAGTTCACATTTGTGGCCCATTCCTATTGCACCAGTTTTCAGTTGAGGAGTTTTGCCTTTGAACAATGCTGGAAACGGAAATGTCCTTGTACTCTGCACCATAATAGCAAAGTTTCTAAGAGAAGCAGTCAGAACCACAGACACACATACATATATATATATATATATATAGACGCCGAATTGACTGTAGACGGACGTGCCTAACGCTCCGCCATCTTGGTGCAGTGTCATCATAGGCAGCGGCGCATTAACAACTACAGGGAAGGAGGTATTTCTCAATCTAGAAATACAATTATTCGCTGAATTTTGGACTGATTTCCAAACGGTTTGGTTAGTACAAAACGTCATACATGTAGCTATGATACAGGGTGCTTGGATAATAATAATAATAATAATAATAATAATAATAATAAAATATTCCTTCTTATAATTTAGCAACTATGGCTAGACCTTGGATAGTTCATGGTCATAGAAGCTGCCATTTGAAATGAATGTTCTAAAAAACAAGCCACCACAAAGTTGTTGACAAATAAGAACTTCTGTAATAAGAAGAAGATACTTAAATGCAATAGAATTTCAAGCAATGAAGACCTGAACGTTTTCTGGGTTATTTTCGTTATATGTATGTCTGTCTATCTAGCTAAAAAACCCAGTGAATATAGCTTGACAAATGAGCGATTAGTGATAGTGTAAACAAATCATTCTTCTATAGACGTAATGCACTGTAGGAGTGAGTGGCACTGTACCAAGATGGTCGCCCTGTACACACCGCACTAGTGGGCGGCAGCAGTCGACCCATAGGCCCGAACACAAATGTGTTTGAGCTATCCCTTGTGTGGCCTCTGGCTCAAGGTGAGCAACCTCCAGTGCTTCAAGAAATACATTTGTTTTCGGGCCTCCGGGTCACCTTGACCCAGAGACAAGAAGAAGTGTTAAACTATCTATGTATATATGTCTAGGGTCAGAACGATATCAAAAAGCAATGCTGATTTTAGTGTTTCATTTTGGTTCGGGTTTATTTGTATTCATTGTAAATGTTATTGTTTAACATTTGGATTTCTATAATTTAACTGATAATTTGTCTCATTTCAAACAGTCACGACTTACACAGTAGCAGTTCAAAGTCATTCCTTATTTGACTGTTGGCATAGTTGAAAAAAAAAACATAAAATGTTGGAATTTACCCATTATTATTTATATTATATAATTCGATTCAATTGGCAAGTTGTATACATGTTGTAAGAGACAAGCACACATCAGAACCTTTCAATACATAAATATTTAACAAGCACTAGGATTGCATCATCAAATTTCAAACACAGTTTGCTTGACTGACGGCAGCTTCCGCCTGGAGACGCTGCAGTATCCGCCACACACTCTCTGCTAATTGAACCGCTCCATATGGGCACACGGTTTTGTGCCACCTGAGGTGACTGAAGAAGGTGAACACGCAAACATCCTAATGAGTTCAAATCCGACTCACCAACTCTATCAGTTCAAAATTAAACGAGGAACTGGATGGATAATTAGAGACTAGACAAGACAACACAGCCAGCAACTCACGTCTCTCTATATATATATCTTCTTCAAATGACTCATAGTCCAATACATACAAGAAAAGTACATGTCGACTATTTCCACTCTTGTCGTGTGGTGCATTGCAAGCGCACAACCACAGCGTACACACTCACATGGCTAAACAGCAGTCGTTTTTACACACTTTCACTGCCATGCGGAAGGAAAACAAGCTAAATATAGGGACGGTGGAGCCGAGAAATGACACTCTTAAGATCACTGATGGTTCAGATGAGGCAATAAGAGAGATATTTTTCAAAGATACAAGACGAAAGGGATTTTTGATGAGCTCCTTAAAATAGATTCTGATACATTTTTATGGGGAAAAGAAAAAAATGTGTTGAAAGAGAATTGAGAATGATTTGAATCTCTTAGGAGAATGCACATTTAAAGAGTTTTGATGGTAAATAATCTTAACCGGAACAGCAGAGTAGTACTTGTGTGTGTGTGGGTGTGTGTGTGTGTTTGTGTGTGTGTACCCTTGCAGCAAGCTCCCAGGTTGTAATCCAGCTTGAGGCTTTTCTGTGGAGAGGCCTAACTTACTGTGTTGGGTTGGTGTTTGTGTGGGTTTCCTCTGGGCACTCCTGTCTAAAAACATACGCAGGTTATTGGGTAGCTTGTCTAAGTGGTTGTCTGTCTGGCTTTCTGTACCAACATCAGGTAACTTAATCCCATTATTCTTGTAAAGTATAGCATTTTTGTCTGTAGCACTTTTGTATTTTATTGTTAATACAGTAAATACAATATGTACATTTGCAACTTTACTGACATTACACAGTCAGACAGTGTTTGTCATTGGATCTGCTTGCTGTCAATTAGAACAGCTAATTTGGTGTTTCCACAATTGCTTAATTAAATAAATAAATAAAATGTTGCACAAAGAAAAAGAGGGCACACGCCTTGTACGAAGTTACATGTTACTTGTTAAATTACATGTTAAGAATCAGCATACTGAGGCTTTTATCATCATCTCTGGAGATTTTAATCATACCAACCTAGACTCTACACTCCCTACTTTACACCAGGAGGTGGATTGTCCCACCAGGAACAACAGGACTATAGACCTTCTTTATACCAACTTGCAGGATGCGTACAGAGCCAAATCTCTTACTCCACTCGGAAGGTCCGATCATAACCTGGTCCACCTTCAGTCACTCCTCTGGTTCAAAGACAGACTGTGACCAATAGGACAATTAGAAAGAAAGTGGACACCAGCTGTGGAGGACGCCATCAGAGACTGATGTGCTGCCAAAATCTCATGTTGAGGACATCGAGGGTCAGACACACTTTCTAACAGATTATTTAAATTACTGCTTAGAAGTTGTCGCCCCTGCTAAGACTGTCCGCTGTTACCCTTATAATAAACTGTGGGTAACAAAGGAGGTCAAGGATGTCCTTAACAGGAAGAAGGTGCCTTCCAGGAGCAGGGACAGGGACGCCATGAGGTCAGCACAGCAGGAGGTGAAGCGACTGAGTTCACAGCTGATGAAGACACTGGAGAGGCTGGTCCTCCAACATCTCAGGCCACAAGTCCAGCACCCGCAAGACCCCATGCAGTTTGACTACAAAAGATGCAAATGTGGACCCTGGTCTGGTCTCCTGGATCTTGGACTATCTCACTGAGCGACCACAGTACGTCAGGCTGAAGGACATCATGTCTGACACTGTGGTGTGCAGAACAGGAGCACCTCAGAGGACAGTACTGGCCCCTCTCCTCTTCACCATATATACTTCAGACTTCTGCTATTGTTGGATGCATCGGAGACAACAGCGAGGACAAGTACAGGAGTCCAAAACGTGACTTTGTGGACTGGAGTGAGAGGAACCACTTGCAGCTGAACACCTCAAAGACAGAGGAGCTCGTCTTTGACTTTGGGAGGTCCAGCGCAAAGCCAAGTCCAGTGTCCATCAGAGGTGACGAGGTGGAGATAGTTCACAGCTATAAGTACCTCGGTGTGTGGCTGGACAGTAATCTGGGCTGGTCCTGCAACACAGGCCATGTGTATAAGAAAGTTTAGAGCAGACTGTACTTTCTGAGGAGGCTTCGATCATTTAACATCTGCAGGAAGCTCCTCTGCATGTTCTACCAGTCTGTGGTGGCCAGTGTCCTGTTCTATGCTGTGGTGTGTTGGGGTGGGAATGTGTCCACGAGGAGTGTCAACAGGCTGGACAGGTCGATCAGGAGCGCTGGCTCTGTGGTTGGCATGAAGCTGGACTCACTGGTGACAGTTGCAGAGAGGAGATTTCACCAGACGTTCTTTACTTTAATTAATACTTGTCTTCCTGAGCAATCATGACAACATCACAGCATCAATAAAACAGGTTTTGATTCTTGTGGATTAGCATTATTTCTATTTTTTAAGGCGGCAAAACTAACCTTTTGTCATGACCCCTTTTGGTACAGTAGCCAGAAAGCAGCTCAAAAACAGTATTTCAAAACAAAAAAGGATTATTTCAAAGTGTGTGTTTTGAGATAGCGGACTGGTGAAGCTATAGGAAATCCAGGTATAACAAGTGTGTGTGTGAGAGACTTCTTTATATAGAGCCTCAGCTGGAGGCAGCTCTCTTGTAAAGGTGGCTTGGCTTTCATCCACACACAACTACACTGACATACCTGATACACAAGGGAGGAGGAAAAATACAAGCGGACTATCAAATTGCCACCCCTGCTGCCCAGTAGTTTAAGTAAAAATTGAGTTCTTTATGGTGTTTTTTTGACGAAAATATCAACAAATTAAATCTTGTTTTGTGACACAATCTTTGAACTGTGTCCAGGCCACATGATTAGAGTAGCAAATATACAACATATTTGTTTAATTCTGGAACCATTAAGCAAAACATTTCAGAAATACAATCCACATGGAGAAACATTTTTAATAAACTTCTTAATTAGATGATAAAATGACCTTCTAGGTCTTATTTTCTCGAAGAGAGGAGGCAGTTATGGCTATAAAAAAAAAAAGAAATGCATCAACATATTGTAATTAAAATCTTTTATTGACATCGAGAAATGTCAGTGGCAAAGATTATGGTACTATATATATCCTATGATAAACATATATATATACAGTATATAAGCACTCCATACTCCAACTAAATATAAAACTATATATTTTTCATCGCATAATCATGTAACTCTGAAGTAGAGAATGAGTAGTTCACTGTGACAAACAATGAATGTCGGTGTTTTTTTTCTAACTGGGTTAAATCAGATCCAGTTTGAGATAACTATTTGCACCTTCTTCTTCTTGTATAATAGCAGTTAGCAAACAAGGTACATGTGAATTAACGCCACCTACTGGTATTGAATGTGGATTGTAATCTAATTATCTTCTAATCCACTATTAGATGTATACATAGCCTAATATAATGAAAACCCATAATTTACAAATATCAATATTCTCTTAATTAATACTATTAATACTAATTTCATTCTCAAGATATTACAGTACCATGTTCTCTTTTAAATCTCAATTGTATGAAGCTAATAAGCATTGACAACCTAATCATTGAACATAGCTGATGTGCAATTATATTTGAGTATTTATAAATACATTATATATTAATATTTTATTTAGTAATGGTTCCTTAAGGCTTTTGGTCTCCCTATTTTTGTTTCCTGTAAAGGAAGTGGGGCTCTAGCGCCTTGCTCAGGCGCCTTCTGAATGTGTCCGAAGAAATCGACGCAAACACAGGCGACCATACAAAGAGTTTCCTCAAGCTGTTATTTAACCTAAAAACCTTCTTACTTTATTGAAAATACGCAAGACGGATTCAAACAAAAAGATATCATCCGGCTCTTGTCTCAGGATACAATTCCTGTAAATCATTAATTTATTTAAAGGTATTCCTGGTATTTTGATTAAAAAACAGAGAAATATGATTTGTCGCCATAAAAGTAATCTTCCTAGCATAGAGAATTATTGGATTGTAAAAACATTTTCCTTTTTTTTCTTCTTCTACAGATCTTTGGCTGTGTCCTGGACATTTGACTCCACAGGTCCACACTTTAATTTCTTCAACTGTTGTATTCAATGTGGAATCTTCAGAGATCACAGTGTACCTGATAGAGGTGAGTCCTAGTTTCTTTCTACACATACAGTGTTGATTTTATGAGAGAGAAAAATCAGTCGGCATTCTATTAAAATGATTTTCTATAGAAATTCTACCATTCCTATATCTGAGAATGTGTCTCTAGCCGATCCTGGGCAGACTTGTTTTAAACATTTATGAGCTGGTGGGTTTTTGGAACAAAGGCTGAAGAAATAACAGGTTTTTGCAGTGGGTCCAAGATATTGACTCGTAAAGAAAAAAAAAGAAAAGGGCGACAGAGAAGTAAAGGTCAAAAATGACTATCGCAAAGATACAACATGATGATCAAAATAAATGTTCTGCCTAAATAAAAGTCATGTTCCTTTGCAGTGTTCACTCCTGTAGTCCCAGGAAAACCTGATCACACAAGTACCTGTGGTGTTTTCATAATGGCTTCAATCTCTTGTTGCAAAGAAATATTTTTTTATTTTTTTTAAACTGTCAAAAAGTGTTATGAAACAATGAAGCAGTTCCCTGCGTGACCTTTTTTTCAAAGTGCTTGTGCTGCTACATGGATTGATCTTACTCTGTGTTTATAGTTCTGTGTTGCAAGCTGAGCCGTGATCTTTGTTGTTAGGAGAAGTCAAAGTCAGCATTTTTCTTCTAAAACAAATTAGCATTGGACAATTGTTTTCATCTCCAAGGCATGAAAGCCGTGGAAGCTCAGTAATCAGCCTCTATTTACTAAGCGTGATGTAAATATTACTGTAAATCCGTATTTATTCTTAATAACTTCTGGTTTCTTTGAAGTCTATTTTTAGGCAACACAAAATATATATAAACATTGCAGTGTTGTGCTCTACTTTTTAATTCTTTTTGTAACAAGATCTGTAAATAAATAGGTTCAGGAGTGCGTGAGTATTCATATACGTGTTTGGCTAAAAGTCCCTCTTTTCAATGTTTAGTGACGCCTTGGTCTAAGAGAAGAATTAAACAAAAACTTGGGGGATTTTCTGCCAGACTTCCTCATTTGTGACCTGTTGGGTGTAGGAGATACCCATGATTAGTCCATCGCATATCATCTCCATGCTCTGTATTCTCTTCTGCAGCTCAACTGTACATTTCATATTAGTATATAGACCAATAAAAAGATTGAGCAACAAGTCCCACCTTTAATACCAGACCGACGTTTTTGTCTTTCCATATGGGCTTGAGTTTTGCCAGAGCAGCAGTTGTTTCACCAAATCTGGCAAGGACTTCCTGCTTGGCTTCTTCATCGGACACAATGTGCTCCGAGATATTTGAAGCGGGACACTGTGTCCAGTGCCTGTCCATTGACTCTGATGTCTGACCGGATGCCCCTATTGTTGTTGATCATAATTTGGATTTCCATTCCACAGGCTTTGGAGATGGTGGCAAGCCGTCCAACAAGGCCGACCACACCTTGTTATGTGTGTTAAAAAACAGTTATTTAAGAGTTTAGGAGATTTGTATTTCCGGCCGTTGTTGGACTGCTTACAAACACACATTATAAAATTCATATATTTGAATTATTCATTGTGTCAGTGCACCTCAGTTCAAAGGCACTTTTGATGTTGTCCCATAACCCCCCATAACTACTGGGTTTGTTTCTCCACATTCTGCATTAAAGTTGTACTTGTATTGTCATCAATTACTTTACTATTAGAATGATTAACTTTTCATAAATAATAGAGACTAGATATGTCATAGATCAGGAATGCAAGTAAATATAATTTGTTTTCTGATCAGACTGATATGTGGTTCACAGGGCATGACCCACCATTAGGGAAGACTCTGCTGGAGTTGGCCTTTGTTGATCCTTTTACATCCAGGAAAACTTGGTGAATCAAAATCCGAATCAGAAAATCTTTATCAAGTTGCCGCGGTGGGACAATGCTGGCTTTCTTGCTCACCTGACTCTGGATAAAGCGGTGGAAGACGAGACAAGAATATATCAGACTCTAGGAAAGGTCATAGCAAGTGTCCAAAACAAATAGGAACGAGAAAAGACAGGATATAAGAATATTAAAAAGAAAAAAGAAATATATATGAATAAACAAAGATTTAAGGAAAAAAGATTCTAAATCGAAAGAAATATAAACTGGCAAAAGAGACGAACGAGAAGGTAATAAATGGAGAAAACATCAGAAGAAAAAAAAACAATCTCATGGGATTAATTATATTCAAGGACAGAACCAAGGCATCATAATCAATTTGTGTAACAGCAGAAGAAAAAAACATTGGACAGAGAACCCTCTCCGCCCACATTCACATTTTCACTTAAGTAAGTCACATTTAATAGTTTATCTTCAGGACAACATGGAAATGAGTTCACTCAAGGCCCCGAGATTGACGTTGATGAGAGTAAATTCCATTACATGAACAACCATCATTGATTGGTCATGATTGCCGTCAAGGTATCCTTATCGGGAAAGGAAGTCTATATTGCCAGTTATTGCTTTTGCCATTTTGAGGGCAGCGCTTGTCTCAGCATGTTGCGGAACTGTCTGAGAGCGTTAACCACATTTTTGATCAGGGAGCTGTGAAGGAAAAAAAACATCACAGGTCAACGTTTGATTATTTCACGTGTTGTCAAGTCCAGTTAATGGTTGGATTAGCATTAATGATGTAGCACTTGTTTTCCTCAAGTAATAAAATGATGACATTTAATGCATTTTACATTTTCAAAACTCTTTGCTTTTATTGTGAGCTATCCAGACTCAGTCTCGTTCTTAGCACCTACTTTAATCAAAACTTGTCAAATAATTATGGGGGAAATACGCAGCATGGGACGAAAATCACTAAAATGTAAAAAATTGTGAGGTAAAAATCAATAAATGTATCCCGGCATTTGATATTTACAAAGCTATTTGTTGGTGGTAGCAAATCAATGGTATAATCTTGGTAAAAGAGGCATTTGTAATGGATTTTGTTGGTACAAATCGGTTGACCTAATGACGCTGACCAAGTATTCGTTGACAGTAAACCATTATATACAACATGTTGTAATAAACTGGTTATATAAATGTTCTTCCACATACTTTCATTGGGACATATCGCACAATTTATTCTATTTCACAATTCAACAAAACCAATGAAGACATCTAATTCAATTCTTTAAAAGAAAACATGAAAAGAAAAAAAACATGTTCCATTATCAGGCGGATTAGACGATTACCTAGAGATCTTCAGTATTTGACTTTAATCCAGTAAGTGTTCAGGGTTAGTTGAACATATTGGCTCAGGGTGGATATAAACAAGTCCGACTAATGAAGAGACAGAAGAACACAAATACAAATTCCGATTTGATTGGCCAGCTTTTGGAAAAGCCCCAATACTCTCCCTGGTAAGTTTTACACCATGATTTGATTTTGATTTGATTCGCGGTGGAAATTCTTCAGTAATAGAATTGGAAACATGAAAATGCTGATAATATATTACTTTAGTTTCACATCTTTTCATATTTGAATTGAAAAATGGCTTCTTTTTTTTTGGAGTCTCTTGGTACCAGCTGGTGCATTTGGATGGAATAGTTCAGTCCTGGCTTGTTTTGAATATTTGAAATCAAACCCTGATCAAGGCTTTGTAAAAAGGGAAAGTGTACTTAGACGACTCTCCTCTACAGGAGATGACGCACAAAAGTCCATTTGCTGTGATACGGGCGTCCAATACAATCTCTTGCATAAATTACTTCTTTCCCTCTGATATGTTCACATGGACATTAGAGCTCATTTGTACATTTTTGTATTGAAATAGCAAATAATAAAGAATTTAAAAGAACATTTCTTTCTGTTTTGAGTGAACACATTCATGGACACACTTTATGATGTTCGATTCAGACTTTCTTACGCCGACTCCTCACTTTAAAAACACTGCCTCGGGCCACAGCTTGTTTCTTTATGATAGCGGGAATTCTTTCTGTATCCTTGGAATGAACCATACAACACAAACTATCTACAACATGAGAGCAAACATTGTGTATTTTGTACTCTCATCAACAAGCATCAGTCTGTTTGTGGCTTAAAATGTGTCTTGTGTGTTTGTTTGTCTATGTTGAACCTGAAGGTGTCTCTTGTTATCTTTATGTGTTGGAACAGTGTTTTTAAAAGAGGGGCCAGAGGGCTTAAAGTAACAAACTCACTCATGTTGTGGTTATTTTATGTGTACTTCAACTTTCAAGAGAATAAATTAAAAAATATTTATTGTACTTAAGGAAATATAAATGGCTGCTTTGAAAGGGTTCCAAAATGTGAAGGAGATAAAGTCACACAAATAATGCAGGGACTTTTTACCTTCAACTTGTAATGTCAAGTTTTTATTTATTTATTTATACTATTTTAACCAAAATTAGAGATAATTATAATATACGTATATATACCATTCTGTAGTTGAGGTGTGCAGTCTGAAAAATTACATATTTGTACAATGGTTAGGAATTGAAGATCATAACTTCAATTACTATCAAAAGCATTGCTTTTGATATCAAGATTATTGTTAAAAAAAAAGAAAAAAAAAAGGGACAAAATTCACAAAATGATATACATAATTTAATTTAGGATAAAAAACAGCTGAATTTAATGACAGTCTTCAACCCTTTCTCGACAAGAACTTTCCTCTACTGGTCCCCCCAGGCAGATAGGACCCTAATTTAGACTAAGATCTATATATTTAAATTTTTGTGTTAAGTTGAGTATCCATCCGTGTAGGGCACATAATAGTGAGATAGGATGGAAAATTATACATGATGCCAACATATGCTTGATCTTTGAAGCAATGTTAGGGCACGACGTTACAATCCCATGGAACAAAAATATAAAAACTACACACCTTCCAAAACCAAAGACATAATTCAGCCATTATATACAGCTTGGTGGTTTTGTTGGCAATTCAAGGTTTTCCGGTCCAGCCACACTATGGTCAATAGGTGTCCGGGCTGATGATTGGGGGATGTGACCGCAGCCCTTTAGTAAAATGTACGATGTCTAAAATATGTCCTGATGAGCGGGGCAACAGGAGGCTGTTTAAAGACAAATGTCTGACAACATTTTTATCACCTTTTTCTTCTGAAAATCTGTCTAATTTGTGACACTAGTCTGAAATGTCATGGCAAAGGTGCGTAGACGAATTGATTTCCCTCCCGTAGATCTCATCATTGCAGAAGAAATGTAAATGAGCTTCTGAGGTGAAGAACCCTGACAACCATGTCATTCCATCAGCCGCCACTGAAAGCCAAAATATTTGTCTTTCGTCAAAGAACTGGAAAACGACATTATCATATGAAGGGAATAAGATAATAGAATCATTCCGCACTCGGGGCTGCATAATTAAATTAGTGGTATGGATTAGTTCAAAGTACACACAGGGCCTAACTGGATGTGTACGCTCTCATTTGTTTGTGATCACTTTCACCCTGAAGCGACAGCTGCACATGGAGTTCCTGAATGGAGGCGCCTCTACGTGATGACTACAAAGTGGGACGCGTGACTCTTGATCGCCTTAACATCTGCCCTCTCCTTTCATTTGCTTCCCTCATATCTGATTTGTTTTGTTTAAGTGCTTCAATTTACGGAATTTATTGAAAATAAAAGCTATTCAGATGTTACCATACATATGGTTCTTCTAAGTTGCGCAACCAACCTTGACAATCTGAAAATTACGGAGCCCCACACGACATAAAAAAAACAAGTCTCACGATTGTTTTTACTTATGCCATTATTTTAAATCTTTTGTGATGCGGCTATTTCTATATTTCGGCGTTAAACACAATAAAATACATTATTTTAAAGGAATAACTAAACCTAGAATGAGAGGCTAACCCTCATTTTATTTATTTTTGTTTAGACTTTATTTATATTACATAAATATTATATATTACATAATTTAAGCCAGAGAGTTTATTCTGAATAATTTACTAACTTAGTATTTCTATGATAAGTTGGACTAGAAGAGAGGTATTGCATTTTATTTTGTTAAAAATCTGAATATTTATTCACAACCTGTTACAGACCATTATGTTGTTGAGGCCTGGTTAAGTGTCTTTTTAGGAATTCAGAAAATGTATTGAACTGAAACACTCAACCCTCAAAATTGTGCCTCAACTTAACTCCACAGTTTCTCTGTTTTGGGTGACTTTACTTTACTAAAAGTCAAAATCAAAGCCTGCCCTGTATAGACTATACACAATACGTGCATTTATCTGAAGCATTAAACAACAAAATTATCAGCGGATGACATATATCCTCAACAACAAGATGGTCTGTTATATGTATAAATGGTCAGGTTTTTGACAAAATACAATAACAATAACTACACTACATTAACACTGTGTAGTTGGGGATTGAACCAAGGACATTTGAGTCCAGAGCAGCATTCTTTAGCAACTGAGCTATCTAGGCTGGTAAATTTAGGGACACTGACTGACTGCAATTCATGAATTAAAGGATTTAATATAAGTTGTTTCTTAGTATTACATGGCCAGGACTTAGTATTTCATGGCTACAATTTTAATTTATTTTTTTAACAATGTCATGTCTCGGGCGCCGAAGACAAAATACATTTAAAATTGAAGAAAAAAGATTAGTTACACCAGAAAACAAAAAAAATATTCAGAAATTAAACTTTGGTTCAGCACTTCAGTCTTTTGTTCCAGTTGGAATCAAATCTGGGTTTGTTTTTTTTTAATTTGAATTGGGATATTTCCCCTTGATTTTGGTGGTTCCTTCTTGGCAAGTGTCAAGTTCCAGAGGTTTTTTTTGTCGACCAAAATGTTGGAGGGACTGTGTTTGTCAACCTTTGTTGGTTCTGGTCTGGGTAGTTTTTCCAAAGATAATTTTATCGTTTCTTATTTTTACTTAGCTGATCACATTCGTTTGGGAACATGAGTTAGTGTAATGTATCTTTTAGCTTAGGAGCAAAAAACTGAAGCATATGTTAGTAGATTTCTGTGTTTTGTTTAGATTTTTTAGGAGTTGTTTTAACTTTTTTGGCCATCCTATATAAAATAAAATAAAAATACTATTGGAGAATTGTTAAAACAATAATTGATACCGTTACAGAAAAAATATGAGGTTATTAATCCATAGAAAAACTTCATCGGTGGCGACCGAAGAAAACACATCACAGGAGGAGGCCCATGTTAGACGGGAAGGTAATGAGAAATATGTAAAGTTTGCTGAGTGCACAGGTATAAAAAGAGATCAGGATAAGATGTGGCTGTTCAATATTTTGTTGGCCACTGAATGAAGGAACAAAGAGAACCAAGGGAGATTGCGGGAAGAGAGCAATCAGCAAGGATGTTGTACTGGCTTGTGTGTTTTGCATTAGAGTAAACCAGAGGCTGTAGTACGTATTCGGATAGAGTGCAGTGTGACAAGCATTTGATGTATTGTGCTCGGAGCTGCAATCACCTCATTATCTACTGAACCAACAGGAAGAAGACATTGTTAGAACGAGGATAAAGAACCACAAAGACGAAGGGCAGTGAAGACCTGCAAGTACAATTGAGTCTGATATGTTTGACTATTGAATTTAAGTCACCCTCAGATGTCCGTATCTACCACCACACACAACAACGGTTGTTAAATCTGAATATAAGAAGACGTAAAGCTGTCCTTTCGCCACTGGAATCCATTTGAATCCATCAATGAGTAATATATAGAGGCACAACGTTTGTTGAGATTTGAAAACTCTTTTACATGTCGCCCTCAGATCTTCTGAAGATGACACTACTTCTACAGAACAGAGAACAAGACTTAAAATGACGGATGTGAAACAAGCAAACTTTCTGCACACGGATAGGAGGCGACAAAAATAATGAGCCCAGTTCATGTTGGGTGTAAACTATTAAAATCCCCCAAAGTAACTGTCGCATGAAAAATGCAGGAGAGCATCATTATTCAGATAATAGTACTCCAGCAAAATTTTCACGAGGCAGCTTAAATCATACTGATGACAAATTATCCCTCATGGATGACTTAATTTTTTCTTACAAAAGTGCCAATTACCCTTGATTGAGTGTCACTCCCGGTCCCCTGTGACATGTTTGCACTTGGCACGGAGCCGATTATACATGTCACACTCGTTTTGTTTGGTAAATGTCATGCATCATGATGACAACACAAATTCACTGTTTGTAAACTGAGCACAAAAGCCTCTGTGTAGTCTACATGTGGCGCAGAACTGGGAATTGTTCGGTCTTTTTTTTGGCCCTTTGTCACACACTGTAGGCTACATGAGCACTGTCGAAATGGATTTAATCAATGAACCGCACATAAGGCTACAAATTTATTTTTTATTACCCTAAAATTCAGAGTTTATTTTAGGTAATTCCTTTATTTTTGCAGAATCTACTTAGTTACAGATCCCACGCTTGACTACAACTAAAGTATGAATTACTTTTCTCCTAAAATGAAAGTGTCAAAAAGAAAATACTTGCTATTTTTATTGGTTATTTTCTAGGTGTAAATGGTCAAAAATCTCGAACCTTTAAAACCAAAAACCACCTATTTGTTGATTGAATTGAATCAAGATATGACGATGTTTTAAAAATACATAATAAATTAAGGTTCTCATAATTGATAATAAACCAAAAAAATATATTTTATTAGTTTTTCTTTCCTTCCTTTCTTTCCTATTTCTTTAATTTATACTAACTATCCTTTATTTAATGTATTTAATGGTGTTTCTACTTTTAAGAAACAATACATTTCATGTAAATATCTTTTCATAATTTTTATTTGATTTTGTACTGACAGACATCAGATTGAAACAAAAGAGACTATAATAAATGTTTGCGAAACATCCTTTAAGGAGAGGTTAAATACAGTCGAACGATTCCAAATAGGAAAGTTCTTTAGTCAACCTAATGAACTTGACCTAATCGCATACAGGATTGCCACAAAGAAAATCACATCAAATCATCTAAATTTTACATGTTTATATATAACTTCTATTTATTTACCTTTTTTAACTGATTGATTTGATTAATTTTAAGTAAATAAGCTTTTATTAACCTTTTTCTACAAGAAACATGTTATTTTCTTAGGTATAGCCAAATTCCCTTCGAACTGTTGCTCACTAAACAGCCCTCCTTGCTTGCCTTGCAGTTAGTGTCACTACATATTTGACTGGGAAGTAGATTTTGAAAACAAATCCCAGCCTTGTCCTGGAAATTGCCGGGAATAGATGAATCCGAGCTCTTCATTTGTCCTGCTGGTTCAGGAAAGACGACAGAAGTAACCATCCCATTGATTGCAGCAGGTGAGTGATCCTCGCAGGCTATAATAACACTGATCCCTGTTTAAGACAAAGTCTCCCGAAAAAGGTCAGAGACGGTTCCTCCGAAGCCAAAAAAGGATTCAGTTTCTTTGCTTGAGGCTATTTTGTCTGCACAGTCTCAGACAAAACTGTCTTCTTAACCTTGTCAGCAGGCCATGAGTCCCATGTGTGACCCGTACAATTGGAAGCAGTGTTTTTTTGGAAAGATGACAAGCATTGTCCAAGAGTATGTTTGAGCGCATTCTTCCCAACTTTACAACTAAAAATATCTATCTATCTATCTATCTATCTATCTATCTATCTATCTATCTTTCTATCTATCTATCTATCTATCTATCTATCTATCTATCTATCTATCTAT
Source organism: Callionymus lyra (assembly GCF_982586985.1). Lineage (NCBI taxonomy): Eukaryota > Metazoa > Chordata > Actinopteri > Syngnathiformes > Callionymidae > Callionymus > Callionymus lyra. The sequence goes on from NC_141824.1 coordinate 24,074,871, forward strand.
CTATCTATCTATCTATCTATCTATCTATCTATCTATCTATCTATCTATCTATCTATCTATCTATCTATCTATCTATCTATCTATCTATCTATCTATCTATCTATCTATCTATCTATCTATCTATCTATCTATCTATCTATCTATCTATCTATCTATCTATCTGACAAATAAAAAAGTAAATACATATGTAACAGTGATGGTCTGATGAAGCTTCATGAAGCAGTGTCATTATTTTAAGAGTCCACTAGATGGCGGTCCCTCCACTTTTTTCCTTTGTTTTGAGCAACTGTTCTAATGAGACCTCCCATCATTTTTAAACTGATGGCGCCACCTACTGACCTCTCAACAACATGACACTGCTTCATGAAACTTCAACAGCCCATTACTAGTATGTAATACTTAAAAAGCAGAGAAATAAAAATTCAAGATGTACTGGCTTAAAAAAAAAAAGTCAAGAAAGATGAATTATGATATTTATGAAGGATAGTCATGTGTAGTAAGGCTGTGATTGTTAAATTCACATTTTTTAAATATCAGTTTCACAGCTATGGGCCGTAATAACTAAAAGGGGCTTACTTGTTCTTAACTTGTGAATAATTACAGACCATAAAATATCATACAGAGCTTTCAAAAGCAGTTTTTAATTATGATCCATTTATTGGGTCTTCCCGTTAAAAGAGATGTAATCGTAGACTTCGAGGAATGTATTCAGAGTCACATGATCACTCAGACTGCTATCGACTGTTTCCATTTGCATTGCGCAGGCATGATACAGTATTATATTATTATTATTATTATATTATAATAATGAGACATGGAAGGTAAAGTGAACTATTTTGTCATTACTGGTCTCAACCCAGTGTACCTCTCACGAGAGTGTTCTTCTCTCCCACATTCACCCAGCTGACAGCAACACAGACTCATTACTGCAGGATCTCTGGGACAATATTGCACTTTCACACAGCCCCACACACTCACTCTCACAACACCCCCACAACTGCGAAAAAACACACACACACACACACACACAAACAGAATTCCCACCTCCTCACCACCGCCCCTGTGCCATTGGCTGTTGCTAAGTTACAAGTCTCCACCAGAGTTTTGTTTTTTTTCCGCCAATAGTGGTTTGATCTTCGTCAGTTGACATGGGTGGATCCAATTTGTAGGAGTGTGTTTGTTTCATTTACTGTAGCATCTGAAACCACCATTGATCCGTTTGTCGTCATGAATGCAACCATATCTTGCTCAACTTTCTGCCTTTGTGTGTGAATGGAATTCCACCCGTTCTTAATGTCTTATGGACTTCTAAACGGCTCAACATAATTGTTCGAAAATTAGCATGTAGGTTACTGACGAGTGATGTGTTGATGAGGCCTGTATCCATACAGTGTGATGGGATAGTCCTCATTAAAAAGCTGATGACGTATCATGATACAGTCTCTTCATTTTCAAAGGCCACTAGATGTCACCCTCTGTTTGAAAATGCCAGGTTTCATGGAACTTGTACATAAGAGCTGCATATTTTGAAGTAAAGAGTGACATCTAGTGGACTTTAAAATAATGAAGGTGTATCATGATACCTCATCAGCTCTCTCTTTAAGCCATCACAAGATGATGTATCATGATAAAGTAATTTGATTCACGGTATATTTCCTACCATATTTAATTGGTATTATTTCCATAATTTCAGCTCCGATTGGCATTTTAAAAAGCATAATCAGCCTGAACGTAATCCTCTGTCTTCAGCTGTTCTCTTCTGAGTTAGTTTAGGTATTTGTTTTTTTAACTTTATTTTTTAAATCATCCTTTGTCATTTATGTTTAAGTAATTTCCTTTTTGGTATTTCCTCTTACTTAAACAAACCAACGTACCTCACTTACCCGTACAACGCTCGGCATTTAATGCTAGTTCAGACACATATATTTTTGTATTAATACACATGAAGGTACAGTGGGTGTCAGGGAATACTTAACAAGGTGACCCAGATGGAAGACAATAAAAATGACAACAACACAGTGCAAATACAACGGAAGTCCAGAAGATGGTGACAGTGTAACTAGAGTCCCTTCCCTCAAACCAATAATTTCAATATTCAGTCCAACAATTACAATATAAAGTCCAACAGTAGTCCAATAATAAAAGAGAAAGTTTAGGGCGGGCCTGGCTGCAAGTCGCGTGATCCACTGGGGAAGAAGAAGAATTACCAAGGTAACAAGGGCAACATGCTGATGCTTCCCGCCTTTATACCTGGCAGAAGATTGCTCAAATGAAAGCCCCTGGAAAAGGGACGTGACAGTGGCTTTATGAATGATTTACCTTGCGATATAACTAATTAAAAAGGTTGTACTGTAATGAAAATAAAACTGAAAAAAGCAATGCGTGTGTATATTAGCTAAATTAGCTGTTGTTCATCACACATTTTGTCAATTAACCCCTTTTCACAAGTTCACTGTATATCTGTGCGTCATGATTTTTTAAACATGCACTAAGAGATAAATGATACACTCCAGATTCAGTCGTGTGCAGTGGGATGGTGGGATAATCAATCTCCATTGAGAGCGTCATTGAGCACGCAGAACAAGCGAGGGTCAAGATAAACACGTCCAAGCATGTATGAACGAACATGTGACAGTGACGGATTGAGTGGACATGGATCAAATCTATTTCTTTTAATCCTTCTTTGACATTGTGACATCCTGCGAACCAAAAATACAGTTTCTGTGTGTGACTCACTTACTGGTCTGCATCGATACATTTTTTATCCATTCATTATTTTCCACATGTTATTTTTCACGTACAAACTAGCATTTTGTGACTAAGTCCAACGAAATTGTACTTTCATTAAAGATATCAAGGAAACACTGCTGCTTATTCCAAGATGGAAATTTAGCCATTGTCTTCATAAAACAACTCATTTAAAAAGTAACATTTTAATCATCGTAAAGTTCCCAAAGTTTCCTTTATTTTTCTCTACTTTCAGGATATAGATCGACAGCTCAGGGTTTCTCTGTAAACAGCGAACTTCACTAAATGCCTACCTCAGCAAAAAAGGGAAAAAAAAAGATATAAAATCACGCTCAGCATAAATCCAAATAATCAACTTAAAGTAGAGTTGGCATTTATACAAGTCACAAGATTGAAAGTTATTCAGAAGAGACTCTGTGGATTAGCCAGACAAAATGCATTTTTGTAAAAGATAGGAATAAACTATAAGAAAAGATTGCGAAGGGAAATTGCAAAGGTGGATGAATTTCAATATCCAGGCTCAGCTCCACAAAAAAATAGTATGCTGCGAGGCAAATAAAAGAGAAGAGGAAAGCTGGAACAGATAATTGTAGCAGCAGACCTGTCATCTTGTAGAGCGGGACTGTTTAACTCTGGATATTGCAGGGGCAGGATTCTATCGCCAAGAACTGACCTCTGTCTTCAGGTTTGTACATTGGCTTAGAAATCTTGATTTCCTGATCCGGTAAGACATAGTTGGAGAAAAAAAAGAGATTTTATTCATTTTCTACTGTTTGTTCACATATAGAGGTGGTAGGTAGTTTGGGGGGGTTCACATATATTTAGGGTGAGATGCAGGGGACACCCTGAACAGATCACTAGTCTATCAGAAGAAACACACAACTCCTTTCACATGAGTATGTTTTTAAACAACTGTGTATTGATTATTTTTATTTATTTTTAACTTGGGGAAATTGTCCATAGGTATGAGTGGGTGTGTGAATGGTTGTGTGTCCCCCCCCTTTGCTTGATGAAACTGGGATAACCCCCAATAAAGGATTAAGCAGTACAAAACATGAATGAATGAATCAAAATGGGATAGAGGGCAAGGAAGTTGATTCCAGACCTTTTTTCTCCCACAATCCCAAAACATACTTGAATTTCCAGCGTGACTAAAGTGGTACAAACGCCTCCTAGATAAGTTGAATTATGAGACCACTAGTTACCTCACCGCTCACACACATGACATTTTTCTGCTCTTTTTTGTTTGACATCCTTGCAATTGGCGCTTCGGCTTATTGTAGCTGATGGGACGATAACATAACTCTGGCTCGGTGCTTACGTTTTTGCAACAGTTTGCAAATGTGTTTGACGATAATCTAATCACGGCTTTTCTTCTCCTTCCCTCCCACATCGAGCCTTGAGCTCATTAGATCATTTCATCACACACCATTTAACTACACATTTTCTTTCATGTAACATTTTTTTTTCTTTTATTGTTGTTTGGTGTTTAGCAGCGATTAGCCGTGCTAAAGCATTTTCTTCTTTCTTGTAAACATTGTAAACTTAATTACACAATATATATGCAAAGGAAAATAAGGAGCTTTAGTGGATTAAGAGCGCTTTGATCACACCTTGTTCTTGCTGAAGAGCATGAGCTCAATCATAAGAAGGTCCACTCTAATTGAAGAAGACACAAATCCACAGTCTCTTGTCTCACTTTTGCAGGTTGGTGAAAACGAGAGAGAAGGAAATATGGTTAAGGCAACTCCTTGTTCTCATTGATTGGATTTGAAAGAAAGAAGAAAAAAAACCCTGTGAGAAAAGAACACAAGGTCTGTCTTTAATCTTCACACCGGGGTCGATATAACCTGCAAAGGATGTGGCTTCTGTTCGATAAAGGATGCCGCATTTTTACTTTTTTTTTTTGTTGCAACATTTATTTAAATGAGAGTGAGAGTTAGCACTCAATATAGATTTATCACTAGTTTTTTTTTTTTGTTATGTTCCTTCACAGAACGGCCATTTATCATATTGACAGGAGGCAGGTCTGCTATCGCCTCAGGCTAGATTCAGTGTAAACAAATGAAAGAAAGAAGAATATTATGAGTATCCAGACTGGTGTCGATATGTTTTGATTGAGCCTCAAAGATTATGAAAACATCTGCCTCCTGTCAAATAATACATCAAGTGGGATTTCTCAAACTACAATGTATTACAGAGAGAAAACTGAAGAATACAAGTCGAGATATGCTTAAATAGAGTAAAGATGAACATGACAGGAAATAAACCTCTTTGTCTTCTTAGGTGTGATATAAAAGTCTGATGGAAACACTGCCAACTGAAATGTTTTTTTTTCACCCTGGAGTATTTAGTGAACGCAAAATGCATGTTGTTCCGTCAAGGTCGCACGGTGAGTGCAGGTTCTGTTTGTAAAAAGACATTACAATCTAACAAGGTCAAGGAAGAGAGAGAGGGCAAGCTGTGTTGCCAGCTGGTTAAGATAAAGTATTAAACATGACAGTAGGTCATGCTAATGAATTGTATGTGTCGTACTGTGGCTTTCTGGGCCCAGAAACATGAACATTACAAGTTTAGTTCATTAACTGGGACTCCCATGTGTAAAGATAGATTAATGAAAACAAGTAGTTTACTAGTGTTAGTTTAAACGTGTGTTGAACATTTAAAAGGGTCTTTACAACAGTCCATATTAGATTTGTGGTATTGCCTTGGTATTGAAAAATGAAATATAAATATTCTTCAACTATTGAAATATTGAATAAAGGTAAAAATATGTATAGTAAGCCCTTACCTTTCTTTTTTTAACACCTCACATTTCCCTTCATTTTCCGTGCAGCCCCCAGTTTATTTGCATTGGGTCAAAACAACCATGAGAACAGGAGCGCATCGTCACTGAATATGTATTTCCAGCAGCAAAGGAGGTTGTTCCCTTTGAACACAAGGGTAAAACAAATCAGAACGCAAAGATATATTTGGATTTAACAACATACAGTGCACATTACACTAAAAAGTATTTAATATTTAACTTTTAAATGGACACAACTCTATTTGAAGTAATGTTTAGTTTAATATGTGTGTAATCTGCAACATATAATGAGACTGATCTGATCCAGCCTTACACCCCAGCTCGAGCTCTGAGGTCTGTGGATCAAAATCTACTTATGGTTCCACGCACACGACTCAGGACCAGAGGAGAGAAATCTTTTCAGGCTGTTGCTCCTAAGCTTTGGAACGATCTTCCTCTCTCTTTGCGCTTGATGGAGTCTACTGACTCCTTTAAGAAACATCTTAAGACGTTTCTATTTGTTCAGGCTTTTCCTTGAATTTCTCGAACTCCTGTGTTGTTCTCAGTATTATCTTGAACTTTAAAGTATGTACTTTTTTGAATATTGTTTTGATTGTTTAAGCGCTTTGTGACCCTGGTCTCGAAAAGCGCTATATAAATAAATATTACTTACTTACTTACTTACTTACTTAAAATCAGAAGGCATGTAACTAAACACAAACAATGTTTTATGGCTGAGTACTTTTGCTTTTTTTCCCGGATAAATTACATGTTCAATATGTGGACATTTAAAAACATTATTCTGAAATTAAATCTGCAATAAGGATTAATAAATACACATGAATAAAAAGCTTTTAAAATTGCAACTGACTTTAAAAAAGTGTGACTACTAAAATGACATCATTAAGCAAACTAAGATTGGAGAGTTGAACTCATTGCTATTTTATGAAGGAAAAAAAATCTGCCCTCTGCCTTTTCTTTAAATTTTTCAATGTTGTGGTTTGATAGGTCTGAGAAGCCTGAGTGAAATTGCTACTCTCACTGAAGTTATTTTTACATTTATTTTTCACTCTAATTTAAATTGCGCCAATCGCTTCAGAATTATTGCAATAAGAAGTCTGAGTAACTCCTGACATTTGTGCGTGGGAAGCTGCTCTTAATTTTCGGCGTCCTGCTGAAGTAATAAGAGTCCTGGTTCCATGTCGTCAGATGGTGTTTAAATGGTTTAAAGAATGTGGAAATGGCTAATACTAATGAAATAAAATGTGTTTTATTCAAAGGATGATTCTGGAAATAATACCCTGACATAATAAAGATATTACTGTTAATTATTAAGTTATTTTGATGGTCCGATATTGTTTTTTTTTTTATAACATACATCTCTTTTTACGGCCATTTCTATACAATGATAAATCTCTCTCTTGTGGTGAACAGCAAACAGAGGTTGAAATGATCATAACAGATGTGTAATAGCAGGGGGCAGACTGCAGTGAACTACAGGAGATTGCAAGAGATACGTAATAGTGGTGAGAGGGTGTGTAAATTGAGATTGTTGGGGTGGAACAACCATGAAAGACCTAAACAAAAGGTGCATCATAGTGGTCCTCAAGCCAGAGTACCTAACACAATTGTTTCACAAACACTCAGCACTTGACTAGCTTAACTTAAGATGTCTTATAATGAAGCTGGTTTTCTTAAGAATTGTCTGTTCTCTTCTGCAGTTGCCTTAGACGATGGAAAGGCTGTGGTTCTCTCTGCTGTTGCTGGTGGCGGCATGCAGGGGACAGCAGTGTCCGAAGCGCTGCATGTGCCAGAGCCTCTCGCCGTCCCTCGCCATCCTCTGCTCGAAGACAGGCCTGCTGTTCGTCCCCGCTGCGATCGATCGGCGCACCGTGGAGCTGCGGCTTCAGGAGAATTTCATCACAGGTAAACACCGATCTTAAAGGTATCATTTCCCACTTCCATGTAGGTTCTCTATCATGAAGGTCATGGTTATCCAGAGAGTTTCAAAGCGATCTTAAGATATCTCAAAATATATATACGTACCTGCAGCTCAGAGCAGTTATTTGGAACTGAAGAAGCCTCTTGAATGAGAGGTTAAACATTTTGGCCAACACTTTACTCAGTTCTGTTGCCTTTATTTGGAACTCTATCTGAAAAGCTATCCATAATAAAAAATATTGTTGTTACCTGCATATAGGCTTTAGTCTCGCTGAAATAAAAAAAAAAAAAACTTGTCAAAACCAGTGTCAAACTCATGGTCTGGGGGCAGAAGCATATCGCCACTTTCAATAAATAAAGTCTTTTGAGGAACTTCCCAAAAGTGAAATGGAATTCAATAAAGGGTGGAATAGCAGATTTTTATTGAACTTCAATAAGAAATCTAGATTCTATTTTGTGTTATGAATCAGAAAGTTGCATATTTTGAAGCAAACCAGTTATAATTAGCCTTGAATAATTAAAGGGCGTTATCATATTACATTCTGTTTAGAGTACTTTTATATCATAAAGAAAAATGAATGCGCTCTGCCCAAGACTTGGTCTGTTTGAAATGTTGGCCGCTTGAAAGTTGATATTTGGAACGTCTGATCCAAACACTGACAGTCTATCCTACAGGATTCGCAGAAAAAAATGTATTCTGTTTCCATTTTGACATTGTTTTCTCTATCGATGCTGTTAGTATTCTCAGTTGGTGTGTTTGTCCTAAAATCACTTTAAAGGACTTTTCTACAAAAGAAAAGAAAAGAAAATACACAAAAGGAAATACAAATTGTAGCATTAAATGTTTATTGTTCTATCAGCTGCATGAATAACAAAACAGGGCTTCAATTAAATTACTGACCTGCAATATTAACGTTCAATATTAAATTTTAACTGGAAAAGAAACCAGGTGAGTTTTCGGATTAGCAGAAGTGTGTGTCAACTCTTAAACTCAAGTTGCACACCAAAATGAATATGTATAAACCCAAACCAAAGTCCATGTGGCTCTCTCCATGAGTAGAAACGTGACACATTTCCCTTTCAATTCTGCTTCATCTGTGGCGTTTAGAAGTTGCTTCCAATTCTGATGAAAACCGTCAGAACTGTCAGTGGTGGTTCCAAAAGGATGCTGGAAGCTCCTGATTAAGGACAAACTTGGGCTTTTGAGAGCGACTGTGGAAAGCAGGTTGAAAATGTTGCCAACTTATAGGATCACAGCTACAAAAATATAATATATATTAAAAGATATGAATATTAGTTCATCATTTTAACATAGGTGGTTCCGTGGTTAGCGTGATCAACTCACAGCACGAAGGTTGTCTGTTTGTGACAGTTGGACCTTTCTGTGTGGAGTTTTTAGGTTCTCCCGTGTTGTATGGGTTTACTCCGGGAACTCTGGTTTCCTCCCACGATCCAAAAACATACAAAAGTTGATTGGGAACTTGCCCGAAGAAACAGGGATAGGCTCCAACCCCCGCAATCACCATAAGGCTTTAAGCAGGAGAATGAATTAATAAATTGCTATTAAAAGGCTTTTCAACTAGTAGGTACGATGCCAATACATTAATAGCACCAGTTTTAACTTAAACACAAACAGCAGCAAACAAAAGCGATACAGATTTTGCCAATTCCTTTCAGTGGTTTGGTTTTATTGTCACATTTGCTGAAATGTTATGTCAAAAATAAATACTCCACAAAATAATACTGACACTATAAAAACAAATTATTTAAGGTATTTTGTTGCCTCAATTGTTGGGAATCATTTTGCGTCCATGCACAGGTGGTTTAAGCACTGACACAGTTTAAAAAGTACTGGTTTGTCACCGTAATCGGTAAAAAGAGCCCTTCTTTACTTTTTATGCTTTGTCAGATGAAACACTTTTTCGTTTTGCTAAGGTGACCAGTTGGGAATATAGTGCTTCATCAAAACAACATAACATCATAACAACTAGAATAGTTTGTCCACTCCTCTGAGTAAATAAAGTCTATCAAATTCCAGTCGGGAAAAAAAATCTCATCAGCTATATATTTATATTGTTCCTGTATGGCCTCTACTTTATACTTGCACCTCAGTTGATTTAATGTGTTCTCATCCTGCAGCTGTCAGAAGGAAGGACTTTGCCAACATGACCAGTTTGCTACACCTGACCCTGTCCAGAAACACCATTAGTCAGATTCTTCCAACAGCCTTCAGTGACCTGCGGCGACTCCGGGCTCTCCATTTAGACTCCAACAGATTAACTGTGATCAAGGTGAGATTGATGGACGTGGTGGTGTGAAGAGAACACGTTCATGATCAATGGTGGAGTAACAAATCATTTGATTACAGGATGACCATTTCAAAGGCCTCACCAACCTCCGTCATCTTATCCTCGCTAACAACCAGCTCCATTCCATATCCCTGCACGCCTTTGACGACTTCCTGACCACACTGGAGGATCTGGATCTCAGTTATAATAATCTGGCTCAGGCGCCGTGGGACACCATTGGGAGGCTCACCAATGTCAATACCCTCAATATGGATCATAACCTTATTGAGAATGTTCCTCAAGGGGTTTTTACCAACTTACACAAGTTGGCCAGGTAAGTTTGTAAACGTTAACTATATAAAAAATAAAAATAGTTCTACAACTATACATCTTGATGTTGCTTCTATAAGTTAGACATTAGATAGGCCATATATCATGGATGGATGGAATGGACGGATAAATGAATGGATTGATTGATAGATGGATGGAAATAATGACATACATATACATAAATAAATGGATGGATGAATAGACAGATGGTAGGATGGATGAAAGATGGACATATGGATGGATGGATTCATGGATAGACAGTTGGGCACAAGGATAGACAGATAAACAGATATATGGATTGATATATGGATAGACAGATGGTTTGATGGATGACAGATGTACGTATGGATTTTTGGATACAGTTGGACACAGGGACAGACAGTTTAACGGATAGACAGATTGATGTACGGAAAGACTGATGGTTGTATCGATAACAGATATAACAAATGATGGCTGGATTGATGGTTGGATGGATGGATTTATTGATAGACAGTTAGACACGAGGATAGACAAACAGATGGATTTTTGGATACAGTTGGACACAAGGAAAGACAGTTAAATGGTAAGATGGATTGATGTATCGATAGACAGACGGTTGGATGGATGACAGATGAACGAATGGATTGATGTTTGGATGGATAAAAGTGAGACAGATGGATGGATTCATGGAATGACACTTGAACATAAGGACGGAAAGTTAAATGGAAAGATGGATAGACAGATGGTTGGATGGATGACAGATGGATGGGTGGATTCATGAAGAGACTGTTGGACACAAGGACAGTTTAACGGATAGACGGATTGATGAATGGATAGACAGATGGTTGTATGGATAACAGATGGAAAAAAATGATGGCTGGATTGATAGTTGGATTGATGAAAGATGGATGATGGATTGACACTTAAACACAAGGATAGACAAGTAGATAGATGGATGGATATATGGATGGACATATGGTTTGATGGATGATAGATAGACGGATGAATGGGTGGATTGATGGTCGGATGGATAAAAGTGAGACAGATGGATGGATTCATGTAATGACACTTAAACACAAGGACAGAAAGTTAAATGGAAAGATGGACTGATGTATCGATAGACAGATGGTTGGATGGATGAACGAATGGATTGATATTTGGATGGATAAAAGTGAGACAGATGGATGAATTCATGAAATGACACTTGAACACAAGGACGGAAAGTTAAATGGAAAGATGGATAGACAGATGGTTGGATGGATGACAGATGGATGGGTGGATTCATGAAGAGATTGTTGGACACAAGGACAGTTTAATGGATAGACGGATTGATGAATGGATAGACAGATGGTTGTATGGATAACAGATGGAAAAAAATGATGGATTGATAGTTGGATGGATGGAAGATGGATGATGGATGATGGATTCAATCGATTGACAGTTAGACACAAGGATAGACAAGTAGATAGATGGGTGGATATATGGATAGTCATATGGTTGGATGGATGAATGGGTGGATTGATGGTCGGATGGATAAAAGTGAGACAGATGGAATGACACCTGAACACAAGGACAGACAGTTAAATGGAAAGATTGATTGATGTATGAATCGACAGATGGTTGGATGGATGACAGATGGACAGATGGATTGGGTGGATTGATAATTGGATGGATAAAAGTGAGTAAGATGGATGGATTCATGGAATTAAACTTAAACACAAGGACAGACAGTTAAATGGAAAGATGGATTGATGAATGGATAAACAGATGGTTGGACGGATGACTGACGGACAGGTAGATGGATGGATTCATGATTAGACCGTTGGACACATGGACAGACAGTTAAATTGAAAGATGGACTGATGTTTGGATAGACAGGTGGATGGATGGATTCATGGGTAGACAGTTGGACACAAGGATAGACAGATAGATGGATTGATTGACGGTTGTTATTAACAAAGGTACAGTTAAGCTTAAAGAATATGACCAACATGGACATTCTGATGAAATCGTGGTTGTTTCTGAATACAAACCCGGAGCAGTGACTTGAAACACTATAATCTTTATCCTTGCACGCCATGTGCTCAATCTAACAGGCTAGACATGACATCTAACAAGCTGAAGAAAATCCCCCCGGATCCACTGTTCCTGCGAATTCCAGTTTATGCTAAGTCCAAAGGCAGCCCCCTGTCGTCACTGGTGCTGAGCTTTGGTGGGAATCCCCTTCACTGTAATTGTGAACTTCTGTGGCTACGAAGGCTGACCAGAGAAGACGACCTGGAGACTTGTGCCTCACCAGCTGACCTCAGTGCCAAGTACTTCTGGACGATACCTGAAGAGGTAGAATGCTGAATACCTCAGAGCATTACTGATCTGAAGTTATCTTATACTAAAGTATCAATCTTTCACATCGAATCTTCCACCAGGAATTTATATGTGACCCACCAGTTTTGACCCGAAAGTCACCTCAAACGTTCTCCATGGAGGGCCAACCAGCAAGCTTGAAGTGCAAGGCTAATGGTGACCCGGAGCCCGAGGTCCACTGGATCAGCCCTGAAGGACGGCTTATTTCTAATAGCTCCAGGTATTTCAAACGTAAATTCCCTCAAGTCCTGTTTTATTCTATTCACGAGGGCAAGAGATCAAATTTAATCTATTAAAATAGGCAGTGTAGACATGAAGAATATGAATCTCACAGAGAAGCTCCTGAGAGACGCTTTCATAGACAGAAGTGTCCTGAATGTGGCATTTGCAAGCTTAGAAGTGTTTCAACATTCTGTGTAAGGCACACAAGTTTTATAAAACAAGATTTACTTTATCATAAACTGGTTATTATAGGTAGTGTTAGCAATGATTAAGTATACTTAGAAAAAACAGGAATCAGAATTCACAAATCTTCACTTATGATCTTATTACAAATGAGCTCCATTGAGAATTGAAAATTGTAGAACTGTGCAAAGTCTGGTGCAGGGGTCACACCAAGCCCTTGAATTTATTTATGAGATCAGAGTCGAGATATAAAACCTTCTTCTCAGAGACTAATGACAATTTTATATTATGAGTTTAACTCTAATCATTTGTATTTCATTTCTCTACATTTTTCGCATTTGTAATCTTTCTTACAATTTTGAAATTTCCTTTTTTTTTTCAATATAAATTTATATTTATTCCATTTAACTCACATGTTTGTTATTTTTATTTAAAGTATACTAAAGAAAAGTCTTGAATAACTGTTCATTTGGAAATAATTTATTGAAATAAATCTGAAAAAAAGTAACGGTAACTTTGTCACCTGCAAAAGTTAGTGTTTTGTGTTAAAATGACAAAAATAAATGCCAAAGCTCTTTTTGTTGTAATGTAAAGTATATTTTAGATTAATACGGTGTAATATGCTTATGCGCTATCCCTTTTACTTATTTAAAGTTGGCCTGTCGTTTATTTTCAGAACTTTGGTTTTCCCAAACGGAAGCCTGGACATTAATGTCACATCCCTGAAGGACTCTGGAAACTACACCTGCATCGCATCCAATGCCGCCGGTGAATCAACTGGCCGAGTGGAGTTGTTCGTCACAGCGATGCCCCATCTGGCGAACAGCACCAGCCGCAGCCGGGACCCGTCGTCCGATCCAGCACCTTCCGACATTTTAACTTCGTCAAAAGTCGCCCTGCCCAACAACGAGACCAGGGGGGTGGATCGGAGGGTGTCATTGGTGGAACTGACGGGAAACTCTGCCCTCATTAGATGGACAAGTCAGACTCCTATAAATGGAGTCAGGATGTTCCAGGTCCAGTACAACAGCTCTGGAGACGACACCCTTATCTACAGGTCTGTACATCCTCCCTTCATTACAAATAACTTTATTTTTATCGGTTCAGTCTGAAACAATCACAAAAGGAATCTCCAACATAGTCAACAGGAAAGTTCATTGGTCAAGATCATTTCACGATAATAGATAATAAAACACTAGAAACATTAAAAGAGAAAGCAAACACTTCAATCCTTTTAAAGTTTTCTGGATCCAGATGGTAACGAAGAACACCAAAAAAGGTGTTCCGTGTTCGAAAATGTCCTCATCAGTTTTTGAGATACATTTGTAAAGGAACAAAAACACAGTAGTTGAGGTCAAAAAGATGGATAATCTTGAGCACAGTTTGGCAAGTATTACAAGTATTTTGTTCTGCAACTCCTTACCATGAATCCATCTGTAAGCAAACCTGCAAAATCCTGTGTAGACAGTCGGTTCAACAAGGCTTGGCGTAACCGTGTCTTAGATGCATTTGAAATGAATTGATCAAACGGTGATATCATACAGTCCTGTGTATGCGGGTCAAATCTGTTTACACAGGTTTAAATTGACTTCTGTGTCTTCACCTGCTGCCAAAGCAAAACACAGAAGGCACATTAGTCATTCACCTGAGCTGTTTTCTGCTCAAAGCATGTTGCAATCTATATATTGATTTGTGTCCGCCACTGTATCTGTCGACTGCTCCGACTCTCAACAGACTCTCAGACAATTATTGTGCTGTTACAAATCTGTATTGCCCTGTGTTTAAACCCATTTATTTAAAGAAAACTCAACACCATCAAGAGAATTTAGTCAGCTAATTATATTTAACATTTATTGATACGCTGTTAAAGAACAAGTCCCTGTATTGTACAATATTTCTAAAGGGTTCAGGCAGGGAAAGAGAGAATAATTAAACTGCAAATGAACTCATTTAGAGACCAGTAAAATCAGTAAGATTTGCTGGAGTGCAGTGAGAAATAAAATATGATAAACAAAGGAAGAAACATAGCAAGGTTATCAGTATGTGCTTGTCTATTGGACTGTGGGGAAATCAGCAAAAATCATTATGAATAAATTCACACACCACACAAATAATTGGATTCTACCATTGGAAAACTTACCAGTGTGGGAACAAAATGATAAAAAAAAGAACCAAATGACTAAAGAAATTGAATGATCAAACATTATTTGAACTCATTTCTTGAGTGATATGTGTCAGCGATGCATGTGTTAGCTCCGTGTTATAGAAATATATAGAGGTGAGATTGATATGACACATTCTCTTCACACTTGTTCCATGAGATCGAAGAAATCTTAATCATGCTTGTACGAGGAAAATGAGGAGTATCAGGTTTATGACATATACCTGAGTCACAGACTCTATAGATGCTCTATAGAAGTCCCCTGCTGGGTTTATCACACCCGGGTCGGTGCCAGCATCTTGAGCATCTACCTGATTCGTGCTTACTTGTGTACTTCCAAGATCAGCTGGAATTTAGAGGCTGTTTGTCTAAGCACATCGAAGTGCTTCCCAACATCCACCCTCCTTTTGTAAACACTACTCTGAATATGCACATACACGTGTTGGATTTTCAGTTGCTAATCATCATCTTTAGGTCTGTCTGTTGTTTTTTTTTTCATGCATTTAACCAATGTCTTTTTTATATAAAGAGTTAAAACCGGAGCTTCTATTTTTCAGCAACAACATATTTAATAGGTGTTGATTGGCATACGTGCTGATAGTGCTAGTTGAAGGTTCAAGTAAAATTAAGAGAATCATCACACGATTATCACAATAGTACTCCCAAGTAAATCCCACCTGAACCTGTCCAGTTTGAAGCAACACCGATTGTGAATCAATATCTCCCGCTGCTGTGCAAATGAGACGGACAAAACAGGCGTGAGGGAAAAGGAAATGATCCAGACATCCCTAATATATGTGTTTTTAGAGCTGGTTGACACAGATCGTTCTTTTTCCTTTTTCTCAGGGGTTTCCCAGGATTATTTGTTGGGTAGTGGGTCAGTTAAGGACCATGTGCAAAGAGGCCTCCTGGATATGTCTAAAGTCCAGGAGGAGGCCCTTTAACCCATTTTCAGAACACATGCACAATCCCTCAGCCTCATGTGTCTAATGTTCATCTAGGATCATCCAGATTTCCTTGTGATAAAGCCCATATTAGCTAATTCATGGTTATTATTGTTGACAATTGTAAAAGACAGCGGAGATAATGAAGCAGCTGAATGGAGGTAACCTTAAACAATTATCTCTGGTTTAAATGAGTAACTGCATGTTGACGGCAATGAATGAAAAGAAAGCGTAAATTCTCAGTTCCAAATTGAGTGATGTCTTTAATGAGGGGGTCTTTACAGGCGTCGCTGTGCACTAAATGAGACTTTAATGAGCTTTCCCTTGGCAATTCCTTTTGACCTTGGAATGCCAAACAAAATGACTGAAAAGCTTGAAAACACTTGGTTAGTAGATTATCTAAAGACATTTACTTCAAGAGGGCAGTGCCTGATTTCCTCAGTAATTAAAATTAAAGAAAAGTCTATAATCACGTCTTCAATGGGTGCAGTGTAGGGTCCCTTTTAACAGGGTTCAATGAAAACAGTGCTTTTCTGCACACACGCTGAACAAACTGCATCCAAATAAACCGACTGTATCTCATAATTCCAAAATCAAGAAATTGAAGCTATTTCAAGTAGAGATTTAAAGGATTTAGATTATGATCAAAAGTGTTTTGGGTCTGTAAATTTGACCTTGTTAAGCTAGTATGACATTTATTTTAAAATGTGCTTTACTTAAGATTACATTTGATAATAATAAAAAACATCTACGACCACAATAATAACGCTAAAAGGTTCTACTGCATTTTGCAAGAGTTAAGCAGAGGATTTTCCTGCTTGAGATCTTTGCTACAGCACGGTTTAAGTCCAGGGGTCTCAAAAGGAATCATTTGAGTGGAGACTGTGGCAAAAGTATCCAAATGTGATTTATATTCTGTTGATTTATTGTTTATGTTGGGTTGCACTGTGGATATTGGCAATTTAATTATAAGAAATCGTATCCATCTCAACTATAACTAACTAATAACATTTCCCAGACTCAATCGTTATTAAGGACGTGAGGAGGCTCTCAAGAAGGGTTTGGCGGAGAAGGAGCTAAGCTACTCGGTGCTTCATAGAAACGTTCTTCACTGCCTTCTTGGAAAAACATTAGGATCAAGCCAAAGACACTTTGACACAACTGTAAGAAGTTCTTAGTGGGCTGTGGCAAAGCTTTTTCAAGGTGAAGCCCATCTGCGTTTCCTTGACAGAGTTGTTTTGTCAATGACTAGTTTTTTATTGGAGTGTAAACTGTGAAGTCATAGTGCTATCTCATTTTGTTATAAAATGTGTATGCTCTTGAATGCATCATTCACTTTTGGAGATTGGTACAGCTATAGTTGAGAAATGTATCTTGCAGTCTCTTATGCATATATGTTGATTTATTGCAGTGCGTAAGTGCTGAAGGGTTTAATGCTATATTGATTAATTAGACTTCCAAAGATTATTTAATGTTGCATGGTTTACTCATAGTAGAACTCTAAACTCCTATAGCGCTCTATAAAAATAATTTACTTACTTACTTACTTACTATAGATGTGTGTGGAAAACTTAAACATGTAATTCATTAGACCGTTTTTACTACAGTCTTTTATACTATTACCCTTTGTTTCTTGCATCATTAGTTCACACGCATTTAAAACGTTTTTTTATTTTTTATTATTATTTTACAGGATATACATTTCCCCGGACATTGATCCCAGAGCATTTGGTCACTAAGAAGGCTTTTAAGAGAGGGTCAGCTCTATCTTACACATCCTTCTTAGGGAAAGTTCTTACGCTTAGAGAAACTCATCCTTCTTTCACAGCGTTCCTAAGAAGATCATAGCACTTAAGAGCTTCTAAACCAATCTGGGAAACACAGATGTAATGTCACTTCAAGAAAAAAAATGCACTAATAATAGTTAAAAAAGAAAATTAGGTGGTTTGTAAAAGTACTTTTATTAAACCAAATATAAATAGTAGAAAAAAGACACCAAGCCACACAGTACAGTTTATTTTTAAATGCAACTATTTTTGATATATATTCATGTCATACAGCCCTGCTTTATATTTCCTCAGCTCAGAGTGAAACATCAACACTAATACCACCAGGACAGATGTAATCAAAACACAATATATCTGTCATGTCGGATGCAAATGAGCTAAGACGGGTGGCCGAGAGCGGGCCGTTGCTATAGGTCACTGTCATCTAATTACATGACTCAAACACTGCCAGATAATGAGCTGAGGGGCCAAACAACTAATGACATCACACACGCAGAAGCATGTGCTCGTGACAATATGATGCACCCTTTGTGCCAATTAAAATGGCAACTTTGTTCACAGACAGTCATACAACAATCCTGTTTGCTCCTCAGTGTATTTGTTATTCCGACCTCTTAATCCTGTTTGTTACCATGGAGGACTATTCCTGCGTTCAGATGTGCGCCTCTCCCTTACAACATTCCTTTACTCTCATGCTGAGCTCAGCGGATTGAGGCTAGCTGCCTGACCCATAATCCCCTGTTTGGCGCCTAGTTGCCATTTTCGGCGTCATCCCAAATCGATGTTTAATTATCCAGCTAAATGCCCCCCTCCCCTCAGTAACCTCCCACTTCCTCCTCATCCATCCTCTAACTCCCTCGCAATCCCTTTCATCAAGCCCCACCCATCTTGCAAATCTTTATAGATGTCTCATCTAAGTCTGGAGTGAACAGGGATCGCATGGGGGTGGGATTTGAACTCTTAGAGGAACGATTAAGACCTGATTTGATCTAAAAAAAAAAGAAGAAGAAAATAAACTATCTCTTGGCATGCGTCCTCTAATGGTGAAGCTATAGTTAGAAACAATAAATATACTGTGCCTAAAATAAATTTGGCTGCCAAAATAACTGTGATTTCATTGAATAAATTGAACATATTTTATGTTTCAATACCTTGTTTCTGTCAGCTTAACCCTGAGCACAGAATATTTTATATCTGAATATTCATTTTCAAAAAGCATATTTGAAATCATAGAAAAGATCTTGAAGGTAACTGCCCTTTGATTTAGTCTGATGAGAATTTTTTATGAAGCTAATACAATATCTGAACTGAGTAATTTGGATGTTTTTTATTCCTTTTTGTCATAGTCATATGCTTACTTATATTTGCGGAAACTCTCAGCTTTAAAACAAATATTTATAAACATAATTTAACCACTGACAAAATAGAGGAATATCTATATTACTTCTTCTTAAATTTAAACCGTACTTTAATTTATACAATAAACCAGGGGTCACCAAAGGAGTAGCCCACTATGGGCCTGTTCAAAAAAAATAGTTTTCATCCAATAACCTTGCAAAGGTTTTATATTGCCCCGTTGGTAATTATTTAATAATTAATGTGATTCATGTCTTAATTCATAATCGTTAATAGTATAAATTAGGTTATTTCAGAAGTTTGTACAAAATGATGTTAATGCTCGGGTCACATGATGCCCTAAGAGTAGCTTGCAGTTTCAGAAGTTGTTGAATGCTGCGAATTAAAAATCAAATTAGTTAAAAACAGCTTTAATCATTTTAAAAATGTAATTGGTGGATCAAATAAAAGGCCTTTCCTATTTGGACCACTGGACCACTGGTCACGTCAGCTTGAGCTTTAAAAACTATTGTGTTTCACCTAGAAACGGCAACAAAAAAGAATGACCGATTAAACACATTTTTCACAACAAAATGTAACGATTCAATAACATTTTTTTGGTTTCTAATGACAGACGTTAAAAGCCATAAAAGGGGATAAGAATGAATTCAAAACCTTAATATGTCCTTAGAAAACACAAAAAGTAATAATATTCGTCCTTTTCTTACAGCTTACTACACAAACAATCACTACAGTTGGAATACATTTTCCAGTGTGCTGTGGATGATTGGAAAGTGATGGGCTAAGCATGACACAACTACTTTCACTGGGACTAAGGAAAAGTCCCTTTAAGTTCCCTGGAGGACAGTTAAAAACCTCCCCCTCAGGCACTTCCTGGGTATCATGCCAGCATTTATCCTTAGCTTGCAATTCACAGCCTGCTTTACACTGCATTCTTAAAGAACCTGACATGCATATTCAATATAGTATTATTTTTTAACTCGATGTAATGGCCATAGATTATCACATTTATATGAATTATTAAAATAAATACACACTTCAACTTCTACTGTTTTGTATGTGTGTGCGTGTTCGTAAGTGTTAAAAGGAGATGACAGACAATAGAGAACAGTCTTTTTTTAGCTCATATGTAAGACAACACAACAGGATTATTGATTTAATGGTCAGAGGGTGTGTTGGATATCATGAAATGATCTTATCTTTTCCCGGTATTGACATGAAACACAACACTTTGACATTTTCTGTCTCCTCTCTTTTCATCCTTTCTTTCATATTATCTATATCTTCCAATTCATTTCCTGCTTTCTCCTTATTTTGTTGATTGTCATCTAATCTAAGTACGACGGAAGCAGATGCAGGCCCTGAATATACGTAGTAATCCTGTATTATCTTGCCTCAGCTATTGTCTAAGAGTCTTAAGGCCTCATATTTATCTCTCTTTATTACAAATCTACTTCTCATCTCTTTATCAAAGCCCATTTTTGTAGACAGTACGTTTGTTATTCCATATCACCACTTGTGTATTTGTCACAGGTTGTCTTGTTTTGCAAAGTTTTAAAACCTAATACTGGTCCACACTTTCCTTTGTTTTAACAAAAACAACTGGGAGGAAGAGTAATTCAAGCTCCTACAACACTTATGGCCATAAACAATGGGTCGTGACCAGAGAACAAGGTCACAAAGACTAGCCGCCAGAATTGATTTTGCTGCCTCCAATTTCATTAAGGCGCTCAGTAATCCACCAGGGACTTGGCATCAGTTGAAGATATCACTTAGTCATATCATTTGAAGGATTGGCAGACAGCTATAAGACCAAAACCCTCTGTTTACTTCACCTTGATGTTTAGTAGCTATCAGTTGTTTTATTGTTTAGGTATCTACAAATATCCATTTGTTTACACTGCAATTATAACTGTATTAGTTCTCAGTCCTGTCTTGGTCTTCAATGGTCTGTGATCTTGGTCTAGATTTTCACTTCATCTACCATTGTCCATTATAGTGGTCTTGCAGATGGACTTGTTGACAAGACCAAGCCAAGATCAAAACAGTACTTAAATTAAAAAGTAGGACATTTTCATGACCCAGACTCAAGGGCATATCAACAAATGAAGAAAGAATCAAAGAAAAGACTTGCCATCCATTTTGGACCAAGGAGAACTGGTCCAAAGATAGTTACAAGAACACTACTGGCTACGAAAACTACAATATCATTTTTTTCTTCCTTTAATGATAAAGTCAGCACAAATGTTGGAACACCTCCCCACAGTCCACTACACCAGTTTTTATCAACCTTTATTAAGCCAAGGTACACTTTTTTCATTGTTAATATCATGAGAGACACTTCAGGGCAGACACTTGATAATGGAAAATGATATGCAGATACTTTTAGACCAATTAGGTGACGTTGGATATTTTCCCACAGCACAGCAAATAATACACTAGTGTGCTGTGGCACAGGGATTGAAAAAATGACAAATAACCTTTGTGAACTCCAACAAGTTATTGAGTATGTGTAAGCTGTTTTTTTCTTTGTCCTGGCCCTGGTTTTGAACTGGAAATGTCTTGGTGTCAGCTGAGACGGTACCAATCGTTGAATTCTTCCAATTCCATTGAAATTCAAAAAGAAAAGAGAGGGAATTGAATTGGAAGAAAAACACTGCCAGTGAGTTGAGGACAGACAAGGGACACGAGGGGATAAGGATAAAGTTCAATCACAAATACAAAAAGAAAAAAAATATATATATATATGCTGAAGTACAGAAAAATATGTGAATGTGGTCCAGCTGGACGCCCTCACTGAGCTAGAGACCTTCAAAGGAACAGAGGAGTGCAGCAGAATTTGAGAAGACGTACGACAGCACAATCTTGTCAAACAGGTCTAGAAATCATCTGATGTAAAAGACGATGACAAGATGCTGAGTGCTCAACATTTTCCCCCGGCACCTACAGTTTGATGTGTCATATTTATATTCCTATTGCTTATATTTTATGTCCCAGTTATAAAGGGGTGGATCATAATCAAAGTGTGATTTATAAACGGAGGATTAAACAACTTCTTCAATATCTTTTCTGACTTCACTTCTACTACTGCAGGTAATGCTTGCAGCTATACTTTCAGGACAACGACACTGGAATTCAAATGATCTGCTGATTGGTTGAACTGGAATAAGCATTTTTTTTTCTTGGCATTAAACAAGATTAAGAAACTATTTATCAATTACAGTACAAGTGCTAGCTTTCTGAGCTTTCACCCTATCACAAATGCAATATAAAAAAGTAAGCTACAGAAGGTGAATTTCCCATCTCGAGATGTTTCCAAATATCCCAGCTGCTTCCTGTAGAGGTTCAAAGAGAAGTGGGAAACACGACTTTCCCCCGTGAGCGTCCCCTTCCCAAACAGAAGTGAGTGAGTTACAAAGCAACTTGAGGTTGGACGGGCACTATTTGACAGTTATTCCTCAAGGCCACATGGACTTTAATATGTACAAATTGAATGATATCAAATGGTAAACAACATCTGCGCTGTAGGAGAAAAGATAAAATGGATAAATATCAGCGAGGGGAGCCTGGAGGAAGGAGTCTTAATTAAAACTTAATAAATCCTTTCCTCATTTGCTAGAAATAAAGTGTTCAAATTTGCTGTGGGAGTCTATATTAAATACCCCTATCTACCAACCCACTCTTCATGGGAAAAACTGGTGTTTTCGTTTCCTTTTCACCATATTAGTTGAATGAAAAATATTTGAACTTTTAGAAATTACCACACACACAAAAAAGACTGTTACTCTTAGCATCGTATAATTTTAATTACAAAACTGTATCGTCACACTGAGTTAATGTAATGTAGAGTATTAGACATGTAGATGTCTGTGAGTGTTGCTGTAGTGAAGTCTCAAATAATAACAAATGTGTGTTCGTTGTTTGTTTTTAACGTGACATAAGTTCTATTAGACTGAAATTCCCTCACCTTAAACATTTCAGGGTGTCTT
The DNA here is from genome assembly GCF_982586985.1 of Callionymus lyra. Classification (NCBI taxonomy): domain Eukaryota; kingdom Metazoa; phylum Chordata; class Actinopteri; order Syngnathiformes; family Callionymidae; genus Callionymus; species Callionymus lyra. The sequence goes on from NC_141824.1 coordinate 24,097,948, forward strand.
AAGCGAAGTCCAAAGTGTTTCCTCCTTTAGTTTCCAAGCTTTAGAGAGACGTTTGCAGGCTTTACTACACATTTGAATCCAAAGTATTTCCAGACGCGACTCCCAACTGGCAGGTTTATCAATAAGAAGATGAGTCTTGTTTGTTATGAATACGGCAGCTCGTCTTCTTCGCTCAACAAACTTAGAGCATTCGTATCCATTCCACAACGGTTCCGCCAAGAACAGGTGTATTCGTTAATTACGGTACAAAAAAAGGGGGTATAATAACTTCTTTTGTATTTTGTTTTTGTATTTTTCGCATTCTGGTACAAAATTGGTACCAAAGTATCGGTTCTTGTGACAACCCCAATTAAATGATAACATACATATGAAAAAAAGGAATAAAAATTATCTATTTTCCACACTATTAGATGCACCGGATTATAAGGCACACCTTCAATGAATGGCCTATTTTAGAAGTGTTTTCATAAATAGGACACACCGGATAATAAGGCGAATAGAATAAAAGATACAGTCAAACGTTTGACTGGGGTTGCGTTATGCATCCACTAGATAAAGCTGTGCTAAAGGGAATGTCAACAAAACAGTCGGATAAAGTCAAATTTATTAAGGGTTCTGACAACTCCGTTCACTCCCATGGTAACGATGTACAAATTATGTTTACGCTCCGGATTATAAGGCACACTGTCGTTTTTTGGGAATTTTAAAGGCTTTTATAGTGCGGAACACAACAACACATCAGATGAACCACCACGAGAAATGAGTTGTTTTTTTTGCTCAGGCACCAATTGACACAAACTTTTGGAGCTAGAATCCCAGGGTAGGCCCCATACCATCCTTCTGGTACCATACCAAATATCACTGTCCTTGATTATTGACGGTCAACTACCAACAGTCAAGGCAGAAAAAACTCCATTAGAGATGCTGGCTTGTGTGATAATGCAACAATCACGTCCTGTCACAACTAGCCATCTTGATCTGGACTGAGCTGATGACATCTCATTGCCAGAGAGCAATCATCACGGTTGAAAACAGCAAGGCCATTGCTAATGGGCACATGTGCCAGCAGTGGAATTATGTAATTGGCATTTTCTTTTGTATTGTCGCGCTTCATTGGTGTGCGTTTTGTCGCACTGGTGGCGTGCATCTTTTCATTCATCATGCATGGAGATTTATGCCATTTATTAGACAGTTTTGTTTTGAGTAGTCTTTATTGCCGCCCTTCATGCACATTCTCCCTCTCCTGCTATGTAAATTATTTTCCTTCACTACTCATCACACACTCTTTGATTGTAATTCGCTCCGCTCTTCCGTCATCTTATGTATGCCATTTTACTTTCCCTCGTCAGGGACTATCTCTAATGACCAGCTTATAAATGATCGTCGCACACACATACACACGCCTGCTGCAAGCGTGCACTGCAAACACACATGCATTGGCACAAGCACACGTTTGGTTGTGGGATCATCACCGTTTTTTCGTGTGAAGGATAACAAGATGAGGAAGAAGAGTAGTAATAGAAACTCCAAGGAGAGTAATTATAACCAGACTAGGCAAGTCAAGATTGTCTGATTGTTGGCTCAGATTTGAATGTGATGTTGCATTTTAAAAACTGTGTGTTTGCATAGCGTTGCACTGTTGATGAAGTTGTTGTGTTTACATCATAAATGATTTTCTAAAAGATAATTTCCATGGGATTTATAAAATACTATCTATCTATTCATCTATCTCAGTATCTTTCTTAGTATCTGAGCAACTATCGTAGCATCTTAGTTTCTTAGCGTCTTTCTGTGTTTCTGTTTGTCTTTCTTAGTATGTATCTTAGTATCGATCTACGTATCTATCTTAGTATCTGTCAGGACTCGGGGCAGGAAACCCAAATGCAGAGGCAGGAGACAGGAATGATGAAAAACCAATTTGGTAACAAAAAGAGCAGGCAAAAGACACTGACAAAAAAGCATAAAACATTGCCCAACTGAACTAAACATATACTATACTGGAGCAAAACACATTCCACACAATTTTGACGTCATGACAGAGACTGGCAGACAAAGGAGGGGTTTTAAAAACACAACAATCGAGGAGAACAGGGATCAGGTGAGACGATGACACAAGCGACGAATCAGGGCCATCAGATCAGGAGCACGAGAGGAAGTAAACAAGACAAGGATCCGGACTTCACAATAAAACCAGAAAGTGAGACTTAAGGAACAAAAATTACTTATTTTAGCATCTGTCTGAGTATCTTAGTATCTACAGTATCTTTCCATCCATATAACATATTTACATTCATCAACATTAGAGACACAAATAAACATGCAGGTAACTTACTACTGGTTAAACAATGAAAATAGGATAAGGAAAAACCCTGATTACTTCAATAAACAGTATATATATTATTATTCTTTTTTTATCAAGAAATTATATTTTAGTAAAACTAGTTTGATGCTGAGACACATTGCACTGTTATATGTAATGCATGCTTTTAAATGGGGACAGTAAAGGATAATCCTCAAAATTCCATCAAAAAAGTGCTTTGGAAAACGGGGACACATTTTACATAATGTAACTGAAAATCGGCTAAGTGAGTGACTCTCTTCTCATGTAAAAAAAAAAAGAAGAAAAAGTTTGACCAGTGCTACAATGAAGCTTTAATCCTTACTTGGACCATTTAATTTCTTGTTTGTTCACAATTTCCAGAAGCTGTTTTTTAATGAAAACAAAATATGCCACAATACACTGATTTATTTATCGAATGGCATTAGAGTGAAGATTTTCCTTTGTTCTTGAACATTAGACACAAGAATAAACACCACAAGTTTCAGTATTGCACAAGGTTATAAACAAATTGAATAATTTAAAATATATTGTATATCCGTCTGTCAAGCCATTCATCTATCCATACAACTTAATTCAATTCAATGCAAGATATATAAAGATTTGGAACTATTCTATCCATCCATCCATTGACATAAATATGATTCATTGTTCCGTAGGCATATATATAACATTAGTTGCTGCCATCCATTTATCTGGTCTTTCTCCATTGGTCCAATAATCCAACCAATTGAACCATCCATCCATCCAACTTAATTGCAATACAATGTTTAAAAGGCATATTGTATACAGAGTTGGTTGTTGCCATTTAAATTCATCCATACACATAAATCAGTTGCACAAATGTATAGGCATAGATCGTGTTTGTTAAGAAAGTAAGAAAGGAAGGGCCATCTGGGCCAGGACAGAGAATATATACAGAGAAATAATGCCATGATATTTTTGTTGCAAAAAAAGACATTCTCACAGGTAGTATTGCAAGTCCCACAATGCACTGCAACTGCTGAGACTCTTATTAAAGATAACATGCTTACTCAAACTTGTATTCCTGAGATTTGACTTGATTTTGAAAGCACGTTAATATCCGAGCTCCTTTAAAGCTAAAGGAGGCAGAGCTTGTCATTGAACTCAAAGTCTAAGACAGCCTTTACAAGACTTTTAAGCCATTAACAAGTATCAGCCTCTCACTCTCTCCCTCTCCCCCTATGGCCCACTTAGATAGATGTAAAATTAGGCTTTAATCCGCCGGCTGAACTGAGTACAAGCTCCCCAGTGTCAATAGTGTTCATTCCACAATATTCCATCTCTCGCACTCATTCTTCCCTTCCCCACTTTGCACAATGGAGCTGAAAGCTGTCATTTCATTTCACTTTTCTAAATGTCATCTGTAAATATAATACATTTTTGCCGCACTCCCAACACTGTCAGATCTGCCGTCTAAATAAATTGAATCCCCTGGGTCAGGTTCTTTGAAGCTTTTCCGTCCATTTTCCACACTCTCCCTCGGCGTTGTTGATCGGCCACGGGCAGTTTGCGGATCAATATTGTTTGTAAATGGGAGGAAATCTGATGGAAGCTCTTGAAAATCTAACCCATTACGGCAGGTTGAGACAGTGACTGCATTGTGTGTGGGTTTGTTTGTGCACCATTATTACTTACAGACGGGTTTGGTCAAAATAAGAAAAAACAACAACAAACAAGGTAAAGAGCTGAGTCACAAAAGACAGCATTGTACTCTCATTTGATACTCAGACAGTTTGAGCCTCTTTTTAAAAACATTTTAAGATCATCATCAACATCACATTGAAATGTTGTTTTTTTATTAACATTTACTGTAAAGGAAAGTCACTAAAAGTAACCTTAGAAACTAATTGTCTTGAGATAATTATAGGCATGATGGTAATACACACAGACTTAATAACTTGCAGCAGAATTATAATGAATAAAGGTCATTTTTTGAAAATAATTGTGTTAATGTCACCCACAGCACTGACCTTTCCTTTAGCCGAGTGACAAGATTTTTTATATAACTGGGTCGGTTTGTTGCAGGAAGTATTCAAATCAAATGATGACAAGGGTAAACCTCTGACACCTGGAATTAATTTGTGTTTATACAATCCGAAACCCTTTTGGCATTTGAAATACAATCAATGAAAGTAGTAGTGTTCATAGAGTGATGACTCTTCAAATGATTTGGGGATCCAGATGGTGCTTCGGTGCACTACAATAATGAGTTGTCTTTTCATTTCCCTGTTATCATCATTTCCTGAATATTTCATTAAAAATCTGTTCAGGGACCGTGAAATAAGCATAGGTTATTACATAATAGATGTATGATTAATAATACTAATGCTCACTATTTGTTAATGTAATTTTGATTGAAGTAAAATGTCAATATTTACCACTAGTTAGAAACAAAATAATGTCTTCTTTAAAGAGGGATTAGAATAGGGATAGGTTCTCATTTTGTCTTCATGTTTATGTTGAATGATCTTGTTGTTAAAAGGTTTGTGTGACATTTAATTATCGCATTATTTTTACAATACATTTTTTTTTAATTTGCATTCTCTGGTTATCTATGTAGTTCATAAAGAAGCAGATGGAGTGCAGATGCAACACTAATCGACTCTGGGACTCATTAATTCCTCGTGCTTTTAGACTTTATAACTCTTTAGTTTGGAGGCAGGAGCAGAGTGAAGGGATTATGTATTCTATTCTACGTTTATTTGTTTATCCTTTTAAGATCTTTTTATTTTTCCTCTTTCGATCTATTCTCTTTGGTCTTTGTTATCTCTGTGCTTTTTTTGTTTTTTGGACTTCATTCTTGCCTTCATTAAACTTCTGTACTTTCTATGCTGTGAACTTGCAACCTAATTTCATGAAGGATCTCCAGAGGGATTAATAAAATCTTTCTAATCTAATTTTATTTAACAAGACCGTGGTCTGCATGAAAAAAATTTAAGGGCAAGAGCTCAGACCTGAAATTTCCTGATCTAAATTGTAAATGCTTTTGCTCTCAGATCTCCATAAAGTTTCATCACCCTTCTTTTTTTTGTATTAATAAATAAAGGTTCAGATTAGTAGAATCAAGAAGCATTTTGTAATTATAATACTCAACTTGTTTAAAAGATGATGTGTTTAAAACAATCATAGCAGGTTTTACTAAAATATTAGAAAAAAGAAACCATGGATGCTTCCTTCCTTTTTATCCTGGTTTACTGCTGTCCTTTAAAACGGCACCATTTGCTGCTTGTGAGTAGGAAGAACCCGCAAAGTGAATCAGGCATGCAGAGGAAGAGACACAGACAGAGGAAGAGGGAGACACAGACCATTACTTCAGTGTAAATTACAATTATGGCTTTTAATGTGGTTACACAAAATCTGTTTATCATACTGCTGCACAGTATGGCCTCCAAATTTAATATCCTTTGGCAGGAGGGTGATCGTGGCTTTCAACCTACTCTCTTACTGCAGATATAAAACTCAAAGCAACGATGCAATGAGTGAGAACACTGTGCCAAAGAGACGGAAATGAATGACGGTGACTTTGCCAGCTTCTTTCCAACGAAACCTTTAGAAGATGAGCTTTTGAATAATTGCACTTATACGACAAACAAACGGTTTATAACGCAAAGAATATCAAGCTAACTCCACATACTGTGCAAGTGGACTTCCACTGTGTTACATGAGTTCAGCTGGATAAAAGGTGTGACTCACTGCAGGCGAAATGGGAGGCTCAGCAGGTCGGCTTTTAAAGGCTAAGTCTAGCGCAATCAATGTGTCAATGCACAATTCAACCATGTGTGTTGAAACAAATAACATTTGAAATTTCTACTGTGTGTTCTATCAAGATTAAAAAAAAAAAAAAAAAAAAATGTTTTAATGAATTTATATATATTTAGGAAAGCAATTAAAAACTAGTCAAAGGTATTGGTATTCTACTTATATTTATCTATTACTTGTATGTAATTTTAAATCTATAATATTAATATGTCTAAAATAGTTGGTCTGAGTGTGTGTTTCCACCTTGGTCTCATGGACTGCTGAACTGTTTTGCAAAATTGGTGAAGGTTTAAGGAAGGGGATGAACAAAATTAGGTCAAGGAAAAGAGGCAGCAATGAAATGAATACCTCGATTATCAATTGAAACCATATGTTTAACATACTAAGTAAGGAAGATTTACTGAATCTCTGCTTCTTTTTTTAATTGGAAGGAACAAGAAGGGAGGCACAAGACACCCATGAATTCAAATATGTCCAGTTTTGAGTATTAAACTAAATGTATTGAATAATACACAAGAAAAATTGTCTGGATTATATGCTCCTTTTTGTTGTAAAGGGGAAATCATTGGGGCAGAAGAGCAAACAGTTCACATTTTAAGTAAAATCAATAATTACATATAATAACATTATTTTGGCTATTTAAAAATGTAATGTATAGCGGGGCATCAACAGGTATTTCCACTAGACCTAAAAATGAACTAACAATAGCACTTTTTATAATTTTGTTTTTGTTTTTAGTATGTCTATAAATACCAACCATCAGGCCAAGTTAAGTTTTAACCCTTTTGTCAAAGATATTTGTTTTTGGGTCACCTTGACCCAGAGATAATAACACAAGGGTTAAGATATAATGATGCCATTGCAATATATCAAATTCAGATTATTTATCATTGTAAAAGCACTACAATCTGTGATCATAATATCAGTCCTTGGTCCACGCTACAGAAATTATTTGAGGTAAATTTGAATTTAACTAGATTATTATCATTATCTTAACCTTTAAAAGTACTGAACTCAACTCGCAAAATGTTTAAAATGTACAAATAAACACTTTTTACCATTCCACCAACAAGTCAATCCTATCTCGTCTCTATTCAAACAGAGGTTTCGAAGGTTTCGGTCTGTGAAAAGCGCTATAAATCTTTTTGGGAAAGTTGAAATTAAATTCGGTGCTTTGGACTTTTCTTAACAAGAAATAGCTTAGTGACGTGCAGCCAAAGAAAGAAGCAGTCATTTATGAGCAAAATAAAGGTCAGATGTGATCCCAGTTAGTCATCGGACTCAGATGTGATTCTTCCTTCTTGTCATATTACTCATGCTGATGTATTGACAGCACATTGAAGTGGTGTCACCCGGCAGGACTGAGGGTAAACTCAAATATCACTCGAGTTATATTTCTTCGGTGAATCAACTCTAGAGCAGAAAAATAAACACCGTAAGGAAGCCAACGTTAAATAAAGACTTCATGTCGAGAGTTGTCTTGCCATGTCTTCAAACACACTCGTCGGTCTGCTCCACGATCTTTCCCCTTTTTCACTTGCCTCCAATAAGAACGCAGGGCAATTGACACACACTTGTGTCTGTGTAAAGAAGCTTCTCTTCCCTTCATTACTTATGGATGAATATTGGTTCTGCTTAACCTCTTTCTCAGAGTGCTTACACTAAACCAAACTCAAGTGTGCTTAAGCGTGATTGCCTCGACATACAAACCATTTGAACATTTTATGTAATTAAATATTCAATATAATGAGAGTGTTTCTTTTTTTTTTAAACAAGATTAAGGTACTACTAAACCACACAATTTGCATTTTTATTATTGTGTTGCTTTTTTTTTTATGTATGTTTGGTTTGTCAGACCACACCAAAAAGGTAATTTAAAGAAATAATAAGATTTATCCAACATGTTCTTTCCACACTCTCAAATATCTTTTAAATTAATTAACTGTATATATTTGTTTTTTTGACAAAAGTTGGTTAATGCTTAATATGTTTATAAATAATCATCAGTTTGTAAATGTTTGGCAAATATAGTAGAGGATTGATGACAGAAAAAGTTACCAAATTAAACAGAATAAAGTGCTAATACACTACGCAGTAAATTCATTTGATCCTGAAAAAGACCCAAAAAATCTGCTGAATCCCAAAATATGTAAAAAAAATTAAAAAAAAGGATATACAGTGTATCTCAAATGGAAGGACCGAAAAGTAGGTTGCAGGACTTGGCTTAAAAAAAACCAACTCCCCTGACTCTCTCAGAAGTTTTTACTTTATATATTTCTCCCTCGACTGAAATCTTGGCAAACGAGAGGTTACTTAACTCCTCCTTGAGCCAGCTGTAATCACACCCCGCTTTGTTTATACCACAAATACTTTGGAGGTGGAGACCTCCTGGATTGATGATGCGCGGTGACAAACCTTAATGTTTGACCACACAGCAGAGTGGGTGTAGTTGTGGTAAACAATATTTAATGTCCAGAAAAAAAAGTGTTTTCAGTGGGCGGGAGTTAAGCACATTTTCTAAGGTAAATATTTCATATTAAAAGAGAGTTTTGTACAAACAGACTCATACTCATGAGTACAATAAAGGTTCAACATCTATTTAAGAGACAATTTTTTTCCATGCAAAAGAGTGAAGTCTATTTACACGATCTCCAACAACATAGCAAGTGAAAACGTATTCTCTGTACGAGAAAGTTCGCTGCTACATGTTCAATTCGATGGACTTCTATGACTATACTGAGTTTATTGGCTCAAAGCTTAATATTCACCGTCAGATCTCATCCCACCAGCCAATCCTCTACTCAGCAGTACCCAGACAAAGAGAAAGAGGCTCCAGTGAGACATAAAATATGCTGCATTTACATGGAATGTGCGATGTAGTGAAGCACGAACATCCCGCAGCTTGACATTCTCTCGTTGTCGTCATTGTTGTGGGGCGATCATTATGTGAGGCTAAGAGTCAAGTTGAGAAGAGACACTGGAGACTACATCATACACCGCGGACAGGCAATGCATGTCTTTGTGTATTCAAGCATCACAGTGCACGCCACGCTTGCGTGTAATGATGCAATCAAAGTCAGAATTGACTGGAGACCAAAAGAAGTACAAGCTCCCTATATTGGCATGCAAGCTTAGTAAATAATAGGTAAGACAAGAAGCCTTTAATCTTCATTTTATAATGAAAAACTTAAATGGTCAAATATTAGTTATTAGTTTGAATAACACTCCTTGAAAGAATGCCACAAGTCAAATGCTTGAAGTATCTTATAAATCAACTAGTTAGGTGTACAGGAAGAAAATGTAATTTGTTGAATTTATTTTTTATTCATTATTAAATGTTTGAGAGGTGTGATCTTTCTTTAATTTTATTGTGGGACATATTTCTAAATACTTAGGTAAAGAGTTGCTCCCTTCTATCCTTAAAAATCATTATGTTTTCTTCTAAATGTTCCCTAAAAAAATGAAGTGTACATCCTAGTGAAGATAAAAGGGCCCTTCAAAAGAGCTCTTATGTAGAAGTCTGTAAAGGCAGGAAAGAGGAATTAGGTGGAAGGAAGAGCTGTCCAGTTTCCTTGTTCCTTTCCTCTACATTTCTGTCCACTGTTTTGTGGTAAACTTGAAAGCCAACAAACGCAGCGTTTTATAGGCTGGTCCACAATTAAAGGCGTTGATAAAGCCATTTTACCCTTGTTGAGACCAAATTAAGGTTGAGAAGTTGAAAGTGGTGCAAAAAAGCCAACAAATAACAAATGAGAGTGGATACTGAGCAAATAGGCCCAAGTTTTTACAAATTTTGTGTTAATTTTAAAGTGTAGCTCCTTATTAATTTTACAAATATTTTTATTCTATGTGAAATAGTATCAACAAATTCACAGTCTTTATAAGATTAGAATATACGGTTAGATTTATCGATTCGAGGGTCCATCCTTTTCCCATTATCACCGAGAGTATATGTTTTATCCAGCTTCAAGATCAACCAATCACAGCTTTTGAAATGATGACTCATAGCTAGAAACAGAGGTCAACGACATCTCCTCACTAGGATAGGAGATTGCTCACTGTTCTGGACTCAATGCTAAAATAAGAACTAAGTAAGGAATTAGTAGGTCATGTTAGGAGCTCTCTATGAAGACTCAGAATCTTGTCCTGTTTTTCCCTTTATGTGTTAAATTTAACCAAAAATAAGCATGTAAACTAAAAATGAGTGATACACAAACTTTTTCTTAAGAATGTATTTAGTTTGGTATTAAATGACCGTTAATTAACCATAAACACTTCAAATGCTAAGCTTCATCTAACATAAGTCAAGCAGTTCCTTGAGAAAAGTCAAGTTCAACGTGCCTTTCAATTGCAATTGTTTGGCTGACTAAACATCACACTCCATGAATTAATTTGTATCCGCTGCCTGTTTATCTGTGGAACAAGCTGAACTGCATTGTATATGAGGCCAGGGGAGATAAGAGTAAAGGCTGTGTTCATTATTCACCACCACAAGACTGACGGTGACAGCAGAAGATAACTAACAATATAATCAGCTCCAGGTCTATTCAGACGAATGATGGCGTGACGTACATTCGGAAATTTGCTCTGTGTAAACGGCGATAGCTATCAAGAGGCAGAGCTTGTGCACTACTACACAGATGAATAAACTTTGTGACATCCATATTTGCTTATTCACCGACTTCAAAGAACCGATAACGTCTCAGGGGTGTTTGCAACTTTCCCCTTTGAACCATGCTGTACAATATCCCCAGAGTTTCCTATAAATTGGATGCAAGTCAACTTCTGATCATAAAAAATAAGTAAGTAAGTAAGTCATTTGTATTTATATAGTGCTTTTCCAGACCAGGGTCACTAAGCGCTTAAACAATCAAAACAATACTCAATAAAATATATAATTTAAGGGCAAAAGGTAATAATAAAAAAGTATAAAAAAGTCTCAAACATTCTATAAAAAAAACAAAAAGTGGACATTGTTGCATGATCGCAACCATTGTTGTAATGCAATAACATTAAGAACATTCTATGAAATCACATAACTAGACAAGGTTCTCCAGGTTTTCTAACAAGCGGCGGCAAAAAGAAAAAGCCAAATACATGTCAGGGACATAGGTTTGTTTTAAAAATGGTCTGAAGTAAAGGAAAAAAAAAGAAACTAATTAATTAGAAATGACAAGTATATGAATGAAAAAGTAAGATGTAAAGCTTTTATATTAAAAGTTGTAAACCAAATAAAGAAAACTGATGAGAAAGAGGAAGGAGAGTAAATCATATGATATACAATTGTTGCAAGAAGCTGAAATTATGGAAATGCTGCTTAGTTCAATTCGCTATTCTCCCCTTTGTGCCCCCTTAATATTCATTTTTGGAAATCTCCCATAGTGAGTATGTCATGCATGTTTAAAATTTGAATAATATTGAATTTTCATGGGAGTCTTCTGCACTCCCTGTCAAGTCACTAAAGTTATTTTGTCTATTAGTAAACAAGATTAAATAGACACGTAAACAACATAACCTAAATATAGTACACTAAATAACAACATATGGTTCTAAAATTAAGCACAAAATTGACATGTATTGCATATTATGTTCAGTTTTGTGAGCCCTGAAGGATTGACTGCAGTTAACAATGCTGCAACCGAGGCTATAAATAGCCATGACGGGATAGTCGAAGGATTAATACTGTTCAGTGTTTGTGTATATCTAAATCCTTTAGCCTGGATGACCTCTGGGCAGATCAAGAGAGACAAGTTCATCCTCCAAATAACCAGCCACATCCCAGCGACAAATGTTCCGTCTCATGTTTTCTCCTTCTTTCAATCTTCGTCTCACATACACCAGCAATTTGGTTGAATAATAGCCCAGTGAGTGGTGTGCCTATGGGAGAAGCTGTCAGTTTAATTGAATCCAGTATTCTCCATTCTGCCTTCTTGCTAATTGATTCTGTCAGGCTCTTCTGCTTGACAAAAAAAAAAGTCTTCTGTCCCCCTGCGTGAATTTGACTGTTACATTGTGGCTTTCTCAATGTGACTCTTTGTGTTTGCTTGTCTTTAAATGATCTGTAGAGAGCCGCCTGAACTTGGATGCATTTGAAAAATTACATTATAATTGCAGGATTTCAGGGCATGTCTTTCAACGGTTTCATTCAGTGAGATATCAAATAAGTGAAAACATTTAACACTTTGATTAAAATCAGCTTCTGCTGAAATCAACACGCTAATACCAGCGTTATTATACATTGTATGTGTACATTTAAATACGATTATTTAAGGTGAATAAGAACACTTTTAAGTATATTAACTAAATAACTATTTACGCCCATCTGTACAGAATAAAAAAAGTGAAATAAGATTACACACAAAATAAGCAATGGAAAAACAGAACCAAGCACCAAGACAGCTATTCTTGGGAGAGTCTGAAGACAGGAACTTGAAACCTTAGCATTTTTTATCATGTTAACAGCATAGCCTGTTAGTGTCAAGACTTAATAAGAACAATAGTTTTTTTTCACCAAATATTGTGGTATTGTGGAAAACTATACTGAATACCTTAACATTGATTATATATTTGTGAGTATGTAAGGAGAGAAGAGTCTTATTTTATTGACGTTGTGGTCACTGAAACTCTGAGGAGATACGAGTGAATTGCTGACCTTATAGTAAGCGAAAACTCGATGACATCCTGCTAGTATTGACGCTTACCCTGGTGTCGAATACGTTGACATGTGGATCAATACACACACCCCCATGTGAACGCAGAGTAAGTTTCATGTGTTCACTCACTGATTCAGGTGATTTAATGGTTCGTTGAGATGTGGGCGTCAATGTGTCCCTGAGCAAGACGCTCGTTTTTCGTTAGCTGGTATGTTGTTTACTTTTCTAGGTGATTGAATTTCTTTAAAACAGTATGAAAGTAAACAAACCATTAATGGACTTGAAACATTCAACTTTGGTTGAAACATCGGCACAATTCCATTAACTTATTGTCTTATTGTTGTACATTTGGCAGCAAAACACTGATGGTCTTTTGATCAAAATACATTTCAAAATCAACTGTGAGGATCGTTGAGTCTATGTCCAGAGTGTGCGCCGTTTTATGCTCATAGGAGATCTTTGATAATGTTATGTTGTAAATCTAGCATCACATAAAGTGTAGTCAACCCTGAACATGTTATACGAGCTCATACCCTTTGATAAGTGGTAAAACTGATGTCTTTGTGAGTATGAATGTGCTCCGAAGCATTAGAATGAGGTAAATAAAAAGATTTATTTGATACATGAACTATGAACTTTAATTTAACTCTAAATGCATGCTGAAGATGTTTAAATACGTTAGACTTGCATAAAAGCAAGAAAATAATGCTTTACGTAAACGTTTTTTTTCATTAGTTAGCTGGCTTTTTAGCATCAGGACAACACAGTTTGTTTGGATAAGAAAATGTGTAGCATGTGTATGAAATATTGCATTAATTTTGACCATCAAAAAGTCTGATTCTGCAGGATCCACCATCTAAAAAAAGCCCCGCTAACTATAGTCAGAAAAAGTGGAAAAAATGTGGTGCACATCCGTTTGTGTAAAAGCTTCAATATCTTTGTAGCTCTTGATGTATTTTTAGTTGAAAGTGCACGGGTTGTTCCGCTACATTTCTTTGGATCCCATTAGATCACTGTCAGCGATGTGCACTAAAATACAACCTCTATGAAATATGCAATATATTTACTATACATGTCGGTGTGTTCCGAGGATGTATAGAAGTGCAGTCAAGGGTCAGCGCACTCCTTGCTTCGCCACTTAGCAGTTAAAGGGCGACTTCTATGACGTCAAATGGAAATGTGGGTACGACAGTTAAAGGTCGGATGTGAGGGGAATGTTTTATGTTTTATACCTCGCTTAAGGTGTAAGGTTGTGTAGTCGGAAGCATGCAGGAGGAAGTGAAGAGGTAGTTTTTTTTAAGTTTTTTTTTAGTCACTCTGCGGTTGTTATTCATCTAGTTTGACCAGACAACATGTCAGTTGTGTCTTCCCTCTCTTTTTACTTCCACTCCCCTTCAATTATCATCATCTAAAAGTGTGTCATCCCTTAATTCATACCCTACAATGACACACACACACACACACCACATTACAGAGAAACGTCTAATCTGACAATAATCTCTGCACAGATAATCCCTTTGGTGATGAACTGTAGGTAGCTAACAGATGACGATTGTGTGGTCAATGACTTAAAGTTAATACTTTTATCCTATAAAAAAATAACCTTTCCATTTTTACGTTGGTAAACAGAATGTCACTGTTTTTTTGTCTAATATAACCAGTGCTGTAGAGCATAGTTCCACATACAGTACGCTCGGAGCGCATGTATGATGTAAAGGGAACGTACTTAAGAGAATAATGTAAAGTAATTATGCAGGATCCCCCATTTGTGCAGCTTTTCCCGCGGCGTTGGCCTGGTTCATTTACCTTCAATAAGTAAATCACATTAAGGTAATTAAATGTCTCATGGAGTCGCCCCGGGTTTGTCATCGTCAGAAGCATCATGAGGAACAGTAGTCAATCAATCGCCCTTTGAATAATGAGTAATGCGGCGGTTCTTCTGTCATTCATCAGCGAGTGATTATAAACTGGTTGAGTGGTTAAATTCTGTGTAAAAATACTGTGTGAATGGAGCGAGTCAGAGCTTTTTAGTGAAATGATTGGTTCGGCTTTGAGGCGTAAAATAAGACACACCTGTAGGTTTTGTGAGGTGGTGGTAAAAATGACATTGGACATTGAGGTCGAGATGGCGTTTTATCTGCATTCACGGTGTCGAGCAACAACACAGAAAGGGTTAAAACTATTGATCTGTATTTTTATGGTCCTGATACTGATACCTAGGCTTTGAGTATTGATCAACACCAGAGTTTAAATAATAACGTTATTTCCCCACTGGGAAATAACACTGGCCATGCTTTGAAAAAAAAAGCCAAAATGACTACATATGGAATTTGGTATTTATTGAGATTAAGTGTTTTCATGTCACCAGCATTTTCAGAACATAAAGAAAATATGGTTAAACTGTTAACTTGGTTTTCTTCTATAACCTTCAAAAAATGTGTAACACTATACAAAATGACAAAACACACAACATGAGAGTGACAAAAATGTTCAAATAAAATATCCATTAATATATATAAATATGTATATACATATCTTATGACTATAGGACAACATAGGCACTTGTGTCCGCTTGGTTCTCTCTAGGGAGCTACAGAGGCCCTCATGGCTCAAAATGACGCCGTTTGGACTAAACCTGTTTTCGAATTTTATTTTTGCTTAATAAAGCCAAAAATTATATTTCTCCACTCCTTCATTATCAACGTATAGTAATAGCGAGAATAGACACATTCTCTTTGTCTCATTCCAAGGACGGTTTCAAACTAAACAGCTCTGTAGCTCACATATTAAGCAAGTTACAGCCTTTTAAAGGTTGCAAGTCCTCCAACATTGGCCTTCCTTTAGCCCTTAGGAGGTTCCCCTTTATTGTTATGTTTTGCAGTTTTGTATCTTGTAAAAATCCACAGGCAACGCTGGGTACTTCAGTGTGGATATAAAAATTGATATACAGCATGAACACAAATATGTATGGGCGGGCGGACACTTAGTGGTTCCTCTCATTTTCAGCCACTATAGGACCGTCCTTCTAAATACATTTTAGAACTTTTTATGTTATTATCTTACAGTCTGCTGGAATTTTCTCTAGTCTCTGCAGAATAGCAGCAAAGTTAACTGCTTAGTTCTGTCGGCTTTTCTTGTTTTGTTGCTCATAAGATTTGGTGTGATGTTTCTTTAGTTGCTTAATTAAGTTACTGGTTTTTAATCTTGTAGCATGACTTCTCCCCTTAAACATCCACACACAGCTTCTTCTTAGAGTCTATCTAACCTAGACAGATGAGCCGATGGGACCTTTTTTCCCAGATACCCGAACCAAATTTGAGACGCTGGATCAGACCTGCACGTGTGACACAAGTTAACTCTTTTTATTAAATAGAATCATGTTGTAGGACATACGTATATGTTTATAACACGGGGGATTGTGACCTGCAGGCCTTCAGTGCCTCTTGTAGAGTATCGCATTATGAATTCAGAAACTGTGTGACAGCTGTGAGTTGCAATTCATGAATGACACAGCTGTGCCCTGATTCTTGCACTGGCGTGTCAACGATGGGGACAGACAGGAGGCAAAGTCGGAAGTGGCAGGTTTGGAGATTGTGCAAGAGTGACAAAAACGTACAAATTTGTCAGTGAGTGGAAAAGAATATAGAGGAGAGTGAAAATTGGGAACTAAAACATTGAATGCTTTGGTAGGTTAATAAAGAAAAAAAAAACACATTATTTATAAGTTTGATAGATTTATTCTCTTAATATAAAATATATATATATATATATATATATATATATATATATATATATATATATATATGTATATATATATATATATATATATATATATATATAAATTATTTGCATATGTAAGAACAAATGTCCAGGGCAGTAAACATTATCAAACTGGTTAAAAAACAATCAAGCTGACATAATAGAAGACTCTGTAAGAGAACAAACATTAAAAAATAGCGCAAATATCAACTCATGTATGGTCAACATTACCACAGGATGTGACAATGTAAGATGAAAGTTTTATTCCATCACACCCAGGCATTATTATTGTGTACTGTAGAGCTCTAAATCCCAAAGGTCAAGTCCGAGTATTAACCGAAGAAATAACTTTTTTATTCTCCCCATAAAGAGCATAGACTCCTTAGACTCAGAGCTTTTATTATTGTAAACAAATCGCTTCTATATTTATCTGCGACACAACCGTAACAAAGTGCTACAAACGCCCTCGGAAATCTATGTATTAAGTGCTGAAGCACAGACGTGCTGTCGCTTTAGAGGCCAGTAACAATGGGATTACCGTTTACTTTATCTCTCGTTGATTATCCTCAGCCCGCGGACGAGATGAGAGTGAGGCCATCTCTTCATATTAAATAAAATGCGTACAAGCAGAGACTTTAAATCTGATCAGAGACGAGCTGCGACATAAACACAATAATGGACAGGTTTTGTAAATCAAAATCTACTTCATGTATACGGCGATAAATCGACAGACCTTTAAAGCGGATGATCATAAGTGTCATTTATGCAGCTCATCCCCATGCCTGTGCTTCTATTCGTCCCATGAAACATACTTCATACACTCTGACATCCTCAGGAGAGACAGTTCCATTCCACGCTTATGCAACCACTTGCCTCCTGTCCCTAATTCATCTTCGCAGTGCGCATCCGAGTTACAACCTGTCCCTATAGGTCTGTTCAAAATTCAGTAGCAGGATGTCACTTTCTACATCTTTCAACTGCACTTTCCCTTGCAGAGCATTGACGGTCGGGTATGCTTTTGACCTGTAGCCTTGGTCCACGTCGATGTCTTTGCACAAACATAATAAATAAATAACATTGAAAAAATCTGTACATGGCATTGACTGCTACTCTATCCCACACATGAATCAACGGCGAAACATTCACTCTGAGTCAAGCCCGAAAAATAGGATTCCTCTTTTTTTTTTGCACTTTTTCTCCTTTACTTGCATGAGATTTATTGGCTTGACATTTGGTGTTGAGCAGCCGTATATTCAAAGGATTATATTTCAACTCTTCTATATTTTCGCAGATGTATCGTGGATTTATTTCATAGAACGAGTTTCTAGGCACAGATGTGAATATGAGTCATCGCTGGTATTGGCCAAAAAGAATAGAAAATAAAACCTTTTGGTATTGTCAGTTTGTATGGGGGAGGGAGGAAGATCAGCATGTACGAAAGTGAGATTTCGGTCAATAAAAAGGTCTTCTGAAAAACTCATGATCATGAAAGAAACCCTAGAATTATCGCACACATGCAGGTTTGCTAGAAAAGGGTCAATGCCCACTGACACCGAAATTGTAATTCATTATTCAGGTCGCATTTTTCACCTGACATGCTCTTAAGGTCAGGACTTTGAGCACGTTTGAGCAAAAATGTAAAGCTTAGTATTCATTTATTTGCCTTAGAAATAAACACAAAGTGCAGGTCACCATCCTTTCTCAGAAATCACATTTCTACTCTTGTTTGCATTATTTTATAATGACGCCAACAATCCATGTAAATATTTAAACATCCACCTGGATAAATAAAAGTTCAGTTTCATAAAAGAACAACTCTAATAACAGATCCTTCCATTCATGGTTATAAACCTCAGCCTTTATTTCCTTTTAAATATTTGATGTCATTCATGGCCCTTACGCCAAAAGACTCACAGTGACTTGTCCATGAATTATGCAAAAGTGTCGAAACAGAAATATTGTGGCTATATATTTTTCTACACAATTAGTTTATAACTTTTCTGTGTTATGTATTCATCTTTATTGGTACTCTCAACAATAATAAGAGAAATGTATCAGTGGAACAATCATTTGAGGTGGCTCTGCAACCATGGTATGAATTATTTACTGGTATTCTCCTCATGCCTGAGGTGCCAAATGGAGACACGTTGCTGTCTTTACCTCAACAGGAACTAGTCCTTTATGGGAATCTGAGAATTCCGGTTGCCAGCTGGAAGCTGCTCCGGATTTTCTTCGCCTGACAAGATGTGTTTAAATGCGTTTTTTTGGCCTTGCTATTTTGCAGAATAAATCAGTGGTGCGGCCATCTTTGAAACCTCAATCAATGGAAAAAAGATCAACCTTTGCTTTTGTTTTATAAACATCCCCGTGTGTTACGATTGTGATACTCCCATATTGTCACCTTCTTTTCTACAGTTTACTCACATATTTCTCTTCCTGTGATAGTTGAAAGCACTCGACTAACATTTCTGTTCTATGGGACACAAAAAGAAAAAACAAGCTAATGATTACATGCTTGTGTTGGACACGTCAGGGAATAAACTCATTACTTGGCTAAGAGTCAAACAAAGAATTTAATAATAGAGAAATAGATGAGGATTTTAGACAGACACGATCCAACAACCCCAATCAATGTAACAGAAAATGAAATTATCATTTAACCAACGTCATCGGAATTGATGGTAATCGTCGTTGGAAAGCATTAAGGAATAGTTCTATTGATTTTGGGCGACCTGTGGAGAACTGAAGAAATGAATGAGCTCATTCATTAGCCCTTACAGATCTTTTGTTCCGTCATGTATACACTCTTGATGATTGTTCTCTGGATCGGCTTACAGATCTATGCGTTGCATTGAAGGTAGAATAAATCTAAACCATTTATTCCACTGCCCAACCAACAATTATACAAGATGTTGATCTTAAAGATTATTACATGACTTTTATCCTATAAAAATATAGAAAAAAATACATTTTTATCCGAAATGAGATACATTTGTTTTCCTGGAGATTAATCTTCTTTACCATAACCACACCCACTCTGCTGTAATTCGCCAAGCAACAAAGTTTGTCACTGCGTCTCTTCAATCTAAGTAGTCTCCACCTTCAAGGGACTCATTGTGTAAACAAAGCAGATGATGTCCCATTGATTTGTCATAATGGACTCTTGTTTTATAAAGTAATAACTTAAAATGAGAGCATCATTATGTTGAGGGTCATTAGCTGCCATATAATATACTGTATGTGTTACATATTTGTTATTTGTTTTTCTGTTTCTAAAATCCATGATGACCAGATAGCAAGTGGGTATAAAATATCAGTATTTAAGTATGGTATCAAAAAAAACGATTATCCATTGAGAGACTATAAATTCATCGTTGGACCAACCCACTTTTGTCATTTCTCCATTATGTATGTAGAGAGGAAGGGTTTTGTGTGCTGCAGTCAACCTTTGGCCCTCCATTGTGCAGTCATGCCAGTTTCCGAGGGAGAATAATTGGCAAGCTAAATTATTTAAAAAATGGTCAGGGCACATTATCATAAATATTCACTTAACATTCTAGTAAAATCAACGTTTTAGAAAACAGCGATCTGGTGACGCTTCTAGGGCAAAAATGTGTCGATATAGTCGTCCATTATGGGAATTATTTCCCGACACTCTTTTTAATGATATAAAATACATTTTTTATGTTTGGTATCCAAGATGATTTCATAAAATGTACCTTACATAAAAGCTGGCAGGACTTTTTAAAGACACTGGGTTGGCTCATGTACAGCACCTGTTCACGGCATCCCACGAGTGTGTCACTGACACAAGTTTGTCATCATACTTCTATAATTGACTGATACCCACATTGTTTACAAATTGTATGTGTCCTGTCTATTTTTAATGCACTTCCACTGGCCTTATTTCCATTATTAGGTTATGATTCTACATCTGGCTTACTGGTGCATTCAATGACACTTGAAAAAACAGACACATCTACTTTCTTTATTTGAACCACTTTTAAGTTTCGTTAATGTACAAAATGTACTTTATGATTTTTTAGAAAAACAGGTTATTGTGATAAGATCATTTCAAAATTCTTAACAAATCTTTAAACACTGTAGTTAATATTTGAAGTATGAATTACACTTGCTGACAAAATAATATAAATGACAAAGGATTATGTAAAAACACATTATTGGAATCATCGTAATTTAACGTCTATTCAATATTTAGATTAAATTATATTTCGTTTTTACTTAAATTTGCACTCCCTTAAAATTTATAAGAAATCTAGAAATCTCCCTCACTTGGTATGTAATACATATGGTTTCTTTAAAATTGGTTTTGTTTTAATATTCATGGGGGTCTTTTTATTGCGACACACAGTTCACTTTACTTAAGGAAAAAAAAAGACCAGTCATATTCTCTAGTAGTGATGTGAGGAAGCTCTTTTTAGTCACTTTGTTTTTTCAAAATTAGATATGTTTTCGAATCACGTAGTAAATGTTCATAACTGTAGTTCATTGTTTCAGTGTGTATGAGCGATTTGCTTAAGTTGTACATAAATAATCCCTCACAGGATAGCCACAGAGTCAAGCTGTGAAACTAACCTTTACCCTACATCCACCTGTAACTGTTCGTCAATAAAGATTAACTTTATTCACTCTATTAGTACTAGACTAGGGGATAAACTAAATAACTATGGTTATAAACATTTACTATGTGATTCGAAAAAAGACTTTCATTGTGGTGGAAACGAAGTCACTTAGAAGAGCTGCTGCTGCATAACTACTGAAGAATATTGCTGGTCCTTTTTAGCTTAAGTATCATGAACTGGTGCATCACAATAACACTAGATGTGAATGTTATTAGATATGAAAATGTTGAGATACGACTATCACGACATACGATTCTATTTAGAAAAACAATTCCACAGTCACCTCCCTTACTATTCTATTTATTCTATTTTATACAGGTTTTATACTATCATTTCCATTTAACATCCACTTGTGTTCTTGCCTCGACCATCAACCACAACGGTAAAAAGTGTTGCAGGGCCGACAGCCTCCATCTTTCTCTGTGTGGGTGTGGTATTTTTTGTTTCTTTTACTCAACAACTATGTACACAATCTGCTGGATCTAACTTTGAAGAAATGTGTTTTGACTGATACAGAGTTGTTGAGAGAAATGTTATGCAGTTCTCAGTGGGATATCCCAATTGACTCTTCAAGTTGTTAGATGTTGATCGGCAGCGAGCTTGTGCTTTGCAGCGATGATGCAAGGAATAACCAAGGGAAATGATAGCAATCTTCTGTAATTACAAGTCTTTCACTGCAGAAGTGTTCAAAACAGTCATGAGAGGTAATGAGAGATACACAACAAAATGGGGCCGTTGGTTACAGGATGGCGACGGATCTGATCCAGACTGTTCCAATAAACACGGACACATTATCTTATTCAAAGGAAGCCGAGGGTGACATGTGTTGTGACAGATCTGTCGCTATCTTATCCGTCGCCGTCAACAACATATTTATTTGATTTGTACTTACACATATTCTGTAGCCATGCCGCCACAGAATGAACAAATAACAGACAGGTTGGTTAAGTATATACTGCTTTTTTTGCTGTCGTCCTTTCAGACTCTGATCGCGTGGATGCACACGCTCTTTGGCATCTGTACCGTGATGAAGCACATTTGACACACTAAGCCCTGAGATGAACACGGTATAAGGAAAGGGAATGTGATCAAACACTGTCATTGTTTATAGCTTTGCATCTGATTTGAAGCAATCCTGACATCATTTGCAAATTATTCGAGTGGTTACACAACGGGTGGAGGAATACTTTGTCAGTGTGAACATCAAAAGTCCAGTCACATGTTGGCATATAATGTATGCATGTATTTGCATGAATCCAGGCTTGTTTAAACGATATTGTTGGATTTCTATATGGATTTAACCACTTCAAAATATACCTCGACAACAAATTGTAGTCTTTTTTTATTATTCATAGTATTGTTGAAGCAACTGTTCCAAAGTTTGTAAGTAAGTAAGTAATAGTTAGCTATAAAGCACCTTTCTAGACCAAGGTCACAAGGCACTTGAACAATCAAAGCAATACACAGTTAAAAATACCTCAACATTTAAAACTGTAAAAGGCTACGACAACATAAGATAAACACAGGAGTCTCAGAAAATCAGGGAAAGCCTACACAAATAAAAATGTCTTAAGATGTTTCTTGAAAGAGTCAGTAGATCCATCAAGCGCAGAGAGAGGAAGATCGTTCCAAAGCTTAGGAGCAACAGCCTGGAAGGATTTCTCTCCTCTGGTCAGGGAATGTGAGTTCAGGAACTGTCAGTAGTAGTATTTGTTTTTCTTTCTTTCTTTAATTTAGGTAGTGATGAAGCTTCATGAAGCAATGTCATGTTGTTAAGAGGTCAGTAGGTGGCGCCATCAGTTTAAAAATGGTGTGATGGTTCATGAAAACAAAAATTAAAAAGAGACCACCATCTCATGGGCTCTGGAAATAAAGACACTGCTTCATGAGCCTATCACTAATTCTAGGATCATTGCCATCAAATGAGTTCAAAGTTCATAACAACTAAGTTTCAGTTGAAAATGTAGACAAGGATAATACTTCTAAAAAAAATGTAGATTCTGAATCATCCATTATTCACTTGTTTGGCTACTTACTGCTATTGCTCAGGTTCAGTCCCAAACAAGGGAAAATAGTAACTTAAAAAAAAATAATTGTATTGGACTGCAAATCCAGGTAAGCTTAGTGACAGTTAACTCAATGATGCTGCTAAGCTTTCTGTAGTGCAAATGTGTCAAACTCATGGCCCACCAAGTAATTATCTGTGGCCCACCGGATGTTCAGACCAATGATTAACAAACAAGATAAGACTACAAAGATAAATAAAGGAAAATACGTAATGTTTTTCAACAATAATTCCTAAAGCTGGAATAAACCTGATGCAGAATTAAAGTAAAGCCTCTAAGATTTCCAATATTGATGAAAGTAGTTTCATTGATTTGATTGAGTGTTATTTTTTTAAGTGTAATGAGCTTCTTGGTGGAGCTATCCAGTGTCTCAGTGTTGTTTATCTTACAAAGCCAGAACCAGAAACCAGAAAGACCAAACACACAAGTGAAACCCAAATCTGGCACTAGCATATGCCAACAATTTGTCAGTGGTTCTTAGTTTGGAGACAATGTCTCCAGCACTGATACTGAAATTCCTGTCATCATCAAAAGGAATTCAAGAGTCACATTTATTATTTTTATTGGCTAAATAACAAGATGAGATTAGAGAAATGGATGAAACCCAAACGTAGATATACATTTACTTTGCACCGGCTGTGTAATGTTTTTTTGGGGGGAAATTGCTTTTGATTCATAAGACACTGAAGCTTTCACTTTCAACTCTGGAGACTAATGGCTACAGGAGATGCATTTGACAGCATCTTCCTCTTTGGAAACAACGTGAACCCCGGGAATCCTCAGCAGGTATCCTGTGGTTCTGCTGATGAGGATGGTTTTTGGGTGGAATATAAACTCTTTAAAAGGAAATTGTGTAGCGCACAGTTGAGTCTGACAGCTCAATAAGAGCTGAAGGCTTTGTTCTGTTGCCATTGAAATAACAGATTTTCTCTTCTCGTCTTCGCGCTTATTCAGAGCATATTCCGGTTGATTGGGGTGGGAGGCAGAACATTTTTTGACATCAATTTAACTCTGATTTCCTCCCACAGTCCAACGCTACAATTGGCAATGTTTATGAAGTGATATTAATAAAATACATCTTAGCTGTGGTGAAACAGATGAGGTTTCATGATACAGTTTCTTCATTTTTAAAGACCACTAGATGGCACTCTTTGCTTTATAACCGTTATCTCTCATCTATCGATTCAATGACACTTGGCATCATTTTCAAACTGAGAGTGCCATCTAGTGGTCTTTAAAAATGAAGACGTTGTATCATGATACCTCATCAGCTGTTTCATGAAGCTTCATCAACCCATTACCAGTCATTACCCACCACCGATGACTAAATGTGAGCGTAGATTGACCAGTGTATTGAGAGAGACAGACTTTATTTCCTGTTAAATGCTTCGTTGCTTCCTTATGAACATTTGGAAGCACCACATTTTAAGGTTGAATCCATCACAATCACTTGTGAATCCAAGAAAAACATAGTAAAACAAGTTTCAGCATTCTCTAACTTAGTTATCACCCTGACCATTGAGTACTGTCTGTCTATATTTACACTTTTCAACTTATCAGTCTCTTTCAGCTCAAAGAAACTCGGCTTATGACTTTTTGGATCAAAAGGAAGAACAAAAATATTAGAACTTATATTATTAAGAAGGAAATATACATTGTTTTATCTGTTGCTTTTGGACATTTTATGACCAGCCCTAATGTTATCAGTCTTATGGGAAAAAAAGTGTTTCCAGGACAACCAGGGGACATTATCTCCCTCTCGCTACTGGGTTTTCCCCAAGGCTTTGTGTCAATTGGACTTGTCCAGAACACCTCACAAGGGAAAATATCCATGCAGGTGGCATCTTGACAGGATGCACTGGGCGACTTAACATTCGTTCTATTTCAATGTGACATCAGAAATCAACTGCTGACTTGTTTTTTCTATTAAAACTGTTATCGATGATCCGGTCACCGTCAACAGGATTCGACATGCAATTTCAAGCTGAATAACAACATACCAAGGCAGCTTTGTGGCATGTATTGTTTTAAAGGCAGACAAAGTTTCAAATGTTAAACATTCCAATCCAAGTCACCCCTCATTCCGCCTACTCATATGTGAAGCTAGTTGCTGCTGATTTTCTGCACAGCCTGAGGGCAGACAAGGTTTAAGCAAATACATTTAGGTGGGAAGAGTCTTTGGTGATTGTTGAGGCAATGTAAGTGTAAGTGTCACACAACACTGCAGATCATTTCTGTTTTATTTTTTAAACACAATAACATGTTATTTTGAAGAATCTCATCTAAGGTGTCAAGCAAATTAAAAGTTTTTAAAAGTACTTAATTTTCATATTTATGCCAAAACAATTATTGATTTCATTAAGAAAGATAAAATACAAAAGAGGCAGGTGTTGATTAGCTTTCAGTTTTCTTCCATTTATTTATTAAACTATAAATAATACGAGCTAATGTGATGAAAATTGTGTCGTCACCATAATCATATGTAATTATTCCTAAAAAAGATAGTTAAAGGGCTTTGTTACACACACGATGGATGGACATTTCAGCTACTCAAGTGGCCATTCTTTGGACATAATTATATATTCTTAGGTGATCATTTGTTTAAAGGATCAATCTTTATGTTGAAATATATAAAATAATTGAAGAAAATGATCACTAGTGTCATAACGGGGTTATTACAATGTTCAATGTAATGTTTTTCAATGGAAAAGAAGAGAGAAATGTTCTTTTTATATCAGTTTCTCGTATTAACTTGTAACCTTATAGTCTATTTTATAAAAACAACCATGACTGTGATGCCTTACTAGGCGTTGTGGGTTCTTGGACACTTACAGACTCTTGAAGAAAGGTTAGTCCTGCCAAAGTTACAGAGCATTGATAATATTATAGCCAGTTTTACTACGAGAGTCATGGCTGATCAAAATTAAACCAATTATTACAGAAAATATATTTTTTTAAATGACAATAAAGCAAAAAAAGGTATCATATTGTTGCTTTAATCTATAGTATAAAGGGCTGTATTGTCATGTTTTATTTGGAGTAGCTAAGTTGTTTGGAAAGAAACAAACCAATACGACAGAGGCCACTGGATAACAGGGATTTACAACAGAGCTGAGACTGTGATGCAATTTCGTCGTCTCCCCGTAGGTTTTATTACTGTAATATCTCACCAGCTTTGTTCCGGTCTCACCCTGCAAAACTGATTACTAATGTGCATCAGTGGAGCAATAAAAGAATCATGTTTAAATAATCGGTTGAACACACGTTTTCCACGCTATTATTTTAAAAAGACGCTTTCGAACATTCATGTCTGGTCCGTCTCCATGACGACACCGTTATAATCAGTCACGACTTGTGCAGTGCGGCGTCTCAATTCTTTTTGACAATTGACATATTGATAAATTATTTGCAGCTCCGTGTGGCCATTCACGACTTTTACTTTCCAACTTTGATCTAAACTTCTGTTTGCTGGATTTTATGTGTTTCCCTGATCAATGACTTCTCCTGCTTTTAAGAATAAAACTCCAGTCTGCTCGAACATAAACATGCTCAAAGTGGAATAATTCAGAAGAAAATCTGCATAAACCAGACTTGGATTCAGTTAATCTGGATATTTTTATTTCCATATTTTCCTGAGGGGAGACGTGGAGTGGAATAAATAGAATTGAAGCATCTACCTTTGGGAGAATGGAGATATATGGTGACAAAGGGAGGATTCATAAACATATTTAATTAGAGATACTGGTCTACTTGCTGCTTTGCGGTTTGGAGCTTTGTGACTTTCTATTTTTTTTTTTACAGATCACAGGCTTTGGAGATATAAAAAGTGCAGCTCGGGTGCTGCAAGCACAAAAGAAACAAAATACAATTACGTCCCATGAATCATTTTGGGACTCGAGGAAGCTAGCCAAGTGAATGCAATCATCACATTTCGACTTGGGATAGGATTCAATGTCGTACAAGTTTCAGCTTTTGTTTGACTGTTATGTACAAGCAGTCATTGAAGGACTGAGGGAGTCTTCTGATGCACTTTGTATTCAGCTGGGTTCGCATTCCTACTGATGAAGCAATTACAAAACGTCAAGCGTTGTGGTTTATTCTGAATTCAAGCAAGCTTTGAAATGATTAAATACTTGTTTCTATTGAAAATGTGTAAAAGTAAAAAGATTGTGGAGCGTGTTTCATGAAACCAAAAGTATGTGTTTTGGCTCGAGAAGAGAATGACTTGAGAACACCAGATCGAGTATCAAATCTATCAAAAAGTTACAAAAACAAAACTTCAGACGAAAAAGAGATTCGAGGAGATAAATTAACAAGGAGAGTTCACACAAATTATAATACCAAGCAGACCTGAAACCTGGAAGTCAAAAAGAATTGATGAGGAAGAACAGAAAGTTTCAAAAAGAAACTCACAGAGAGAACACCTCAAGCATAGATGTATCAGAACACTTGTTAAATTCACCAACAGTGTATCGTTGGTCTGACACTCATGCTGAGCAGGTGAGCACATTATTCCAAGCTGTGTGTCATTATCTTTTAATAAAGAAAGGGGAAGAAAACTGAATAAACTAAGCAAAATAAAAGTAGAATGGAAACTCTAAACATTACAGGAAGTTTCACCATCATTGTCAGTTTTGTTGTTGGGGGACAAAAACACAATATGAAACACCAAGACACAGGAAGAAACCCTGAAATGGAAAATTATGAATCAAAGACAAGGCATACATGGTTGTGGAACTTTCCAACAAGTAGTAAATGTTTTCTTTGCCTACAAGTTCCCTTTAAGAAATTGTTCCCACTAAAGCAATCATTAAACTAGTGTTGATTGTTCCTTAACCATTAGGTTAACACTACTTTCTCCTCTTCTGTCTTCACAGGATGATTCCTTCGAGCAGCAACGACTTCCTGGTCCGTGACCTTGCCGCTGGAAGAAACTATGATCTTTGCGTCCTTGCCGTTTTCGATGATGTCATCACATCACTCACCGCAACACGCCCTTTAGGATGTCTATCTTTCACCACGGACACAGAGTTCAGCCAGTGTCAAGCGTTGCACAGCCACTTCTTAGGGGGGACGATGATCATCATCATCGGTGGGATCATCGTCGCATCTGTTCTGGTCTTCATCATTATCCTAATGATCAGATACAAAGTTTATAGCCATCAAGGGGCGGGCCACGGGAAGTCGGCCATTTCCTCAAGTATGCCAAGACCGCAGAGTAATGGTCAAGGAGGGCAAGTCCAAGTCCTGGCCCACTCTAGCTCAAAAGTGACTGATAGCCAAGATGATCAAGCAGTTGGCGGACACAGAGTCATGTCACCGAGCAGCACCCTGAGGGACACTGTGGCATTGGTGGAGGAGGACAGCGGTGGCCGGAGCTTGACAAGAACTGACTCTTTGCCCAACGAAGAGTTGCTGTCACCCAGTAAATCCCGCTTCTGCTCCCGGGTAGCCATCGAGATGAAAAGCAGACCACCATCTGTCGCCAAAGAAGCCACCTCCCCCAAGGACCTGGCAGGTATCAAAGACATTATATAGAAAGAGGTTCACAGAACCGGTGGGAATACAAGTGTAAGAAAGGAGCATTAATAGGATGTCATCAAAGAGGTTGTAGTTTAGAGAGACAGTATGTATATGTTCCTGGAAGAACAACAATGATTCATAATCAAAGGCAATAGGAAAAAACGAGAGAACATGTAGTTAATTACTAAGAAACAAACATTAGATACTGTTTATCAGACTAATATTGACTAAAGACTCGTGGTGAATTAATAGCTGTAAAAAATAAGTTTTCTAGGTGACCACATGATTTAGTGAAATAACGTTGTCTTAAAAAGTAAGAGAACTTTTAACATTTAGCAAGACAACGCAAATACACCAATCTTTTTGCAATCAAATTGTCACACACTCAATACTTGTGTTTGTTTCTTCTTTGTTTCTTCTTGGGTTTATCATGTAGCTATGCAACAGCATGGTTGAATTTACTACTCACAGCAAGAGGAATGCCAGTTGGAGTCCAGTGTTTGTGTCTTCTCTCACTGTGTGGGTGGGATTTCTGGGACGGTTGAGTAGCATATATAGTAGCATATATGCAAAGCAATTGGCTACCCCATATTGTCCAATGAATGAATACATCAAAAACAAACCACCCAAATAGCATATACCTCTGCCAACCCACCCATTTCCACCCATATTAAGATTTTTTCATCCATTATAAATTCTCTCAATTTATTAATATTGTTATAATTCTAATAATGCAATGCTTGTTTAAGCATTTGAAAAGTGAGCTGAAATGAGAAAACAGGTGACGGTGGGGTTATGGACATTGCTGGCACAACACACACAGTAGGTGTTAAGAGGACTTTGTTGTGTTCAAGCTGTTGAAGAAATCGAAATTTTAAAAACATTTCTTTGTATTCACATCATTCTCCAGATCATGAACTTTAGTTTTGCTGAGTTTTTCAGATATTTCGGAACATCAGAAAGAAACGTTTATTTGTGTTCACATGGTTCATGGGATCATTGGTTTTGTGGTGGGTTTTTTTCCATTTTTTTTGAAGACTCCTACCTCATTCCCCCTATCCTTTATACAAATCTGTTAAATGTTCTAGAATAGAAAAAAGGAATTAAACTCAAATCCCATCCCACCCTAAGCTTTGATCCCATAGGAGGGGTTTAAGTAACCTTTAAACCTAACCCTCTTGTGCAGTCTCCTCCACATGGAGTATACTGGCGAGATTGAGGAGGTCCTTAAGCGATTCTTCCATTGATGTCGTGAGTTCGATTTGGGGTTAACTGTGCCCTGTCTTAAATTGACACAGTATTGACCAAGCACTTGGACCCTCTCCTGAGTTGCCAAAGGGTGGATTAGACCCATCAGACTCCAAGTGGAATTTTTTCTCGGCGGTCTCAATTACCTCCTCTCAGCGATAGGCCAGTCTTGCACTCTGCCTGGAAGCTCCCTTAGATTTCTGACACACACTAAGCCACTCTTGTTCAGCTTGAAAGCTTGACGTTCACCTCCACTGCTTGTTGTTGTTACCCCGATAGGCACCGATAGCTCGCTTAGGATCAAAACACTGCTGACATAGGCAGAGGCAGCAAATAAATAAAATAACTTCCATGATTTAAAAGTTGTGTTAAATCACAATTCCCATTTTAACATGTATTAACAACTGCAACTTCCTATGCTAACGTTGTTGTATTGCAGAATCTTTTGAAGCTCTTCCAATGAAAATGAATTAACAATAATTTCTAATTATGTCACTATATTCAGATTAATGTGTGTGAAGACAAGCACAATTGACTCTAACTCAACCCATTTCAAACCAATCTTAAACTATGTATAATACTGCATATCATTCTTTTGGAGTAATGGCGTCCAAATGAACAAACTGAAACAGGAGAAAAAAAAGAATAAAATGTCTTCTGAAAATGAAAAGTTATCTGTAACAAACCCAGCAGAACGTTATTGAAAACTTAATTCACTTTGTCCTTGTGGAAGTGACAATCGGGAAAATGACCAGAGCGCACAAAACAAAAAACTCAAATCCAGTTTTAGCCAAAATATGACACAGAGGAGCTCAGCGAATATTACGACCATTCAAATAATAGCAGATGACCTTGGACAGTGCAGCAGAGATTTGTGCTGAAAGCTTTGGCTCTCTCCTACCTAGAAATTACAATTCCCATATCCTTGCTGATATCAAAGGCTAATTTGCGAAGATGTTCCAGCGGGTACGTGCGGCTGACTGAGAACAATCACAACTCAATTTGATGCAGTAAAATTGGCTAATTTCTAGCTTCAAAACTATCAGTGCTGCGCGAGCTTCATGCCTCCATTTGCAGTCTCTTGATCCCCCCTTTCCTCGTGGATCATCCTCTAGTGCCAGCTTGGCTGCTGACATCCTGAGCTCAGCTACACTCAAGAATCTTGTTGGCTGAAAACAAACAAAGTCTTTTCTTCTTTTTTACATTTTTATTCCCTCTTGTTACTGTTTTTTGTTTTATTTTTGTTTTTTTTCCACCTTCAAAGTCAACAAACTATCCAAACAAATTTTCAAGATAAAAACCCATCCGTTGATACATACTCTGTTATTACTTGGTGGCAATGTTAGATCCCAAATTTAGCCAATTTAAAGCGTTACGATTTCAGACACATCATTTAAGACCGTAATGGAAAATCATTCCTCATTTCAGCCATTATCCTCAGAAGCTAATGGATAGAATCTACTATAACATTATGACAGTCTTAATGTTTCTGTCCATGCTTTAAGTAGAGTCAGGTGTGCAGAAAATGACATGTTTAAATAATCGGTAAAACTAACAAGATAGTTAAAATGGTTGATAATGCGCTCTTCAGACAGGTTTTTTTGCCTCATTTGAGAGCTCTTGTTTCACAAGTGTTCCCCTTTACCTCTGAATAATTGATACTATTTCACGAGTGGCTGAAACGGCTGTATGGATTTATTTTATCAGCCACTGCAGCGATTCTCTATTTGTAGGTGACTTTGTACTTTGTAACCTACTTATATTGATAGTTAGGAAAACAAATGAAAATAAATTAATGCTGTAAAGTCTGGCCCAGGGGCCATTTGCAGCCCTTTAGCAGACATCATAGGATTATTAATCCAACATTTTTTAAATAAAATATTTTCAAGTCACAAAAGCCTTTCATTAAAAGATTAAATAAATTACACCAGGACTTACAGCAAATCCAGTTGGGGGACGCTACATTCAGCTCACACCAAGTCTTGGAGCTCTTTTAAATTTTATTTTAAAAACTACATCCAGCTAATTTAACAAAAAAAACAACCTTTTCTTCGATTTTAACAAAGAAAACTTCATTACCAGTGCGCTCGCACATTGCTCCTGGCAGAACGTCTTTCTGTATCTTCATGTTAATCAGAAGTACCGGGCAGACGTAATCTGATAATTGTATTTATTTAAATCCAGCGAATATACAAAACCCCAAACCAGCCGTTTAACCAATCCAATTTAACTCAATGGGCAGACCTTGTGACAAAGGAAGCGGCCCATTGATCCATTATCTACATAGTAGACAATCAATCTACTAATGATAATAGCTAATGCAAAAATAAAGATAATACATGAACAAAAAAAATAAACATGCTTGTTGCAAAACAAAAAATGCACGATTCTGTTTAGGATAAGAATCGACCACTGGTTGACCCGAGAGGCATCATTTACCATTTGAGCTATACCATCTACTGACAATCTACAAGTGTAAGAGAAACAAACCTACATCCTAATGTGAAGATAAAGTACACTCTATACAAACTCAAAATCCCAATTATTTGAAGTATATTATAAATGTCCCCTAAAAAAGCCCTACGGGTAAATAGGGTAAAAGAGTATATTTGATCAATAACATGAACCAAACGTGAATGACGGTTAACTATGATCCAAGTCGGATCCCCCTTCTTCGACCCGCGATCCGGTAATGTGCTCTACCAGTTGAGCTAAACAATTGTAGATGCACTTTACAGAATAGAATCTCAAACTCTAAACGATATAGACAATGCTATGGTGTCTCACACCGAGAGCAGATTTGGTTTGAGTCTTGTGTGGGTACAGGTGTTGAACCAGGGACTGTTGTCCTCATGCGTGGAGTTATATAAAGTTACATTTTTAAAAGTTATTTGACAAGTTCAGTGTTGTAACAGGGTTGTGTATTAGAGCACATCTTTAAAACCGCTGTCTCCGTCGATTCATGCTTCAGCTCGTGGGCATTTGTATGGCGAATTTAAATGCTGAATAATTCCCACGAGTCTGTACAGATGCAGCGAGGTTTTCGCAGGGCAGAGCCATGTGTGTGATGTGCTTTACCGGTTGCTGCATTGCAGAGAATGCAAACATTGATCCCGTCAGAGTAAGCCATCCTGAGTCAGTCTGCCTGCGGACGAGAGCGACTGACAAATACACAGAGAGACGTCATTAAAGGGCCACGGTTGTCAAAAAATTCGACACGCCACGCAAAAATAGACACGTTTTGGGCCATATTTAAAGTCTATGCTGGGTTTGTTTTTTTAAGCACTAGAGCTTTTCAATCAGCTGGTTTTATTCTGTTCTAATGTAACCATGAAGCAATATATAGAGAGAGTAAAATACGGTAAATGTGAACGAAGAATTGTAATTAGGTTTTAACTTTTATTATGATACTGTAAATACAGTTCAAGCCTTTCTCATTAAAAAATACCAATAGTTTTGCAGGATTTGTATTCAGTTTCTTTACTTAAAATCATAAATCAGAATGTATATGTTCTTTAATGACAATATATAAATTGTATTATTTATTTTTTCACATCAAAAAAGTTCATTACAATGTTATAACAGCAAACATTTAAATCTCTGAGGCAAGCGATGCTAATGGGATGATCAAAAACAATGTTGTCATTTACCAGACCAGTCCTCAATGACAACATACACTTTAATTCAATGTCATTGAGTTGACACTGTTAACTAAAGCAACTTACAAAAGTGCATCGTGTCGGTTCAAACCATGTAGAACAAACAAACCATGATACTAATCTCAAGTTAGCTAAGAAGCAATATTTTTGGTCAATATATGTATATAATGATTCATTATTGAAGGTCAAATATAAATAGGTGAGCCAGTGTTCACTAAAAAAAAGATACTAAAAAGGGCATTTTGTATACCGGAAAATATCCCAAGATTTCCCATTTGTGTGGGTTGGACGCGTGTCTGAAACCCTTGTGGTCTCTCTGGGTCAAGGTGACCCTGTGGCCCATAAACAAATATAATTGTTTTACCCTTTGTGTTGTATCCGGGTCAAGGTGAACGACCTCCCAGGCATCCTTAAATACATATGCAGTAGTGGAGGTCATTCACCTTCATCCAGAGACAGCACAAGGGATAAATTAAACACATTTGTTTTCGGGACACGGGGTCACCTTGACCCAGATAGAGCACAAAGGTTCATCCCTGACATAATCTAGATATTACAGCTATTACAATGATCTGAGGCCAAAAGCAAAGATGTAAACCAAGTTCAATTTTATGACGACAAATAATTTATCGTGTTTATTTTTTAGCCTTGTAGAAAGGAAAATCTTCATTTGTCTTTTGCCTGGTTGATAAATGTTTCCTGTCTTTAATGTGTTATGTACAAGAAGATAATGAATGTCTGTAAGAAGAGCGAGTGTTCTCGCCATGACCCTGGAACCTGTCTGTCCTCTGTGAATTTGAATTTGTCATCACTTCTCTCACCACAGTTCCTGACGCCATACCCGGTTTTC
Source organism: Callionymus lyra (assembly GCF_982586985.1). Lineage (NCBI taxonomy): Eukaryota > Metazoa > Chordata > Actinopteri > Syngnathiformes > Callionymidae > Callionymus > Callionymus lyra. Next base: position 24,132,470 of record NC_141824.1, read on the forward strand.
TCTCATGCATGTCATCACGGATTAGTTGACCCGTTTCCCTCTAAGCTATTGGGCTCATGATGTTTCACTCTTTTTATTTATTTATTTTATCAACCCGCCTCACACACTGCATTAAGTTTGTTTTGCATTTTTTTTTTCTCGGTGTCTACTCTGCTGTCTGGCTCTATTTCCAATCTCAAGTCAATTTTTCTTCTCTGCCTCCAGCAGCAGACGACAAGCGGCCTCGTAGTGTCGTATGGAGAGACTTTGAGATCTGATGGTCTCTCGGCCTCACAAAGTGATTGTCCCAACTCTTCACACACTGAGTAATGACTGCCTTTAAACTCGAGCACCCACCCCTCCAACTCCCTTCAGTTTTTCCTTCCCCTCTTTAAGATCTTTACCTTCGTTTTGTCATCTGTCTGCTTGTTTCTGACGTGTTATTTCTCTTTAAATAAGAACTTATGGAAGAAAAGGCTTAGGCGTCAAACTGTTTTATCCAAACCACATTATCAGAGTCACTGTGAAGAAGTGATGGACTGAAAACTGGAACACAGTACAGTTTGCTTCTGTTTTCACACATTTAAATTCTATTTCGGGACACATACATCAATCTGATCTCCATCGCAACAACTTATCATATTCCTGTGTTTTCCCCTTCTCTGTATCACCTAATTTCCTCCATCCATCTGGACGGTGAGAGTGATGGAGCAGGAGAATGTGGGATGATGGAGAGGAAGACAGTGAGGATGTGCCATGATGGATGACTACATAGAAAGACATTTAGAAGGCTCTGTTTCATCCTTAAAACTGACACAATAGGCACTGGTTGTACATAATTCTGGTTGGGAAATGTTCCCCCTCAACCAATATGGTTTGGAAAGGCTCGTCTGCACTTCACAAATAACATATGTGCCGATGCACTGATGTAGAAAGCAAAGCTTCATCGTTCATCATTCTTTGAGCTATTGCTTCTTTCTTGTTTTATTTTTTATGTCTCAACCTTGACTGACAAACTGGTTCTTAGATGATAAAACTGTGAAGTTGAAATGAAGGATGTTTTTTCGTTTCTTTTCCTTCATGTTTACAGGCCTTAGTAAAATATGTCTTTACACATTACACACTTTAATTGTTGGAATTGACCTAAATTGTCTTTAAGACGATTGATCTGAAATGGACAGAAGATTAATTTGTGATGGGTTTATGAGGTTTCATGAAACAGAACATTATTAAAGACCACTAGATGGCACACTCTAATCTAAATTAGCTCTACTTGAATTACTAATTTAATGAAATTTCACATCCCTTTTTAAACTGAAAAATTTGCAAAATACAAACATGAAACCTCATTAACCCATTATGAGTATTCACCAAATCATAATTTATTAACAGTCAAAATACATGGAACATTTTTTTTAGATATTCCTTGATAGCTAAACTGAATTATATCATCCAAAAATTGACAAAGCTAGCTTGGACTTCGATGCTAAACTAAAGGTCTTGGGAGCACCAAGTCATTTTATGATGCCTGCTAGAGCTTTGAGTACATTAACTTTATGTCATGGAGTGAGAATTATAAATATAAACGATTAGTGATGTAGTAAAACACTAATCTAACAATCCAGTACAATATATTTTGATACAATAGGATAAATGCCATGTGCCATTTTAGAATACATTGAATTTTTGTGGCATCTTGTGATTTTTCTACTTTCATTTGGTTGAATTAATAGATCTGGAAGCCAAAATATATCCAAACATAAGCTTTAAAACCAGCTGGCTTTGTAGTATCCTCTCATCCCCAGTCATCACCGGGATCTCAAGGGATTTAACAGTTTCTTTAGATGTGGAGGATGTAAAGACTGCTGCCATCTAGTGTCCGGAAATGTATTGGAACAGCAAAAATGAACAAACACGGTGGCTATTTTAATGTTCATTGTAAATTTAAAAAAAAAAAAGAGGATTTAATTTTACAGTCAGTTTATTCAATATAAACCAATAAGAACTATGAAAACAAATGAAAATAAAATATGATTTGAAAGCCCTTTTTTCTAACGTTAAAAAAATGGATAGAGAGCTGTTGAATATTGATACAGTATCATGAAACAAGTTTATATATATTTTAATAAATATTTTAATATAACAAATATTAAATAATATACAGTATATATAGTATCACAAGTAAGATAGCTGACAGTTGAAAGGGTTTGGACCCAAAAAAGTGATTTAGCTGAGCTTACCGGCAACACGGTTGTGAAAATATTTTTACAGCTATTAAGCATCATTTCTGTGAAATAAGATTTACTGCCAGTGGATCTGGCTGTTGTGCAATGTCTTGGAGGCATCAATGTTTACCTGGTGGTTGGTAATTAGAGTTACAAATCACACACGGGCATTATATTACTACGAGGAAGGATCGTAAAAGTGACACCTTGTTATTTATTGTTTGGTTTATTTTACCTGTGTTTTGTTAGCTGTATTAAATGACATTCTCACAACCTTATTGAAGAGTGACGCTTATATTAAGTGCCACTTACCTTAATATGTTTTGATGGGATGTTTTAAGATCAGTGCTGTTTTGTCCCACCAATCTTGCTTTTAAAATGTTTCTTTGTTTCTTTAAAATCTAAAAAACGATCACAAACTTTATGGGGCTCTTTTAAATATCTGATACACGTTCAATTTACAAATTGGTTGGATTAAAGTCCAGCACATTCATCTCTTTAATCCAGGTGTTTAATTTGGAATGAAAACATGTTAATCAATTATCTAGAACCACAAGGAAATAAACAGATTTTAGTCACACCGCGTAATTATCTCCTGGGAAAAATCATGATTATCCTCACTAAATATTCCTCTCCACTAATCCCTGCAATTCTGTCCAACATTTTTTTTGAACCCTCTGCCCAATCCTTCTCTATCCCAGAACCCCGCTGTTACGTTTCTAGGATTCTTTTCCAAAAATTCTCAAACATTTTGATGTTATATTCCAACCATAGTTAAAAGTCCATCTCCATTAAAAAACGGTCTTTTCTTCTGTTTTCTAGAACAATGATGTCGGTCTGAGTGGCAGAAGTGGACAAATTTACACCAAGGATGGAAGAATCCCTAAAGAAGAAAAAGACTTCTACACCTGATACTCCTGTTTACTTCAACTAATACTTTGTTTTGACGGACAGAGTCAGGTTCGCTGCACAACGTGGTTGCGGATCCGACATTGAGGCGTCACTAATTTGTGCAGAAACATTCAACGTTGCATCTTTGACTGTGATAGACATGGAAACCAATGCAACGGAACATGATGGTTAATCATCCTAAAGACATTGATTAGAATGAACATGAATGGACAGCTCATGTGTGTACGACACATCTGGACCGTCAGCTACATGCATGGACGGATATGACGTGGATACAATTACAGCCCATTACAGGGTTACATATAGATAGTCGACGAAGGATGGAATTCTTGTGAACTGGATCCTGAACTCTGAGATCTTTCATGCAACAACATTGTTTTCATAATCATCGATGCTGAGTGACTTGCCTGCACTTGGGAGCCATGGATTATGGTGCTCAAGCTGCCCGAAAATAAAACATAATCACCAATCTACACCGGCGTTTATGATCCACTCACCACTCCAGTTGGCTCCTGAAGATGACAGACGTGAGATGTGCTTCAGAGTCGTGGAATAAAGCATCCAAACAAATAATAAAATGGACGTATCTATGGGACAGCCTGTGTCTGCTGCTTGCTACGGGTGTCTGGTGATGAGCCTTTTTCTCGGCCTCTCGCACAGGTCTGCAGGCCGGAAGAAAGAGGTGAGCATTTCCCTGATTATCATGTCACCATTACCAAGTCAAATGAATAGTTTCCTCCTCTGAACACTTGTTAGTTAGCCTGACATATGGCAGCCTGAACAGCACAGCCATGTCTGCCGGCCCCTCACGGCTCCTGCCTCAAAGGTTGACGGACACTAACACTTCCCTTCAGCTTCTGTTGTGACTACTTAGTCACCTAATGACCGTACTTTCTGTCTAATTGCTGCTAACTATCCAATTCGAGAGGCAACCACCCTTCTTAATTCAACACCCAATATCCTTGAGATACTACCAAAGCCCAAGTCTTAGACAGGTAACTGTAGTTTAGATGTTAAGTGTGTCTCAGCAGGGGAATCAGTCCGCGGCTGGAGGAAAAAGAGCATCAAAAGTGAGGAAGATTTGTATATTGCAACATATGAATATTTCAAAAGAGGAGATGTAGAACTTGAAGTTAGCGGGAAAACAATCTGAGTGAGTAGTGCAAGATGATTTATTAAAACAAATGCTTCTTTATAGTCTTATCAATGCAGTAAAAACTGGTGGTATAGTTACAAACATGGATTATTTAGTTAAAAACATAAAGAATGGATGGTATACTGTAGTTAAAAACATGGACGATATAGTTAAGTAAAATGGATGGTATACTGTAGTTAAAACATGGACGGTATAGTTAAATAACATGGATGGTATACTGTAGATAAAAACATGGACGGTATAGTTAAATTAAATGGATGGTATACTGTAGTTAAAAACATGGACGATATGGTTAAATAAAATGGATGGTATACTGTAGTTAAAAACATGAACGGTATAGTTAAATAAAATGGATGGTATACTGTAGTTAAAAACATGGACGGTATAGTTAAATAAAATGGATGGTATACTGTAGTTAAACACATGGACGGTATAGTTAAATAAAATGGATGGTATACTGTAGTTAAACACATTGGACGGTATAGTTAAATAAAATGGATGGTATACTGTAGTTAAAAACATGGACGGTATAGTTAAATAAAATGGATGGTATACTGTAGTTAAACACATGGACGGTATAGTTAAATAAAATGGATGGTATACTGTAGTTAAAATCATGGAGGGTATAGTTAAATAAAATGGATGGTATACTGTAGTTAAAAACATGGACGGTATAGTTAAATAAAATGGATGGTATACTGTAGTTAAACACATGGACGGTATAGTTAAATAAAATGGATGGTATACTGTAGTTAAAATCATGGAGGGTATAGTTAAATAAAATGGATGGTATACTGTAGTTAAAAACATGGACGGTATAGTTAAATAAAATGGATGGTATACTGTAGTTAAACACATGGAGAGTATAGTTAAATAAAATGGATGGTATACTGTAGTTAAACACATGGACGGTATAGTTAAATAAAATGGATGGTATACTGTAGTTAAAAACATGGACGGTATAGGTAAATAAAATGGATGGTATACTGTAGTTAAAAACATGGACGGTATAGGTAAATAAAATGGATGGTATACTGTAGTTAAACACATGGACGGTATAGTTAAATAAAATGGATGGTATACTGTAGTTAAACACATGGACGGTATAGTTAAATAAAATGGATGGTATACTGTAGTTAAAATCATGGAGGGTATAGTTAAATAAAATGGATGGTATACTGTAGTTAAAATCATGGAGGGTATAGTTAAATAAAATGGATGGTATACTGTAGTTAAAATCATGGAGGGTATAGTTAAATAAAATGGATGGTATACTGTAGTTAAAATCATGGAGGGTATAGTTAAATAAAATGGATGGTATACTGTAGTTAAACACATGGACGGTATAGTTAAATAAAATGGATGGTATACTGTAGTTAAACACATGGATGGTATAGTTAAATAAAATGGATGGTATACTGTAGTTAAAAACATGGACGGTATAGTTAAATAAAATGGATGGTATACTGTAGTTAAACACATGGACGGTATAGTTAAATAAAATGGATGGTATACTGTAGTTAAAATCATGGAGGGTATAGTTAAATAAAATGGATGGTATACTGTAGTTAAAAACATGGAGAGTATAGTTAAATAAAATGGATGGTATACTGTAGTTAAAACATGGAGGGTATAGTTAAATAAAATGGATGGTATACTGTAGTTAAAAACATGGAGAGTATAGTTAAATAAAATGGATGGTATACTGTAGTTAAAAACATGAACGGTATAGTTAAATAAAATGGATGGTATACTGTAGTTAAAAACATGGAGAGTATAGTTAAATAAAATGGATGGTATACTTTAGTTAAAACATGGAGGGTATAGTTAAATTAAATGGATGGTATACTGTAGATAAAAACATGGACGGTATAGTTAAATAAAATGGATGGTATACTGTAGTTAAAACTGTTTGTTTTTTGTTATTCAGCTGCAAAAACAAATGTTCAACAAAATATTTTGTTAAATTCACTATAAATACTAGATACTAATATAATAATAAACAACTTACAAATAAAAAAAGAGCAAGTCAATAGAGTGTCAGAGGCTGCAGGCAACAGTTGTGGGACTTGACTTAACGTTTTGAAAGTATTGAAAAATTTGACAAAATTTGAAAAAAGTTAGGAAGATTATACCTAGAATCCTTGACAACATATGTGAGCTAGTCATATATTGTGACATTTTGGCCTGTAATCTGTAATGGCAAAAATATTGTTTACAAACTTCTCACACATATGAAGCTATTATACCTGGGAGTTTGTGTTTGTTTTTTGTGTGCAATAAAATATTAGTTTCATGCAAGAAAAGTGCATTACGATCCAGTTAAATAAATGGGTTTGGAAGGTAATTTAAACTCATAAACAAACTACAAATCAATCAATACAGTGACAACATTATTTTTTTTATACATATAATTCATATGAATTGTTTAGAATTTGAATTCTTTCTTCTTCTGTTTTTATTGAGACACCTTTTCTGCTGCACGGCTAATGTGAAAAAAAAATTGATTTCCCCCACGAGCCGTTTAATAAATCAGGAGAAAATCGTAGAAAATCTAGATAGGACAATTAGATTCCATTCATCTCTCTTTTCTCTGGATCAATAACGTTCTTTTTTCTTTTTTTTCCCTTCCAGGACCCATCTGGTTAATTGAATCTCATTAAACTTTCTTCTTCTTTGTTTCTATTTCCCTCAATTTGACGTCCTCGTCTTCTAGATCAAATCTTCAAGATTTAAAGCGATACATTTATGTGGCTTTGACACAAACTGGTCATTCGTCTGACATGACGTTTTTATGCATGTTTATTATTGCACTTTAGACAGGCTTGTTAAATTTGTCATGTTTACTGCTTCCACATTTAAAAGCTCATTTACCTTAGTCGGTCTAAAATATACGTCTTGTCCATTAACTGTGTCTCCAGGAGTAAATCATAGCTTTATTTCATCCTCAGTAATAAAAATGAATTTGATAGATGCCCTGCAGACTTCTTGATGAAGATGAAGTATGACTGATTCATGGAGTTCCCTCCTCCCCGACCCGCCTCTAATTGCTCTTTCCACCTCCTGTCCGTTCCTATCCTTGCCTCCGACGGTCATGTATAGTGGTCACAAAGGCATATTTACTCCTCATTATCGCGTCTGAATGATTTCAATCATGTATGATTGCGAGTTAAGGGGAGTTTTAGGAGGTCAGACTCACCAATTAAATTTTCATGAAACTTTCAATTAGTCTGTAACAGCTCCTCCGCCGCCTTGAAGGTGAAAAAAAAAAACACAGAAGGGTGTGTCATGAAAATGCTCTATTAATGCAATGCAATTAGATTTAACAGCCTTTTTTTTCATATTTGAAGGCGAGACATTAAAATTGTAAATGTTCTCTAAATTGGGTCAGTTGACACCGGGTTGGTAAGGACAGTGATACCAAATTTTGCAGTGCTAGTATAGAAATATATGCTGTAGATGTATATATTGTTTTCTTCCCTACTTTAGTAAATAGATGACCAATTTACCGAATGAGATCTCCGGAGGGATTAATGAAGTCTATCTATCTAGTAGTAGTTCTATGCAGTATTTTTGTGTGCGTGTATGTGTGTCCAACTGATATTAAAAACTCTTATAAACTCTCAAACCTCTCAACAAAATGCCTTGAAAATTAGCTTGTATACCACCGAACCTTTAGTTCAAGGGGGGAGGGTGATCGATCAGGTCAAGGGGAAAGAGGCGCACGGAGTGCCTAGAAAAAAAACTCACGCAACATGGGGAGAAGCACTGCGCCACCATGCACCATTTAAATTAAATTTATAACATATTTAATATGGATTAAATAGATATGTGGCTGATGCCTCCTCAAATGTGTTCAAAACTGGCTTAATGCAAGATCAACCTTGAGTACTGTAGGAAAGAATGAAACGGTATGGTGCTTATAATGCCTAGGCCAAAGGTCTGATCCCAATTCTAGTTAATAACTGTTCCTTAAATATAGTACAAACTTGTTTTTGCTTTATTACTACACTTTTACACTCTTTAAAAAAAAAAACTTTCTTTTCTGTGTGTTCTTGAAACATTTACAATATTTAAACTCCAATCTAAAGAAAGTTTGTACGATTATTGAAGTAAGAATTATTCATTTGGTTTTCTGTTTTTTCTAAGTCATAAGACACAAACACAAACATATAACGCAAATGAAATACTTGTAGTGTTGCTCATATAATTAATACAGTACCTTTGGGTTTACTTTGCAACTTAAACAAATGAAAATAGTTGTTTTGCTCAGGTACCGTCAAGTAATTTTGGTTGGTATTTCCTGTTGATGACCTCATGACTGCAAGTCTTCAGTACTCCTCTGCTGCTGAACTGAACAGAATAGCTTTCTTGGCAAGCTTGTTTTTTAAATTTAAAATCACATTTGGCAGCCGGGCGATTTCACACCAGCACATTTGTGGTTTTAAATGAAGAGGAGTGCTCCCGGATTATTATATTAAAAAACTGAAAAGCCACAGCATGATTGAACAGAGAAATCCCAAGAGTGGGATTGTAGATATAGAAACCCTTTAATTCATTTGTGGTCTCTTCCAAGTGCATTCGTCTCAAATGAGTGACAACCATGGGACATTTTTCTGTGATCCAAGTCGGACACAGCTTTTCTGACAGCTGAGATATGCAGCATTCGGAATGCCAGCCAAAAGTCTGATTCATTGCATATTCCTCTCGCATCTGCTGCTTTGTCTTCTTGCTTTGACAACGGCCAACCTGCGGCCCCTCTGGGACAGTTGACCCACTGCAGATGTCATCTGGGACAGAATGTTCTGGGAGACCTCCTACACTTGGCTACCTTTTGCTACTTCAGTCGTCGGTGACCTTTACAACACAGCTAGAGCACTGAATACTGGGGTCATCGATGACTCAGGTTCAAGATCCCATACCCCTGGAGTAAAGGCCTTGCAACCTTATTCAGTTAATTATTTTAAGTACTATGGTTTTCTGCTTTACAAACAACTGCTAATAGCATTTTTATATGTATATAGTTCACACAGTCCAATGACCAAGTCCCATAGAGTGGTTTGGTTTCTAGTAGTCAGTTAAAGGGATCTTTACCTTTGCATTGATGCTTTGGAGTTCCAGAGCTTTCAATTTTTAATTTTTATGTTCCTCCTCTCACCTTTGGTCAAAAAATGTAGTAGAGAGTGGAAATTAAAATGTAAGAAGAAGTAGACAAGATTATTTTTCTCTGAACTTTGCAGGACTTTCACCTTTTAATGATTCTTGCGTTTGTTTCTAAAGTGGAGTGCCATTTCCAAGTCGGGAAATAACCCTTCAAACTTGGTTTTAATGTCGCATAGACTGAGGCTTGAGATTAAGGGTTAAGGGGGAAATGGGATTGGTCATAATTTCAACAAAGCTAAACAGTAAAAACATCCACTTTTATAAAAATTTTGGAAACAAATTCAGCTTAGTGCAGCTCGACCAGGGATGGAAGTGCAAATACTTTTTTTAAGTCACTACTTGGCTTTCTTTTTTATTTTTTCACAAAATAGAAACAATACATACCAATTTGAATTTGTAGATGTATAGAAAAATATTCTGGACAAGACTTTACCTCTGGTGCCTCCGAATCAGTTGAGTTTAAAGTAGAAGGTATCTTATCACAATGCTTTCTGAATGCCACTTTGTTAAGGCATTAGTCAATTTATGGTAAGGTAACTAATTAAATTTTACAGTTTTCTAGGTCAGGGGGTTCCCAAGCTTCACCACACCAAGGCCCGCAAAACACCATCAGCCTATGGCCGGGAACCCGCTGCAAAGACTGCCAAAAATATTTCAAAGAAATCTACTTTTTGAGTTATTTTGGCACTTTTACCAACTTTTTACTTTTTATAATCTGTTAAGCATTTTAGGCAATCATGGCCCATAATTTGAAGGTTTAGACAATTTGAAAGTTTTATATACATAGAAGCCAAATGGGTTGAAAAAAATATGTTTTTTTCTTATATTTCCTCATGTTATTTTAAATGAGTGGTGTCGTGGTTAGCGCAATCCTGATACCTATCCGCTTCGAGCCTTGTGGCACATAAGGCCCTAAAAGAACGCTTCCTCTTGTCCCGGTCAGCTGCTGCAGTCCTCAATTCAGACCATGATGTCCGTCCTGCTTCCTTTCTTTCTTTTTCGACAGTATGTGGTCTTTGGCCTTCCTTTTCTTCTCTTCCCTTCTGGTGCACATGTCATTGCTATATTGCAGTCGTTGTCATGGTCCTGTCGCAGTATGTGTCCAATCATTTTCCATCTACGAAGCTTCATTTCTTCACTACACGGCTTCATCTCGGAATCTTTCTAGCAGATCTTCAGTTCTGATGTGATCCTGCCAATATATACCCAGTATTCGGCGTGGGCATCTATTATGGAATACATCAACTGCTTTGTTGTCTGCTTTGTTTATTTTCCATGTATCACATCCCATAAAACAAGACTGGCACCACTAGCATTTTGTAGAGTCTTATCTTTGTTCTTCTTGTGATGCTGGTTAGCACGATCTTCTTACATCAAGAAGGTTTTAGGTTCGCTTCCAGTTCCTGATGGAGGGTTCTTTCTGTGTGGAGTGTGTCTCTCCTCCTTATGTTGCATGGATTTAAATGGTTGTATGTTTTTGTGTGCCCTGCGTCAGACTGGCATCCTGTTTAAGGGGTCCCCTGCCCCTCGTCTGGGATAGGCTCCAGTCCTCCACTTCCCTCATAAGGAAAAATAGCGACAGAAAATGGATTTAATTAATTATATTAAATTACATTCTTCCCTTCCCTCCAATTTTCTGGGGCCCTACTGTTCTAGGTTACGTCCCCTAGTAGAGCAATATAAGTGTCCTGGAGAGATGGGGGGGTTGTTTCTGTGTAATTAAACTCCTGCTCCCCCATGACCAGACTGGAGAGGACAAAAGATGGATCCAATAAAAACGTACGAACATTCAGCATGGATGCCTTGAGCAAGACGTGCGAGTTGTCGGCGTTACAGATTGACTTAAGGGGTTCACATATATGTGGGGTGTGTTGTGGCACGTGCAGTTTGTTCGAGACAACATCTAATCTTAGCACTATGGCTTCTGCATTCTCTCCTGGCGTCAGGACATATAAGATAAGCAGATTTATTTATACAATAGAATCAGAGAAAAGGGAAAGTACATGGATTATAAAGAAGAGGAGGATGAGAGTAAATTTGAGGATGATGCGCAAAAAGAGTAATAAAGGCAGGAGGAGAAATATAGATAATGCTGCAGAAAGAGAACGGAGGGGAAAAGAGAAGCAGAACACTGAGTGGGAGTGTGTGGGATTAGTGTGTACTGAGCTCCTCTTCCATTGTGCTTTGAGGTTCTTTGGACCCTCAAAAAGAAAATATGAATAATAGATGTCAAAACAGAGTAAACACACGCACATGCACACAATGTAGGTTTATTTCAGTCTGTGTGTTCCTGTGTGACTCTTTCCCCTTTTAAAATGGCTGCGAGAAAGCGAGTATGCGCTCAGCTTAACATTCAGAGTCAAATGTTCATAGAAAGCACTTTCATTGATATGCTTATGGATATGAACCGACTGTATGCGACAATTCCTCGGCTTGACTGAGATTTGATGTGCTGTTGCTCTTAGTCACACGTCAGGATGTTACTCTTCACTTCACGGGCCAGAGTCGAAGCAGGAAATGCATCTGGATTGCATCTAAATATTGCCTTGAAGGAAAATGTAAATGTTATATTTATTTTGTCAAGTAAGAATTTATTATTTTGGACCTACTACTAATTTCAATGAAAAAAATGTGATTATATTTACATTTTATAAAAGTGTTTTGTATGGGTGAAGATCTGGAACGTAGATCTTTTTTCTGACCCTAAATAAATTAAATTGCCTTGGCATCGTCAGAAAAAGACATTGTTATTGAATCACAGACGAGCATTTCTAGCCCTTTGAAGGAAAAGAAAAGGAATGAAATTAACTTTGCACATGAAGGTTGGTTATAGATGAAGATCCAAAAGAGGCATTTCAGCCTATACAATAATTAATAGAATGTTTAAAAGGGTTAATATGTAGCTCAGGAGAACTCTAGTTTGGTGTGTTTTATTGTGTGCAGTTTGAATGTTTTATCTAGTTTTTCAGTGGGTATCCTCTGGGCTCTCCAATTTCCTCCCACAGTCCAAATAAAATACAGTTTAATTGATGACTAAATAGCCTGTAGGTGTGGGAGAGAGAGGTGGGGGTGTTTGGTCAAATGTGCACTGTAGTGGATTGGCATCCTGGCCTGCTTGTACCCCTATTCAGCTGGGACAGGTTCCAGCAGCCAGCAACTCGGTCAAGGAAATAAACAACAGGAACTAAGCAAATACTATTTTACAACTTTGGCCAGGTGTGTCACAGTGGTGCACCCATTGCAGGATTCAGGAAAGTGTAAAGTGGGTTAAAAGTTATTTTTAATGGCAAATAAAACGAAAAAGATAGTCATTGTTCCAGTTGTAAGGAACAGGGTCTTCTTCTTTAAAGTACTCTGCCTTCTAATGTTGCCATGTTGCCTCTTGATCTTCGCTCCTTGGTTTTAGCTAACTGTCAAACATTTACAGGGCTTTGAACTTCACGTAGAACCTGTGTTATGAAAGGTAACCCATGGGTCTCCAATTTGTCTTAGGAAAAACCAGAAGTCTGCAGCATTGAAACTTGACTTCTTCAAAGGTTTTAACATTTTCACAGGACTATGTGATGTTTTAAAAAAGCAGGAACAAAGCAAAAAAGAAAGGATCACACCAGCATCTACCCCTTTGAATAATTGGTAGATGGTTATTTGGTTACACTTCAGAATGGGGAACACATATTATCAAATAATAAGCTACTTGCAGCCACTTGCATGCATATATTTATTAATAGCAAATTATCAATTTATTAACCATTATAAAGTTTTAACTCACACCTTGTTTATTGTGACTATATGTTACCCTTAATTGTATGGTATTATAGAGTTCATGCTGAATTACACTTTAATTACTGATTATTAACAGGCAAAAAAAAGTAAAAGTAAATACGTTTTTTTTTTGTAAAATCTAACTTCTCTCTGATGTTAATACATATATAAATAAGTATGTACTTACTTACCTATAGTGGATGTAGATTCCCCATTCTAATTTGTTACCAGCAATGAGGCACATAAAAATAAAGAAAGCTACTTCAAATATTGTAACATTTCTGGGTACACACGCTTTTTTTTATGCGATTATTCACGCTATTTTATCTTTAGTGCCGACAAAGATGGGGAAAATATGAAAAACAGAGGTAGCATTATTCAGTAAATATAAACACATAGCTGGATCAATTTACATATAAATAGCTGTGTGTGCAGCAACTGAAGTAATGTGTTTCTCTAGTGCAGACAATTTACTGAGATTGTAGATATTGTTTATCTTATTTTGTTACATTTTCCATCGTGTTGTTATGTGTACAATATACTTGTGTGGCCAAACAGTTTAACTCTAATTCAATAATTGTTAGTTGTTAATCCAATTAACTATGACTAAGAGGTGGAAGAAACACCATCCTAATGAATGATGAAGCCGGGCAGGATCATATGGTGTTCCGCGACTTTAATTGTCTAACGCCCTCCACAGGACGACCCAATTGAGAGGGATCAGTCTCAGACTTGTGACCAAGCTGCGAGCTTCTCTAAAGTTCCCCTCTCTTGATCCGTAACCCCCCAGGAAGCCTTCTCGGCAGCGTCGCTGATGTGCCTGGTGGCTTTACCTATCCCAAAAATCTCCTGACGCCAAGATGTGGGCTCTGTGGAGGGACTGACCACCAAATCCCCTACATCCCACCTTAATAAGCTTTCCGTGGACCTCCCACCCTCTTTCTCCCTGCATTTCTCGACAAGCTCCAATTGATGTAACAGCTTGCCAAGAGGTGGTGTTTACTCTGCTGTATGCAGGGAGATGGTGTCACGGGGGGTCATGCAGTACATTGAAGGAAAATTCGATGCCTTTAAAACATCCAGAAAACGAATTAACAACAGCAATTTTTCAATTTTTCCAATTTAGCATTCATAAAAAGATTAGGATATATAAACATCAAAAGGATATAGATAGACATATATGCATATTAAGTATAGAAAATATCTGAAAGGCGGTTTAAAATAACCAATCTAATTGTTTTGTTTCCTCCCATTAAATGGCATCTTTGTCATTCATTTATCTATTACTGGACTTGAGATAACAAAAGGGTTAAAAAAAGGCTGTAAAGAAATGTTCTTTCAACGCATTAAAAGCTGTTTTATTTCAGTCCTTGTACGTCACTTCCTGTCCCTGTCAGCCAGCCTTAAGTGGACACTTGAACTATGCTTTTTGCAGCAATGGTTTTACTTTTAAAAGTCGGATGTTACACTTTGGTCTGGAAATAGTTAGAGATCAGGCGGTACTGATTGAGGCGGATGAGGAAATAATGTTTTTAAATTTAACCTCACTATGGATGGTCTCTGTAAAATAAACGGCAAGGGATTTTTTTCTAGGATTCGCAGTCAATACGGCAAATCTTTGTAAGAACAAGGAAGCACTGACCACTCTTGAAAAAGTCTGATAGTTCATATCCTGAATGCAAAGTTTAAGCTAATTTTATTAAATTGTGGTTTTGTTTTTTTCAGGTGACATCATCAGGAGCCAAAAAAAAAGCGTGAAACAAAATGGTGGCTTGGAACAACTCGCCAAATGCCCAACCCACAGATTCCACTCGACTTCTGACTCTTACCCTAATTACGACTATGGAAATTGAAAAACAAATTCCAACTGTGAATAGAAAATGATATATCTGATGGCATTGGCATCATCGTTAACAGCTGGAGTGTGTTCTTCACATCTATTACCACATTGTCATTATCGCCGTAGAGTGCATTTACTTGCACAGCATGAGGAACAACAGGTTTGATTTTACCGAAATAACATCCACCACACCAGTGATTTCTCATTTGAATCAGCTAGCATCTTCACCAAGGGGTTTGGATGGTAAAAAATAAATAAAAATAAACGGTCACTCATCAAACAGTTAACAGTTTCTTATACTCACCACACATCTCACTGAAGAGGCCGTCACTCTGCAGCCACGAATACAATTGTAGTCTATTGAGTGTTTCTGTTCCTGGAAGAGAGGTCAGATCTAAAGGAGCCAATAGTTGTGGACATGGTTATTATTCTCTGTGAAACTGAAACACCTTTTGCCAAAAAATGTACAAATGATTTCATCCCTCCCCCTTCTCCACCTCTGTGTCTCCATAGTTCAGTTTTAGTTTTCTTTCAGGCTTTATCTTTTGTATTGTACATAAAGCTATTTCAAATCTTATAGTTTTGTACATGTAATTTTTATGGTGTGTGAATAATTTCTAATAAAAGGAAATAAAAATGGATTACTTTTTTACTTGTGGGTTTTATTTTAAAGATCTTGCTTGATCGCTGTCTTGCAGAGAGGTTGGGTTATAATTTTAAATATGTTTCAATTCAATTACAATGGCTCAAGAATTAGACCTGACAATAAAAGGCACTGTCGAATAACCCAAAAGTCCAGTGAGGTGTCCTGGTGAAGGACCATATCAAACAGTTAATTTTTTGTACTTGCTAGCTGGATAGGTCAGTTAAGCTTAAGGTTATAGTTCACTCAAAATTCCAACTTCACCCATGTTCAACTCACACTCATGTCGATTAAGTCTTGAGGTTATTTCCAGAGTAATATGTTTCTTTTCAGAGTTATAGACAAAAAAAGGAGGGGAATTTCATTTTAGTGACTGATGCTTAATCGCTGCTCGGCAAAGTACTCCGGGTAAACATTACAACTTTTTTAAGTTTTTCCAGAACAATTCCTCATGTCGAGGCTTCAAAACTATATGGATGTTGGAGACGAGCACTACGGAGATATTTGGATGTTTTTAAGTAAGTCATTTCTGACAGAAAATATGACGAAGGCAACTGAGCATCAGTAGCTACGTTAAATTGAAATAACCGTAACTTCAAAGCCTTTAATTTTCTCAAAAAACTACTGTGCGCCTTATTATCCTGAGCGCCTTGTATATGAACATTACCTGGTGGATGACCTGTTTACAAACACATCCCGTGGGCGGGATTACGTTATTGCGTGATCACGGATTGGGATTAAGGACGACGTCACATCATGGCGGACGTCTATGGAGTGATATTACTGCCACTGGTTTGAGCGAGTGTGTCTTGGTTGCTGTACACTCAAAATCACTCTGCTGCGAGCTCAACCAGTTATACACGTGCATTCACAATGTCATACACGCGTGCACTAGCTGTCATACACACGCTCAATAAAGTTTGACTTTATCTGACTGTTTTGTTGACATTCCCTTTAGCACAGCTTTATCTAGTGGATGCATAACGCAACCCCAGTCAAACGTTTGACTGTATCTTTTATTCTATGCGCCCTATTTATGAAAACAGTTCTAAAATAGGCCATTCATTGAAGGTGCACTTTATAATCCGGTGTGCCTAATAGTGCGGAAAATACGTTACCTCTAACTTCCTAAATGGAATGGATTAATTATCTCAACTCTAATTTTACATGTGGATGAATAGAAAATGAGTGAGGTTTCAATTTTGGGTGAAAGTTTGGTGGTCATGTGGAGACTCAAACATTCTCCAGGTGGATCATCCATACAAAGGTAAGTTGTAAAGAGCATCTTTTCTATATTAGCTAAAGAGTTCTACTGCACTAGTCATGACTGTTGCGAGTGTTTTGTATTGTAAGTCAGACGATTTAAAACTGGTTAGAATTCAAATATCAATATTTTCATGTTTCATATATGTCTGAATAAGATCACTCATAACAAACAGGGACCTCTTCCTTAAATGAATTCTGTTGCGGCTGATGCGTTCAGATATGGAACAGGGTAAGTTAGTGGTAATGTTTTCCTTTGTTCTATGTTGAAGTTCTTTGAAATGTATCATGTCAACAACACACTAAACTCATGAGTCATACAAGAGTGGCATCATTCTTAAACCTCCAGTACCACATGAATAAAGGTTTTGAACTGGAAGTATGACCATTGCATGATTATCAAACAAATTCCTGTTTCTCGTTCTTTAGTACACCATTGTTTAAAGAGTTCTAGTATTCGAATGTGATGTCTGCTTTGATGTTTGTTTGCCACACTGCTTCAGCTTCCTGTGGGACAAGAACAGAGACGCATGTGGCCTCCTTGCTGTTGATGCATTCAGTGACTCACTTCATCTCATATTGATATCCACACATAGTACATTTCGCTGCATTTTCCCAAACATAGACTGAGGGAACTGAGGACTTAGCAAGAAGTCGATTGAAGTTGTTCAAAAAAAGAGAGAGCGAGAGAATATACTGCCTTAAACTTTAGCAATACTAGCAACTATAAATTCAACCTTTGAGATCATTTTAAGTTTTTAAGATAGTAGAATATTTTCAAATGAATTTAATGATACTCTTTATATCTCCTCTTCATCTATAATGAACATAACCTAAATCTGTCGCCTCCTTTGCTCCCTCAGCTCTTACCATCTCTTCCCATCAATGGTTTTTTCTCTGCTCCCTGTGGTTTTCTGCTTGAGTCTTGTTTCATCCTCCTATAATAGCCTCTGCCATCATTTGCCTTCGTTCATGCCCTGTCTTTTCATTCAACAGTAGAACTTGACTTGTCGACACGTCCTCATGATGTTTCTACATGAATGCATTTAGATTTAAGAGTATTTTAATCATTAAGGAATTTATTATTAGTCAGTGATGTACACTAAGGATATGAAGGACCATAAATGACAAAAGTACAAAATAAATTTATAAATACATAACAAATAATAACAAATAAATGTGTGGATAAACAAATACAACTACTACTAAATATAAATTTGTCATAATAAAAATTACTTGACTTTTATTTGTGTGTTTATACATTGTGTCTTTTATTATTTATTTTTTTTGGTTTAATCTATGAGCCAGATGAGCTGGTGATGTGAACGCATAAAACCGCAAAGCATAAATCAAAGGTGTTCGACCATTTTAAGTAGGAGATCCATAGACTTCTTTCATGAGGCTCCTGGTTGTTAAATCAACACGTCCTCACACCCAAGTCGTCAACCGTCCCGCGCTTGTCAGTGCCCCAAGCCGTCACTCAGGTGACACAATAGGGGGGACATAAACGTCAGTTTAAGCGGCATCGAGTCACCCATCTGATATACAGAGAACCCCCCAAACGTCGGATCCAGATGGATCGGGTAACATTTGATGCGTCGCCTAACTCTTTGTTGCCATGGTAACGTGAGTATACCTAGCCTCTACCCGATGGACATCATCCCCTGGCTATTCTCCTCGAGCTCACTCCAGCCCCTCCAGCAGTGCCTGACTTCACCTGCAGCCTGAAGGGGTGACAGAAGACGGCGTGCCTGAAGCTGTAAGCTGTGTGGGATAACGTGGAGCGGAGCGCAACCAGGCCTCTAGGAACAGCCCCACCTGTGGCAAGGTACACTCCCTATTGTCTAGTAGACAGCGTGGACTGGACACGGTCAGAATGTGTCTGCTGCCGAACTCGAACTAGGGACGCTCGAGAACGTCGCGACCGAACACGCAGGACCGGATTACGTCCTCCCTGCTCGACCCAACATACGTGGGTTGAACTCAAGTGGCCTGCCTGGCCAACAACATGGCCCTCCTCTGCGGTGCAGTGGACATCTCCCACGAGGAGTTCAAGGAGATGAAGGATGTGATGGTGATCATGCTGCGGATGTCCCAGGCCTTTGCACTGCTAAGAGGACTGATTCACTCAACAGCCCAGGTGGGTCAGAGACACATCTGACTGAGCTTGTCATCCATAGCAGAAACTGATCACCGACACATCCTCAATGGCCGACTGGCTAATTATGGCTCAGTCACAACAACAAGCTGCAGAGCACACAAAGCAAGTGATAACTCACATTTCAGAGCTTGGGTTTCGAGTCAAAAAGCGCCCTGTCTCCGTGCCAGAGTCTGGCATATCTTTGAGTTTCAATTGACTCTTCCTGCAGGGCGCGCCCTGACCATCGTCATGGAAATGTCTCAGATGCTGCGTCAGAGACAGGAGGTGATGGAGGCTTTGATGACACTCCCCGGGCTAATGGTGGCAGCCTTCCCGGTCGTCAGACTTGGTCTGTTGAATATGAGGCGGCTTCAGAGATGGTTCAGTCGTCTCAGACTGGACCCGGTCCAAGACAAAAACCCTTTTGTGTCTCTGCCTCTCTCGCCCTTCAAGACGCATGTTTCTGGAACACCCAGAGCCATTTCAGCCAGGTGGTGCCCCTTGCCTGTATGCCCCATTATATGACTCTGTCCACAGACTCTATCGGGATGGGGTGGCACCTGCGGCCGAGACAAAGTTTTTGGAGAGGGCCATGGCTCTCTGTATCCGTATTGGGTTGAGCACATGTCCCTCGGAACCTTGGCTGTCATCTACACTGGAGAGTTATATGGTGAGCACCTTGGAAAGCGCACAAGCCCTGTCCACCAGCAGACAGTATGCATTAAATTGGAGTTCGTTTTCAGGCTAGTGCGAGTCCTGCCCTATAGCTGAGGTTCTGCTTTTCCTGCAGACTCGGATGGACGCAGGTAACGCTGCATCCACACGTTATGTGTCAGCTTCAGCTAAACCCTTCAACCAGTGGTTCTGCCGTGTCTCTGTTCAGAACCACCCTCTTGTGAAACGTTTTCTGCGTGCGGCACTGAGGCTCTGGACACCATCAAGTCCCATACGTTGGCATTGGGATCCACCCCTCCACTCTGCTGCAGAACAAGCACGTCTTCACCTTCTGTTTTCCAGTGCGAGCGCTCGCTTGCTACTTAAGGAGGGTGAAGGATGTCAGAAAAACAGACAGGCTGCTGGTTTGTTTTGGTGCGGCTCAGGTGGGAAAACCATTGTCTTCACAACGTCTCTCACACTGGCTCATGTCAGCAGTGGTGCTCGCTTACGAAGCTGCAGGTCATGAGCCACCAACCGGGTTGCGAGGCCATTCAACTCGAAGCGTCACAGACGCTTCGGCTCAGTCTCAGCTGAAGAAATTTGTGTTGCTGCCTCTTGGTCTTCCTCCTTGACATTTGCCTAACATATCTCCTTGACATGACTGCAGGTTCCCTGAGCACAGAGGCTCCCTAAACGTGTCACGTTCCTACCTGTGCTCGACAGGGTGTTCAACATGTGGGGCGCTGACAGCTGCATTACGTCAAAAGTGGTCCGCTGGGAGTACATTTATCCCACTGCTTCGCAAGGTGTAATCCACAGCGACAGCCCATAGAGGGCGTAAACATGCATGAAGTGGAAACCCCAAGTTATATCTATTTTAAAACTTGGTTCCACGAATGCGTGCGAAGCCCTCTACACATGTGGCCCAGCAGACAGCTTCCCTGAGCTCGAATACTGCCTTGATAAAGGGAAACTGAATGCCCCCTGCTGGGTGGCGAGTGCATCGTTTTTTTTGCTCCAGCAATGAGGCAGAGCCTTGAGAGGTAACCCATAGCGACAGCCTGTAGAGGGCGTTGCACGAATTTGTGGAACCCAGTTATAAAATAGATATAACTTGGAGTTTTCATGAGGTCTCATCAACTTGGTTTTGGATGAAACCAATACAATACCCATTGTTAGGGTTGTAATTTCCTTACACCATCCATAATGATGATATTTACATTGTATTAGTCTGGCTGATATTGGATAATTAAATAAGGTGGTGAATTAATATATTCAAATCGTATGTCAAATTGTATTGTGTTAGGAGGAAAACACCCTCAATGATTGATGCTCCATTCATCAATATTCTAGTAGTGAAAGAACAAACAAGAAAAAAAAAAGGCTAAAAGAGCTCTGAAATGACTCATTAATTGATTTGGAATATATCTGAATTCATTAAAGGGGGCATGAATAACATTTTAAATCCATGAATTATCTAAGAATGAATTAAGAATTATCTAGGATGATACAAGCACACCTTGGTAGTGAGGATGTGAGATTATTGAGAGGAAGTCATTTCCAATTTATTATATAATTATAAAAAATGAGTTCAATTTATTCCGACCAGTCCGTCTTTACAGTTTGTTCTTTGTGATTGTGCAATGAACTTCTGTCATGTTCTCCTGGCAGACGTTTTGTGTACACAAAGAGAGGAAGCACACACTTGATTAAGAAAGCACATAAACTTTTGTATAACTGTGTCCTTGTCTGCAATTGGCTGCATAATAGTACATTCAGGTCACATTCGAGCTACTTAAATTTAAACCTCAAAAGACAAAAAGAAAAAAAAGAAAGTTAATTGGAGAGAAAATGAGTTGCAGGAGCACTTGGATTATTCTAGCATATCTTCAAATAAAAATATGTTTTCGTCTTTTTAGAAATGAACTGAAGACGGTTCTGAGCCTCAGTGACTCAAAGTTCCATTGTATCATCATTCACCCAAAAAAAAAGGTAAATTATTAAATAAGATTACCCTAAGACTTTTAGCTGTTCCTTCTTGTGCTTCCGCCATTATTTTTCAAGAGACTGAACACTCCACTAGGTATGGTCTCAGAAGAGAATCCTTAGAAAGAAAAAACACTTGAGGACTCCACAGTATCTTGAAATAGATTCAAAAGCCCAAGACAGTAAGCTTTGTCTGATTTATTAGAGTGTGATGTGACTCCTCATCCCTCATGAGAGAGTCCAGTCTTTCTGGTGGGCTTTAGTTAAAACTCCATTAGGTTTTTGGTCACTTCAAGCAATAAATCCATAACAATTGAATCTTTCTGATAATTATATAGGGCAGTGATCACACACCTGCACAGCAAAAAATCCTTGTAGGCTGCTGAAACAGACATCTAAGCATGTTTTTCTGTAGATAAGACCCTAGCCCTTTGAGAATAAGTGTTTAAGGTCAAATGTTTTTCCATTTATAAAAGTCTTCAGGTAAAATAAAAATGACCTCATATTTTAGTTCAGAGTGTTAGGGAACCGTCATTAAAAATGACTTGTACTTTAACCCCTGGTAAATAGGGACTGTCTGTGTAGATTAAACATATGTCTTGCTAACTTAGACTTCCATGAACCAGTTTCCCATCTCTCTGCATAATTTTTTGTCCTTTACAAATTAAAGTTAAGAAATGTTTCTCCAAGATTTAAAGGGAAACGTAAATTAAAAATGTGTGAATACAAAAGTTTCACACGAAAGTTCATAAAGTGATATCTCACCCAAAATTCAAATTTCACTTATTTTCTACTCACCCTCATATCGACTAAGTGGTATTTTCAGAGTTATCTGTTCCTTTTTAGAGTTATAGGTAAAAATGTTCATTTTAATGTAGGACTGGTGCTCAGTTCATCTTCATCTTTGTCCAAAAATACACTTAAAAACACAAAAATACCTCAGTGGTGCTCATCTTGTATTAAAGCCTTGAATTGTACAGACATACTTAAATAAGTCTGCATTTTGGATGAACTGTCCATACTACGTCTTTAAGGATTGCCGTGTGAACAGCTAATGCTCCTGAAGGGATCATTGATCCCATTGATCGCCACAATAGTGTTTATGGAAGCGGCTATGGCATGGCTAAATGTTTAAAAAAAATTCATTACAAGATGAACATTATAGATGAGCAGTATGAAGGTATTTGGATTTTTTTTTTTAAATTAATCTGCATTAGGGTTGCCTCACTAACCTTGTTTCCTAAGAAAAGGGGTTGTGAGGCGGCTGGTAATGCAGTTGAGTTTAGCCACTCTTACAATTGGTTTGACTTTTCCCCGGCCCACTCTGCTGCTGTCCTGACCTGTCCTGCTCCTATCCCACACTGCAGCTGCTTCGCCTCTGCTGCTGTGACCTGTCCTGCTCCTCCCAGCAGCTGCTCCACCTCTGATGCTGTGACCACCTCGGAGCTACAGATGCTTAAGGGGAAAAAGTCTGCCTGGTATAACACCAAGGCTCTACATTCTCTCTTCCCCAAAAGTCTGCCAACCGGATGTGTCCCTGCCCGCTAGTAACCGTGCATTATACCTGTCCTGAAAGTAGTGAGGCCGGCAGGATGCAAGGACAACAGACCGGTGGCATTCACATCAGTTATATTGACGATCTTTGAGAGGCTAGTATTGTTGAGTGTTGGGGCAGCGGCATGACCTCGAGAGACAGTAACTGGCTGGACAGGCTGATCCGGAAATGCAACCCTAGACACCCTCTGCTTGTCACTATGGCGGCTCAGAAGAGTAACGGCAGCAACAGGCTCCTCTCCATGCACTGCAGAAAGGAACGGAATAAAGTATCTATCTATCCATCCATCCATCTTATCTTTCTTTTTAAAAGAAGTTCACCCACTGGGCGCCAATTGCTTTTTTTTCCTTTAACTAAAATGGACAGATTACTCTCAAAATAATCGCAACCCTTAGGGTGAGTAGAAAATGAGTGACGTTTGAATTTCGTAAACTATCCCTCTAGAAGTGAACTTATTTTTTTGGGCAATTCTTACCATTTAAATTTATTTTAGTTTCATAGTATGACAAAACATTCCTGGAACAATTCCTGTACAACACTGATAATAAGAGGTTTCCTGGTAATTTTACCGAACTTGCCAAGACAGTATATAAATTAAATTAAAGTTGTCTTTGCTGGGGTGTGATAGAGTAAACCAAGGAGAGCAAAAGTGTTTAGTATAATGCAACTTTTAAGTAAGTAAGTAAGTCATTTTAATTTGTATAGGGCTTTTCCAGACCAGGGTCACAAAGCGCTTAAACAATCAAAACAATATTCAACGAAGTATACTGTGCTTCAACCTAGAATGTTTAGAAGGCTAGTCTTACATTCGATTTTAGGCATAACCCAAGGCACAAGATGGCAAGCCCACAGAAATATCTTCCCTTAAGGCTAAGAGTTGAGGTTTTCCCCTAAGCGAAAAAAGAGCAAAAAAAGCCCTGTCAAGTACTCACAAACAACTGACACAGCATGGCAACATGTTTCGACAGCAGCAGATGCTATTACAACCTGTCTGTGTACAGCTACACTGTCTGTGCTACCATGCTGCCTATCTGTTAGCTAAATAGCAAAATATCCAACAAATCTCCAATAAATAATTATAATAGGCCAACATTATACATTAAAAAACTATATTTTGCAGGATGATGTATTATAATTGTGATACGGGTATTGTTACTGTCTCGAGAGAACTGATTTGCCGCGTTCAGAGCAATTTGCAGGAATTGCTCATTTTATACAACTGTATAAAAAAAGCTAAAACAATTGTTGCATATAGCAGAAAAAATAATAATTCCAAATATAATGACCAGTGGATTTCACTTTAGAACATTAATGGGTTACACCATATATATACAGTATATATATAATGTATTGTATTGATCTGTTCTCAAAATATAGTAAAATTTAACCATTTGTGTGTGAATTTTTCCTTTTGGTCTTTAATGTTTGTTTCCTATTTGTATGCTCAAGACAATTCTCATATATGATGCTCTTATCTTACCATTTAAATGTTACATTAGCATTAAGCTCATATATAAGCATGAGTTTATGTCTTAGCATTTATTTGCATTAATGCTAAGAAGTGGCTTAAATAACCATGTTGGCACTAACATGCTTTTATTCTCGTGTTACTGTCCTGTCACAAACATCATGATCATGACATAAGGAAAATTACTGCATTCCCTCAAAGTGTAGGAAAGCAGAGAACAGAGTATTTTGTACTCATGTCACTGTCAAGAACGAGGAAAAGCTTCTGCACTTCATTCACCAGTGTGATTCAAGTGAGCTTCAAAGTTCTGTCACTTCTGATTTAACGGTAAACATACAACACTTTATACACGGTTGAGCCCAGTTTGTTGTCTCTAGAATAGTCATGTCTTGTGACCAAACATGAAACATCTATAGAGGAAAATGGAAACATTGTCTCCAGAATTTGCATGTGGTTGCCAACAAGGTGAAGCCCCTATATCATGGTACTTGATGGCACATACAAGTTAGAGATTTCAATTATAGGCACCATTGGATAAAGTGTGGAGAAAATGGGGCAAAATATAGCAAAGAAGAAACAAGTTTACACTTTCTGTGACTTGTGTCTTGTTTGTAATGCATTATAAACACAATCATTAGACATGTTAGAAAATGTTATGATGGTTTTAATCACATAAAGCAGATATTTACAAAATGATAAAGCATCATAAGTAATAGACTTATAAAACCAGTGTTCATAACGTCAAAATAATATAATTCTAAGCCAAAGTGACAACTGGGTTTGAAAGAATTATAATATAATTAATTGTAATTACTGTAATCCAACTTTAACCAGTTTCAAGACTAGAAAAACTGGTTTGACATAAAAAAATAAAGTTTAGTTTTAGATTTAATATTATATATAGAAATAATGCTTCAGTAAATTATGACTTTCTAATTTTGGTAAGCCCCCAAAAAACTCTAAATTGTTTGGGTTTTTTGTGCAATCACATTATCACAAGGTCCTATTGTTTGCTCTCATAATGCAATTCCATTTAACATTTAGAAATGAGGTCCACCCTCAGGTCAAGAAGTCACACAACGTCCAAGTTGTTCGATCGGGCAACATCCCTTCGACTTACTGGACAGGATTCATTTGATTCAAGTAAATAAATTCTTTGAATATTTTTTATGTGTTTACTTAAGTGTCAAGCACATGAACATACATAATTATTATGTATATAATTTTTGTGGGAAATACATTTTATTTAGATAATTGTTTTTGTATTGTAGCAATTCTACAAGTGTGTGAAAGAGTTAGTCTAAACTGATTTTGAGACTTGGAAAAATAAAGTTCACTTTATAAATTTAGATACAATTTACAGCTTCTAGCCTTTGGCATTATATTGGATTACATATTAAACATTCAATTGTATTAGAAACCATTTCAGTGCATTGTAAAATTGATTGTTTGAGGATTTGCGACATGTTTTTACTGAACATGCCCACAACTCTGAAGATTTTGAATTTGTTTTACTATAAAGCAAACAACAAATAGGACAAAATACCAGAAAAGTCATAGTGCATAACTATTCACCCCCAAAAAGTCAATTCTTTGTAGAAGCACCTTTTGTGACAATAACATCTGAAATGACATCTTGGGATAAGTCTCTGTGAGCTTGCTATATCTTACCACTGGGATTTTTGCCATACCCCCCTGCAATACTGCTCCAGCTCCTTCAAGTTGGATGAGCTGCGCCTGTGAACATCAATCTTTTAGTCTAACCCCAGATTTTCTATTAGATTCAGGTCTGGGCTTTGACTAGGCCATTCCAACATATTTTTATGTTTCCCTTAAACCACTCAAGTGTTGTTTTACCAGTTTGTTTGGCTTCATTGTCCTACCTGAAGGTGACAACCGTCCCCACCTCAAATCACACACAGTGTTGTACAGGTTTTGCTCACGTATAGCTCACTATTAGCACATTCCATTTTTCCCTCAACTCGGTCCAGTTTCCCAGTCCTGCCTGCTGAAAAACATACCCACACAGCATGATGCTGCCACCACAGTGTGCCATGGGGATAGTGTTCTTCGGGTGATGTGATGTGTCGACATGGCTTTTTCTTTGTTTGCCGAAAAGTTCAATTTTAGTCTCATCAGACCAGAGCACCTTCCTCAATGCATTTTGGGAGTGTCTTTTAGCGAACTCAAAATGTTCCATTTTGCTTTCTCTGAAAGTAATAGCCTTCTTCTGGCGACTCTGCCATGAAGTCCAACTCTATGGAGCGTACGGCTTATTGTCGCCCTATGTACAGAAGCTCCAGTCTCTGTTGTGGAACTTTGCAGGTCCTGCAGTGTTAGTTCTGGTCTCTGTGCTGCCGCTCGGATTTTTTCAAGTTTTGCGGCCGCGGCCGTCTCTTGTTGTGCCAGCTTTGTATCGGCTTTATAATAAAAAGGGGATGAATACATATGTACTTAACAATTTTCGTTTTTTTATTAAAAAAAACAAACAATTTTATGTAGATGTTTTGCTCATTTCACTTCACCAACTTAGACTGCTGTGTTCTGATCCATCACATCAAATCCAAATTTAAAAAAAACATTGATCTTAATGCTGTTATATTGTAAAATAGGTAAAATACTTTTGCAAGGCACTGTATAGTTCTACTTTTTACTCGTATTTAAAAGTCTTTAGGGCGTCATAGCTGTAGATAGGTTGAGTGGTTGCTTGCAGTCTGAGAGGTTGCAGGTTCAATCAAGATTTGAATACATTTTCAGAATGTAACAATATGTTATTTGTAATTATATTATTATTACAAGGCAGTGTTCCCACTTTAATTTAAGCTTTTAACGTCCAAAACTTAAAAGACTTTATATGAGTTTACATACCCGATTAGAAACCATCTCTTATGTAAGGCCTTATAAATATGTTATAATGTGTTATGAATGTTTTCAGAACTCATTATGCACAAGGACTTTATGAAAAGTTTGACGGAAAAAAAGGAAATAGAAAACTGGTAAGAGCCAAGTGAGAAAGCAAAAACATGGCATAGAAGAGCTGAAAGAGCTGAAGGAAAACCAAGGACAGAAGAGAAAAGCAAAGGCCACAGTTGCCTCAAAGATAATGAAAAGACTTGAGGCTGTGATTAAATTTTAATTCTACAGTGTCGGGACCATACACCCCCCCCTCATGTTAACACACCTCAGGTAGGAGATGTTGGTAATCCATGAAGGAACATAAACTCGTCAAGTGGTGGATCCAATTTTTTATTTAATATCTATGCCGTGACAAGACTTCCATGTTGTCATGGCAACCAGAAGATGAGGGACCTTGTATACTGTTCTGTGCTTCTGTGGCCTATAACAGGATGTATACTCAAAGAAACGGCTAGATAAGACTGCATGTTTACCCAATGTTGTTTTATTACTAATAAATTGCTACTCCATCCACCAGATGACATATTTGTGTAATTACACATTACTCAGAGGTTAATGAATTTATTATCTTTTTTAAACGGCCTATTTGCCTGGTGTTTTGGATAATTAAAGCAATTGTTCAGCAGCGCTCTGTGTTCATAATACGGGCAGTGGGTCTATTTTTTTCATTTAATCTTCAGCTGGAAGCCTTCAAATGTGTTTTAATGAGGACAGCCCATGAAAGGGAGAGTTTCCTAAAAAACAGGTTTTAACTTGGCTTGGCTGCACACCACAAGTTCAAGTTCAGATAGTTTAGCCAAACCCTATCAACCTCTCCAAGACCAGCATAGTAATGTCATAGAAAGAAAGAAAATATTAAAATGCTTTACATATTTATAAAGTTACTATTTTCAGATAATTATTCTGGAATCAAATAAAAGTAGGAGGTTTTTGTGTACTTAATTTGATGTAAATATGAAACCAGATGAGAAAATAAGTAAGTGATAATTAGTATTTATAGAGCGCTTTTCAAGACCAGGGTCACAAGGCATTTAAACAATCAAAAAATACCCAATAAAATAAATATTTTAAAGGTCAAGATAACACAGAGACGAACACAGAAGTCTCAGAAAATCAAGGAAAAGCCTGCACGAATAAAAATGTCTTGAGATGTTTCTTGAAGGAGCCTGGAAGGATTTCTCTCGTCTAGTCCTGAACCGTGTGCGAGGACCAATCAGTAGATTCTGATCCACAGACCTCAGAGCCCGAGCTGGGGCGCCACAATCGAACCACTCATGTAACTTTTTCATTTTCTTTTGTTAAAGTTGTCAAACTCATTCTGATATGGCTTCATGAGCGAGATCAAAGGATCTAAGCCTTGAACACTCAAAACATTCTGAAGTGCGGAGTACGTGGAAAAGTTGAAACAAATGTTCACTCCACATATGCTCTCTTTGAGAAAAACCTCCGGGATCCATGAGCAGAAGATTCAAGGTGTGAACCCCCCGCAGCTTTGTCACCTAATAACAAAAGGAAAATCAAAAGGAAATGCTTTTTATGTTGCTTCTGAAACTCTCTTTGTACAGCTTTGAACCCTGATACCTCTTTTTTAGAGCGCTGTAGAGAAAAAGGGAAATAACAAATTTCCGTTCTGCTACTTTTTGATTCTGAAAACCTATAAGCGGAGTCATGAGGTTTTTTTGTATTTTTTTATTAATATAGAAAATGCTTTACTCTACAACTTTACCAATCATCCAGGTGTGAGCAATTGCAACTTTCTGTGGTGCTCTTGGCCCATTTATTTTTTAAGTATTTGTTATTGATTGTATACATTTTATTGAATAAAATAGACACTAGCCAGTACTACCACGTGTATTTAAAGTGCACACTACATAGTATATGTATTGGATATTATATACAATATTGTTTTAAATTTGTGCACATGTCAGCTTAGGGGCTCTGTAAAATATTTTATTTGTTTTTTTTTGTGTGAGAAAAACTCCTAGAAAACTTGTTTTATAGTTTAATTATGACCTTAAAAGTTTCTCATAAAGTGGCCCCTAAGCCACTCTGTGTTCCGGTCAGATCTAATTAAACAGATGAACCGTAAATTTCATTAGCTTACATAAGCCATTATTAAGGGTTATTGCCATCAGGGATTAATAAAGATAATCAGATAATAAGTCATAGCACATAATCTATCCATTGCTGGAAATATGTAACTACAATAGCCAGTTTTAAACCTCGACAAGATCCTTTTCAACGTTTTGGTCCCTGGATCTGATGTACTGCCAGGTTAGGAATCTGAGTTAAGACTTGAAGAATAGAAATCAGATCTGGTTTAAAGTTCCACGTTTTACCTGTACAAGTGAGAAACACAGAGTTTACATGTCTGTCTGAATCCTTTTCTGAAGCACTGAGCTGTTAGGTTGCGGTTATAAATTTGTTGACATTTCTTAAACCATTCATTATCTTCCTCTAAAGGTTTCAATAAAAGACAAACTTCCATTATCCGCAAGGTCAGGGTTAGCTGTTACTCCTTCAAAAATCATACCTGGCACAAAACCATATTTACTCATACATACATATGTCATATACATATACACATACTTCTCCCTTCATATACTGTAAATATGAAAATATAGTTTTAGCTCCGCACTTTCCCATCAGGTACTCATAACGGCTGACAAACAAAGCCTGGTAGCAGGTATTTAATATGGCTCTGTTTAAGCATGAAACTAAGTGTAAATTATGGATTATTAATACAACTCAATTTACTTGATGGGAAATCACGTCGGCTGGTAATGCTGCTCAGTGTGTAACTAATTAAGAAGAATGCAAACACCCAGGAGATAAATTATGGACCCAGAGTAAAAATGAGTTCCCATTTATTATGATATCGGCTCAACTTCCTATATGTTCTGTTTTTCAGGCCCCTTATATAGTAGCCACTTAACTGAGAAAACAGACAGCAACCACCGTTCGCCTGGATGATTTACAAACTATTGTAAGCAATATAAACATGTTAACACTTTGTTGTGGAGCTTTTTTGATGCTGATGTGTTCACCTGCTTCTTGCTGTGCTGAGTCTGTACGCTCTAGGCCTCATGCTCTTGTTCTTAGTCACTTTAGATAAAAGCATAATCCAGAAGAGTGCATTGTAATGGAATTTACAAGTCCATATATATTGCGATGCCCGCTGAGGTGCGATCTAAGAGTCATAGATGCACTCATGGTTTGAACACTTGATGTATCTTCTGTCCGTTTGCATTTGTTCAGATGTGTAAGTGGAGTCCATGACACCCCTTCAAACCTTTCAGAAAGTATAAAAGTTTACTTTTCAAAAAGGGCAAGTTTTAATCAAAATAATCTAAGATTAGTTTTGTTATCAAGAAATAGCAGTATCTCTTTGGTTTTGGAAAATAGATTTGAGTTATTATTGCCTTTGGTTCAAGTCATCTGAGGCCAATTTGACAGTGTTTGTGTCACTGATAGAAATTCATTTTTTATCTGAGATGGTTATTTCAACTGATACTGATTTGCAATTTTTATCTCAGAGGAAAATCTGCTTTATCTGTCCGGCTTTTCAAAGTTATTAAAAAGTTTTATATGTATGGAAATGTCCATGCATATTTTAACTTTACTTGTTAATACAGCGGCTACAGAAAATCATCTTACCCTGTAAGAATCTTCAACTTTTGCCATCATACACCTCTAACTTTTCTTTTTTGTTAAGCTTTATATACACATAACCATTATCAACAACGTGAAAAGGACAAGAAAACAATTTAAAAGTACTGAATGAAATATGTTTGAGTGATCAGCCTTTTAGAATATACCATATAATAGAGTTATTTAGGTGCAACCAATCAACTTCCAAATGATAGAGCATGGTAGTTAATGAATCCAATGTGGTTGGAAAAGTAAATTCTAACTAAACTAAATGACAAGGTTGTAAAAATGAACTATTTAGGCGAAGGCTACGAAAACATTTCTAAGTCTTTATTTGACCATCCCTGCAACTGGAAGTAACCTTTAAGAAGCCTTTAAGAACCCAAACGCATCTTTGAAGGACCTACAAGTCTTTCCGACAGACGTGACACAAATCTCACAAGCTTTACACAAGGATTATGCCCTTTTGTCTCGTCTGCGCTATGCAAAAAATCTTTGGAATATCCTTTCCTGCTGCATCACAGTGTGGGCTGCAATGAATAAACAGGAGAACGCTGCAGACAATCGTGATGACATCCAGAAGGATTATTGGTGCATCACTCCCTGAAGGACTCTCACACCACCTTCCTAACCCACAAAGGTATCACAATTGCTGGCAATGCAAGTCACCCAGCACAAAACCTCTTCAGTCTTTGCCTTCTGGAAGGAAATATAGATGACTCCATTCCTGCACCACCAGACTGACTAACAGCTTCATCTACCAGGCTGTTAGGATGCTGAACTCACTCCACTCTCACCCTCAGCTTCGTCCACCAGGCTGACTGGAAACTAAAGTCTTAATGAACTGTTGCCACTTTGCAAACCTCAGCCGCTGTTACTTGGTTTTTGTTTGTATTTTATTATTGTGGTTTCTGTGCACTTTAGTTCAAATATCCACACAGCGGAACACTGGGAAACATAATATTGATTACTTTTTATGTCCTGTATATGTGAAGAAAGTGACAAATAAACCTGATATGACTTGAATCCGATTTATAATCGGTGGCTTGACTTGAAGAGAAAAGCCCAACGCCGTTTTCAGAGGACAATTCTGCAGTAAGGATTGGGCAAATATTCACTAATCTAGGTGTCTAAACTTTATAGAGACATGTCCAAACAGATGAATGGCTGTAAATAATCAAAGGTTATCTTTGCAAAGTACTAAATCATATGACTGATTACTTTCCCAACTCAGTTATTCTAGTTTTATATTTGTTTTAATAATTTTCAAAACTGTTTCCCATTATTGTGATATTGTACTGTCAAACTTAATAAAACTATGAAAACAAATGTTTATTTAGTAAATTTAAATGGCTTTACATGTCAGGGTTTATGACAATTAAAGCAGGTATGTATTAGAGGTATGATGCTTTTCAATGGCCACTGTATGTGCCATTATAAATATGTATTTATAACACACACAAGTTAATACGATCCACACAAAACCGCAGAAAATGACCAAATGAGTGCAGTTATAGACAGAAGTCTACCTAGTTATGTTTTCTAAAATGTTAGACCCATTCTTTCAAATCAGAGCAGGCATCCTTCCGCTTTCGTTACATGCATAAGAAATGTTAGACTTCTCTGAGGATCAATTCCGTCTACTGCTTAAAATACATTGTGTTTATCTATTAGTTGTGTTAGACAATGATGTTAGGGAACTTGTCGCTTCTAAGTCAGAGTGTTTTCAAAGGCAAATTTTATTCGGCATTAACATCTAATTGGTAAAACCGTAATTCCGAGGCTCTATTTGCTTTTGCTTTTTCCCCTTCGATGTCCTCCCTAACTACTTAAACAGTCTTTTTTATTCTAAATGGTAACACATTATCAATTCAGTTCGGTGGTCACCTTCGTAGAAAGAATCTGGCTCCAAGTGCAGTCGCCGAGGGAGTTTGGGATTTGAGGGAGCCATCAAGCATATCAATGACATTTGCAACCGGTTTCTGTCCCAGCGTTTGCTTGCTCTGTCTGGGTCAGTAGCTTCTCGGGTGGAACCATTTTTTATTCCTTTTCTTTCCATTGTCGGTTTCTTAAATATCTATAAGGTATATTTCATGGGTCAAATTTGAGGGAGAAAACTTTTTAAAATGTATTTCTTTTATTGACACTATTATTAGGATTTTGTTCATTCTGAGGAGGATGTGTTCACTAACTAAGATAACCTACCACAATAAGAGAACCTACCAGACCTCAAGGTGCAGGTTTTAATGTTGATCGTCTTCTTCAACCCTCATTGGCTGATGGCCACCTGGTCCACTAATCGACTCCTGGTGTGAAACCATTTCAAAAACAATCCCTCGGTTCATGGTTGCTCTCTCAAATTTCAGCACAGTGAATATGAAATTATTATTACGATATGTGATAATGATGATAATTACTTAGAATATGTGAGACCACCCGCCCCCTTTTTCCTATTACAGTAACTCTACAAAACACATTGAATGGCTCCAATAATGTTAAGCCTTATTAGGCAGATGGAGCTCCACGCAGCTTATTATCAAAGCAATAGTAAAATAGTCCAATAGTCACAAATCCACATGTCTGACTGTCACTTTTTGTTTCTGTCTCATGATCTGAAAACAGATCTTCTTTTTTGTCAGTTCCCAATTAAATCTGTCTCTTTTTTCTTGCCAAGTGTTGGTACTGTTTTCTGATTTATGTTTAAAGGAAGTCTATCAAAGTTTGTTTTTATTCTTTAATTTGACTGAAACAAATTACTAAATTAATTAGATAAAATGGTTTTCATGTCTGTCAGGAAGACATTTCACTAACTAGAACAGAGCTGAGACTTGTATCAGTCAAGTCAAGTGCTGAAACCTGACATCATTGACGTTTGCTCTACCAAAAAAAACCTAGCAACCCTAAAACAATGTAAAAAAAAAAGAAAGATGGCAGAAATATTGTTTTCAGTTTATTGTAATTATTTACTTGAGCTGTGCTATGATGAGAAATCTTAAAAAAGCCTTCCTGGATCTAGTTGGAAGTCCAAAACACCAAAAAAAACCACCTACTACCCTTCCTGTTATCAACATTGCCTTAAGGCAAACATCAAGAACTCTTCAAGTTACAATGAGCAGAACAATCAACACACAACATATGTTTTTTATCCCATTTTCCAACAGTGAAAAGACGACAGAATGATTTGTCGCCAGTCTAATACACAATTGTGTAATATTCATTCTGTCTTATCAGCGTCTTGATATGCCACGACTGTGAGGTGGGATGGATTATTCCTGTAAAGGAGAAACACTCACTAATGCAAATTTTGAGAAATTTGTCATATTTGATTTGTGACTATCGTTGAGAGAAACGGTTCTTTTGTTTGTACAGAATATACTTTAGATATTTGAGCATAGCTCATGAAAAAGTGTTAATTTATGACATCTAAAGGACACGTGGACAACCTCAATATCTGACTCAATCACTCTTATTTTCTTCTTGTAAGTTGATCGGTCCAGTCAGTTAATTAGGTTGTAAACCATTAGCGTCTTTGAAGTGAACCTGAGGGAACTTGGTGTTTCTTTTCTCAGACAATTTGTTTGTCCTGAATTGCTGCATAGGACCCTGCGTTTACACGTGGTCCCAATCAGTGACGACGAGTGATTGGACGACTGGCCGCCATTTTGCTGTTGTTGGTGAATTCTGGGAAGTGTAGTTTCTGAGATTCAGCTTAACACATCGGGTCAAATAGATGACCATAGATTTTGTTCTACATTATGTGAAACTGGCAAAATTGCTGTCGGAAAGGAGGGTTGCCTCTGCCAGTATTAAAATATTAAACACTAAGTAAGTAATAATTATTTGTAAAGCGCCTTTATAGACCAGGGTCAGAAGGTGCTTTAACAATCCAAAACAATACATAATATAGTTAAAATACATGCTTTTAAAGTCCAAGACACAGAAGACAAACACAGGATAAACAGGTTGACTATATGACTCAATGCCAGGCAGCTATGGACAAACCATTGTGTAAATATTTCTGTGCTGTAAAATAATAGACTGCTTTAAAATAGTGATGACATTGTGCAAATGAACACTATTCAATATTTCATGTCTCTGGGAGTCATGGGACCTCGTGGATAATCCACATGCAAGAGCTTTCAGAAGGCAGCACTTATCTAGCAATACGTGATATCGCTTCACAGCAGGAAGTCAAATGTCAAGTACTGTAATTGTTAATTAGCCATCAAGTGCATTTATCCCTTTTATCAACTGACCACACATTAATGGTCTTTGTCGGTTCCTGTAGGAAATTTGTATCGACGGCTTTTACAATTTACTTTTCACTTATTCTCAACCTAAAAAATAATGGATAGTGTTATATGGCGATCTTAAGCCATGACTCTTCAAAGACAATGTTGATATGGAAGAAACGACCGATCCTCATTTTTGGCTGATTTAATACCTCAGATTAACATCTGAACAGAATACTGAGACAAACTGTTGGGGTTTGATTGACAGGAAGCTTGTTACTGCTCCAATTAGACGGTGTTTTCCAACTCCTGCTGTGTACATGAGTGTGAGACCGTGAGGAGAATTCTATGTTGGCTTTTGGAGTAGATCAGGGTGTTTACAGGTTTTTGGCAGCTGTTTGGCTCGACTTTCGTTTAATCAGCGCTGAAATACTATCAGTAGTGTGCAGGACACAGAGAATGTAATGTGTCTTTGAAATATGGTGATAGATGTATGGTTTTCTCTCATTTACTTCCAATTATGGAACTAAAAATGTAAAACCCATGAAAAATGTTTGGTGAAAAAAAGTACTAAAAAAGTAAAAGGGACACACAAGAGCACTCTTAAATGATAATAATAATAATACGTTTTAAAAATCTTTTTCCTTTTAATAGGTAAATTAGGGTTCAAAAATGACTTCGTCCAAAGTGTGGCCAAGATACCTATTTTGGGCCCTTAAGTACATTCAATGGAGTCTTTGTTGATTGAACATTATTCACCAAGAGAACGTTAAAATAGATCAACATTCTTACAAGTCTAAATTAAATATTTTAAATCTTACACAAGCTTTTAATGACAAAATTAGTCAAATGGGTCTGAAAATCATCTACTGAAACATTTTATCTGGCTTTAAAGCAGTCTAAAAAATAAGTTGAACTGGGTGAAAGAAATTGTTTTTGGAATTATCAAAATTTTAGTAGCTATGATCTTGTCTAATTTCAAGCGATGTTCTCGTCAGCAGGTGAAATTTTGGAATTTAAGATAACTCTATGACTGAAGTGTTTCTTTTTCGAGTTTATTCATCTTCAGTTTAATGTCAAATCATTTATGTTTCATCTCTGATATTTTCCATGTTCCACACAGGCAAGATTAAAGGGACGCGATAAAGTCTGATGTTGGATATTTGCTCCGG
Organism: Callionymus lyra; assembly: GCF_982586985.1. Lineage (NCBI taxonomy): Eukaryota > Metazoa > Chordata > Actinopteri > Syngnathiformes > Callionymidae > Callionymus > Callionymus lyra. The sequence goes on from NC_141824.1 coordinate 24,169,190, forward strand.
AACCAACCGAGTCTACTGATCACGCATTAACCATTTACAATCCCAAGAATCACCAACCCAGTTTCATAAACTATGCAAGATATGCCATGATAAAGACATTGCATATTATGTTTTTATTATTTTAATAAAAAGGAAATAAGTTTCTGCTGTGCAGGTGTGAACAGACCTCACAGAACAGAGTTGCAGGAATTGAGATGACAATCGCTTGGACTATCTTGTTCTTTGTCAATCTTGAAAAAAACACATGACATCATCAATGCTCGCCTGGAAAATGCAATGTTTTCATCATAACGGATGGGATTATAATGTATGCCTCTAATAATCAATTAACTGCGTTCCATATCGCCCCTTAACCGTTTTCCTTGAAACGAAAGATATTTTTCTGTGGAAAATATAAAGTAAATTGCGAAAAGTGCTATTTATGATCAAAGGGTGTCATGTTAGAAAAAAAGCAAGCAACGCAACACGGGTTACAGCTTGTATAGATACTTCCAAAACAAAGACACCACATGAGGTGACATCCCTTTGCAGAGGATGGGGGATGGTAGCAAAATGCCACCTGCTGACGTTGACACATTTCATCCGCACAAGGGTCCTGATGCAAAACAGAATATTGATTTGAATATTTTCATTGCATTATTAGCCATGAATTTAAAGGAAAAGGATGAATAGCAGAACACATGCTTACCATGTTGTTTCCAAACAGTCTTTAGTGTCTTTTTCACTTTCCACCGGTGTACCCATAAAGACATGTTTGCCATATTGAGGGTATATGTCCTCCAGAAAACTTTTTTTTTTAAAGTTAACAAGTAAAAAAAACATTTTCCAATGATTAGTTTCATTAATAATTCCCATGTCATTTTCGAGGTTGAAGACATGCTGGAGTGGCTCAGCTAGTTCAGCAGCGCAGGTCTTTAGCAGTCGAGCAGACACCTTATCAGGACCAGCAGCCTTACCTGGACGAATCCTACGAAGTACATCGTGTATCTGGAGTGAGGTGAAGCTGGGAAGTGGTTGTGTGGAGCTGAGGGGGGCACAAGAAGGTGGGGCAGGTCCTGAAGGGGGCACCAGTGAGGGTGAGGTGACCTGCTCAAACCTGTTGAAAATGTTGTTTAGTCCGTTTGCCTCCTCCACCGTGTCCACTGCAGTCAGAGAGGCCTTGGTCTTGTATCCAGTGATGGTTTTAACACTATACCAGACCTCTCTTATTTCTTCTCGGCTCAGCTTCTCCTCCAACCTCCTCCTGTAGGTGTCCTTTGCCTCCCTTAATCATCGCTTCACCTCCTGCTGAGCTGATCTCATGGCATCCTTGTCTCTGCTCCTGAAAGCCACTTTCTTCCTGTTAAGGACATCCTTGACCTCCTTTGTTACCCACGGTTTATTATTAGGGTAACAGCGTACAGTCTTTGCATGCCATGTTATAAAGAATGATGATTTAAAGGAATAGTAAAGTATATACATACTACTATGACCAAATTCAGAAACTCTATGTATATGTGAAGGAGCTTCAAATTGCTGTCGCCATTTGCTTTGGCAACAAGTTTTCCAATCAAGTCGATGCCAACCAATTCAAACGGCTGAGTCACTTATCAAATAAGGCAAAATGGAAAAAGATGCATCTGTTAGACGATGTTAAGTGTGCATGTGTGTTCCCAGAAATGTACCTTTATTAGCGTGTATTTCACCAGATCCTGTATGAGGCATTGCACGCACAGGAAAACAGCACATTCAATCACCTGCAGTTATTGTAGCATAAACTTAAATGCTTAAAAAAAAAGTGACCGAAGTAAGTCACAATTGCTCAATCAGACAAAATCACAGCCATTTATCTTTGTCATAGGTAATGCTTGGCCAAACAGAAGTGATTGTAAATTGTTTTTTCAAGTCCTCTTATGGTCAGAGTGCACACCTGAAACACTAGCATGTAGGTCAATGAATACCTCATTGGCCTCCTTGAAGCCACAGGCAACCCTTCTTGCTCCCTTGTGGTGATAATCGATGAGGGATCTTCACGAGTACAAGAATGTAAATCCATGTAGGTGCAGTATAACATCGGGTTCTGCTCTGGTTATATTTATGAACACTTTAAATCATCCTGAAAATATAAAAGATATGGCCAATGTATTGCCTTCACATTTTTAAATTAAGAAAAGTAAGTAAATCTGTCCAGTTGCAGAATTTGGATATAAATGGGGTTTAACTATTCATTTCATATTGAAATTAATCACTAGGCTACTCGTTTTAAAATATTTAGCACAATATAAAACAAACGTTAGGATTCAATATTAAAGATAAATTGAACGTTAATGCAGGAGGCTTCCTGAAACTAAGCAGGATTACTCACCATTTACAGAATACTTTTTAGATTTATGTCTGGACTGAAATCTCTCTCTCTTTAGAAGATATACTTTATATTTACTTTTGAGGAATTACTCCAAAAGTTCACTTTAAACTGATCATAGTTACACACCTGTATTTTATTAACCCCCTGATTAATTAACTATAGCAGGATAACAACACCTCAATCACTGATTATTAAAAGGAAATAAGTATAGATAGAAGAAATTAAAAACTTTGGTGGATAACTAAGTACCATGAGAGAACTAATTCAGTATTAAAAGTATTGTCTCTTATAAAAGAAAATAACCAAAATTACTCCAAAATAAGTTTGTGTTTTACCCGCAGGGGAAAAAAAGACTCATGATGATCATAACTGTCAAATACATGTGTATTGAGTATTAATATGTTGACACAGAATATAGGTAACATATTCACAATTACCAATACTTATTTTTGAGTGATTATAATGTTATTAATACTTTCAATAGTTGTGAATCTTTTATTTTTAATAGACGAGTATTATTAATAATGCATTACTTTTCTCATGGTACTTGTACCTAATAAGGGGTAAAAAGAGAGAAATTAGTTTTAATTAAAATATTTAATCACTACTATTAATTAATATCATACTATGAATGGGTAGATCCCATGTGAGTTTGTACTTTATAATGGTTAATACCTGACTACGTTTCTGCTAATACACATGTGAATAAGTATCTTATTAATAGTTAATGTTTTCCTCATTCTAGAGTGTTTCCTATTTATATTTAATGGTCAAATCAAACAAGTTATGTCATTTTAATTTAACATTAGAAACCTGCAGAAACCCATCCTATCGGTCTTTATATAGTGAGATGATGTTTTTTCTAATATGTTCATTAACAGGGATGCAACAGACACAGGTTCCCTGAATAGAGCAGAAGTGTATATTCTGTATTCTGTAAGTTAATTGCAAATATACAACAGGAAGTGTCTGTTAAATTATGTAATTTAAAAGTATTTAAGGGTTTCCTTAAAGCTTGTTTGTTGAGCTGGGAAATTAGACTTCGAAAATGTGAAAATCATCATATACTTGTGACAGATTGTAAATGAACCAACGTTGTTACCATATGCATGTTCAGCTTGTTGCCAGCCACCAAAGCCCATGAGCCTGAGCTCTCCTAAATGAAAACACTGTATGAAAACAGCAAAAACGAGCAAAGTTTATTTTCAATGGATGTGTTTATTCATCAAATTAAGGGTTAAAACACACCAACAAGCAACTACTAATACACAGACTTTTATGAAATTGGTTACATGTGACGTCGTATGAGTGCTCCATGAACATCATACAACCACGCAACTAAGTCGACACAACAACAGAGCGAATATTTAATATCAAACTAACTTAACTGGATTCTGTAGAACATATCTCAGGTGAAAAGTAAACATATCTCAGGTGAAAAGTGAATTATTTGACATGAAACTAGGGGCAAACAACCGCACAAAAGAAAATCTTCATCAAATAGAGGGTAATGTCATAGTCCAAAATATCACCTGCTGACGCACTATTGAGGACATCTCTCTGTCAGGGAATATACCTGACGATTCTTAACATATTTGGATACGTTTTGATAAATGCCAGAATACCCATACATTTCCAGCTGCTCTCGTTTTAGCTGACGCTTCATGAGACCCAATATAACTAGAGATAAGATAAAACAAAGTTTGGAATCCTGAGCCAGCATTTCCTGAGGTTGTATTGTTTCGAAACTACCAATGTTTTGAACAGAACAAGTGCATATATATGAAAAAATAGAATAAAATGATGTCATCACGGACCCTGTAACCACGTCTTTGTGGAGGCACAAGATGAAATACTGCTTCTGACTCCATCTTTCTTTTGATTAGTGGTGAGGAAGATCATCCTCAGTCTTTCGTCGTCGTCCTCTGTTACTACAGTGATCTCAGCTGTGTGTGACGAGCACTTATCGGTCCCGGGTCGACACTCTACCTTGGACGATTCTTTTTCTTCATAGTTTCAAGTGCTCCTGATCCAGAAAATCTATTTTTTAAGCTTTCTCTATGTGTCTTTGGCGTTGTCGTTAATCATGAGATTAAGAACAAGATTCTCAGTGGGAGGTTTGGAAATGTAGTGAAGTTTTTAAGGGAGTGACTCCGAAGATCAGTAGAAACTACAGTTTGGAGACAAAAATAAGGGAGGCCAGCTGCAGATTGTTCGAGGGACACAGAAGAAGACAAAGATTAACGGTGAGAAATAGAGCGTATTAAAGAATAGGTGTGACAAGGGATTATGATAAAAGTGGGTCAAAAAAGACTTGCTGAGGTATGAAAATGAAAGACTCCTTTGTATGGCTTTAATTCAGCTTCTCTCCCAAATGCTTTTTAAATAGTATTACTTGTCTAGCTTTGTCCAATGAAGTTTTAAAACCTATCTTAGACTATCATCTATGTGCTTTCATGGGACATGGAGATGCTCGGGATTGGCTAAGGGTGAGCGTTACAGGCGCTATATGATGGCTTGTGCATAAGCTGAGATATGAGTTCTAAGTTGAGTTGCGTTCACTGCCTGGGGTCCCTGCTCCACTTTGAAGTGTGAGAGCTGTGTGCTTTTGATATGAAGGCATTTAATGTGTGGCTGTGTGGCTGTGTGTATGTGTGTGTGTGTGCATGAGTGGGTCTAAAACCAATAAATTAAATCTGCATAGCTCTCTAACTGTGCAATTGCATGTGTCATCAGTCAACCATCACTCTTATCATGTGCGGACTCTTGAAGCTTGTGTTCCCACATCATGACATGCCTGCACATTTCCATTTTAATACTGCACAAACATGGATGGGCAAGCTAATCCCATCCTCTCATTTAGGTTCAAGATTAAAACACAGTTTGACTTCGGAAATCATCATCGAGGGAAGGATTTTACACACACAAGGAAGCAAGCTACCAGGGGTGACGGAGAGTTCCAAGCCCTGCAAATAAACATTTTTTTAAAGTAGATTTTATTTTGCTATGCATATTTTATTTAGTTTAAAGTAGCGATGGGTTGATGACAAATGTTATATAAATCGCTAGTTTATAGTATATTTGTTACCTCGTTTTGGTATGTGTAAAAGATAACACACTTTGATAAAAGCTAAGTTTCATTCACTGGAAAAAAGCTACCTTGTAAAATGTTTTGATGTTGTTTGTTCATTCTCTCATTTTGCCAGCATATTGCGAGGCATGACCATTGAAGGGATAGTTTACTCAAAAAAAACTAATTTTCTACTCACCCGCGACTAAGGGTTGGGATTATTTTCAAAGTACTGTATTTTCCGCACTATAAGGCGCACTTAAAAGCCTTCTTTAAATTTCTCAAAAAAAGACAATGCGCCTCATAATCCGGAGCGCCTTATATATTAACATTACCTGGTAGGTGACTTGTTTACAAACACTTTCATGACTGTGCGCCAACTGAGCCAACACGCCGTGGGCGGGATTACGTCATTGCATCATCACGGAGTGGGATTTACGATGCATGTCACATCATGGCGGGATGACTATGGAGTAAGATTACTGCCACCGTTTTGAGCGTGTCTTGGTTGTTGTACACTCAAAATCACTCTGCTGTGCGTTCAACATGTCATACACGCGCTCTCTAGCTGTCATACACGCGCTCAACTTCTCTGCTGCGCACTCAACATTAGTCTGCTCACAACACCAGTCTCACGCGCTGCTGCTTGAGGCCTTTAAACATCATTTGAACATCGTTACCATGAGAGTGAATGGAGGTGTCAGAACACTTAATAAAGTTTGACTTTATCTGACTGTTTTGTTGACATTTAGCACAGCTTTATCTAGTGGATGCATAACGCAACCCCAGTCAAACGTTTGACTGTATCCTTTATTCTATGCGCCTTATAATCCGGTGCATCCTATTTATGAACACTTCTAAAATAGGCCATTCATTGAAGGTGCACCTTATAATCCGGTTGCACCGTATAGTGCGAAAAATACGGTTATCCATTCCTTTTTGAAGTTATAGGCAAAAATGTTTGTCCATTTTAGTGTAGCGGCTGGAGCTCAGCTGTCATCATCAAAAAGACAAACTTAAAAACAACAAAATACCTCTATATGGCTTGTCTGTAATGTCCAATTTGTATTGAAGGATCAAAAATTGCCGTGGAAAAACAAAAAAGTATGTTTTTAATCAGCTTGTTTGTAGCAGCTACACAGCTCGGAAGTACTCCAGGTAAGTACTATGAGCGCTTAAAATGTAGACAGTAGACCAGTAACTACATTAAAATGAACATACATTTTTACCTATAACTCTAAAAAGTAAAATATTACTCCCAATGAATTTTGGGTGAACTATCACTTTAAGAAACATACCAAAAACTACTGAAATCTATCATTTTATTAATATTTTTGGACTATGGAAGGAAACTGAAGAAAGCATATTATAGCTATTTGAGATGGAAGCAAACATTGTTGTCTTCTTACAACACTTCACATCTATCTGCCTATTTTTAGCTTGCAATTAGGGAGGGGGTCTGGCAATGGAGCAAGTAAAAATTCATGATATTCCAACTGCAATTTGTGAAAAGTTCCTTTATCTCAAAGAAATGTTACTATCAATGGAAAATGTATCCTATCATATCAAGTGTGAGGTGTTTTGACCAAAAATTGGGAAAATATTTTAGGTAAATAACTGAATTTTTGCTAGCTTTAAACAGAAATATATTAAAAACCAATTACATTTTTTGGAAATGGTATGCTGACTTTCTGAATTCATATGAATGAACCACTTTGCTTCCTTGCTGCAGCTGTACAAAAATAAATGACATTAGGTGGAAATCATGATATAAGTGGACAAATTTTTTAAATCTTTGGTGTCAGAGGCTTCAAGCATTTGTACTAATTAATTGCGTCTTTGTTTAGCACATTTCAGAAGTAACGTGTAAACTTTATTGTGTGAAGTGCTGGGCTCCCACAGTGAGAACACATGATTTTACCTTAAGGAAATGAAATAGGATTTCTTTTCTGTTATCAGCATCTTGGCTCCAGTTGCACATCTTATATCGGAGATCCTCCATCATATTCAAACAACATGAACAGATCACTTTAAAAAAAACACACTTTTATGCAAATATGGAATACAGATCTGGGTAACGCATTTTATGGCCTTAATGTTATTTCAAATGAATGTAGACGACCCAAAAGCAAGTTGCGTTTTTATGTTCCCAGATCTGCAAAAGCAGCCCGATGAGTCAGTATTTTTTCTATCTGTGTTCTCACATTTTGTTCTTGGTAATCGCATTATGTTTTCAACCTTCTTGGCTTGATGACAGATTAACGTGAATGGGTTCACCATTTCCTTTTTTAGGACATTACGTAGGGAGAGATTTGTCACACCATAATGTGCTTTAAAAACATATACTGTATATACCTGGGTGGCATTGGTGCTTCATTGCTGCCTTCGTCAGTAAACCCTATTAAATATAAGGGGTGTCTCAAGAAGCAAAATGGTTTATACAAGTATTTTGTTCACACAAAGGGGCTAAAATCTTTTTGTTTGGGCCAAAAGTGTATTATCCAAACTATTCCAGAGTATGAGTTGCGGTATTATATTTTTGTTTTTCATCTTCCTCTCAGTTGACATCAGTTTTACCTGGTAATGGTCTCATGAAGCTTCATGAAGCAGTGTCATTATTTTCAGAGGCCACAAGATGGCGGACTCTGTACTTATTCCTTTGTTTTCTGTTCTGATTAAACATCACATCATTTTTAAAGTGATGGCACCACCTACTGACCTCTTAACATCATGCACTGCTTCATGAAGCTTCATCAGCCCTTTACTAGTTTACTCCATATCTATGGAGGTCAACATCTCAACATGAACATTAATCAACTTTGATTTTTACCACAAAAAAAATACTTTGGGTCCTTAGCCTTCAGTTTGACTCATGTAATCTAAGGGTTTTAAGTTTACCAATATTGCTCCTGGGCAAGTCAACTTATCCAGCTCGTGTGAAGGTAAATAGATGATAATAATGGTGGTCGTAGGTTTTACCGCCATGCTACCGTGAGTCTGCCGCAGGGCAGCTACAGCGGAACACCACCAGCCTGAATGTGGTATGAATGAATAATGGTTTCTTTCAGTGACGTGCGGTGAGCTTCATGGTTGGTGAGGCACTGACTCCTTAAGTGTCAGATTTACGAGTATATATAAACCTAAAAGAGAAACATTTTCAATTGGATAGTGGTTATTTCATATCTCAACAGCATTCTACACACATATATGAAGTATAAAACAACTACGATTTAATTAATCACAAGTCTATATTGAATTGTTTTGATATGTTGTGGGATATTATTCTACAACCTTTAGATCTATGGCAGTCATCGACTGTGGATAAATATTTATTTATAGCTTCATAAACCTGTCATCTTCTGTTTTAATTATCAATTTATTTAAAGTTATGTATTCAAAATCTTTAACTTGCCATATTTAATGATCCAAGACCTTTCAATTGGCTGAAAATCTAAATTTGTTTTAAACAATCGATATAGAAAAAGATGAATGAACTAATAAATATTTTTAAAAAGATTAGCAAACATGGATTTAAACAGTATAGAATATGACAGTGATAGTAAAGGATTACAAGGAAGACGCAACTAATTCAATGCTATTAATTTGCGTTTATTTCCTCCTATTCAATGGCATTTGGGGAATTAACCGTTTATCGAGAACACTCCAGATTTAAGTTTGGCTCAAGGATGACGGAGTTAGATAAGTGGTATGTATTTACAGATAGACCTGCCTTTTGTTGCTTCTGATTGGTAAATATTACATCAGGCCTTTCGTGATTGGCTAGATTTACACAAACCGGAACAATTTTTATTATGGTGAAAAGGTCAATATAAGCGTGAGAAAAACAAATAATACTTTATTACTATTAAAGGCCAAAATGTAGTATTTATAAATATTCTATTGTATTTGTCTTAGTCTTACAGTATATCTTTTTTATATGATTGAAATTAAAACCATTTTCTTGTCTTCATTTTATCCGTGGATAAAGTCCATACGCCTTTCCTTCACCACACAAACCTCTGTTATTTTCTTATAAAAGTACATTTCCTTTAGTTTTTAAAAGTCTCTCCGCCTCAATGGAGATGTGATATAGTTTGTAGAGGCTCAGTAGTGTGTGCCTCCATCTTTGCCTTTTCACTGCCGTTGTATTTTATATCAGCAAAACTAAATAAGACCCTTACAAACAACAAGACATCAGCCAGACTGTGGAAAATCAAGGCAAATAAACGTATCTAATCAGTCTATCTATCCGTCTAAATCAGTTGGTCTTCAATTAGAACTTGTTTGCTGCTTGAGCCCACTTTTCCAGAAACAAGATTGTTTGCAATTCAAACCAACTTTCAATGTATCAAATGATTGAGACCATGATGGGTAAAGTGTACAGCGCACATTGCAACGATAGCAAACTTCTAAAGCAGTCTGACAAGAAAGTGTGTAATACAATGTTATTTAAGTTGTCTGAAATGCTGAAGCAAACAAAAGGCTTATGCATAACTACCGTCCTAGTTCTGGACCATCTACAGCCTGCTGGACCCCTGTGGGTTTGTTTTTAAGGGGGGAATCTGTCAAAGCAGTATGTTCTGCAGCAGGACCACAGCTCATAACAAACCCAGGAGAAGAAGCAGCGGAGACAGCTCAGTTAAAATGTCCCAGCATTCCTTTAGCTAAATGAAGGTGCAGTTTTCTAACTATCTGCATTTCTTGCTGCCATTATGACTCCTCGTAAAGGTGACCTTGTGGCCGTAAACCAAGCAACCTTGGAGCTCAATGGTGGTCAAAGGTTAAGGTCTAGCAGTTTAACATACAAGTAATAATATATAATAATCCAACCAGCTAGACAACAGTAGGTCATTACAGTAACAATTGTCTAGTGTGGAGGTGGGACAATTTCACTGGAACTGTTGTGAGCGGCCAATGGATGGATAAAACTAAGACAAAAAAAAGGTTCATATAAATATTAATATTCAGTGTATTTAAGCCAAGACATGGTTGATCCATTTATTCTTATATATGAGCAAAATTTTGTATAGGAACTTTAATAAATAGAAACACAATTGCACATCATCCTCCCAGTTGAAAATAAACAGGAACGTATATAATGCAGCGTGAAAAACATTAAAATGATGGAAAGACTTAAGCAGTGAAATTGAAAAAGCATAAGAAATTAAAAGGGAAATTACAAAAGTTTTATGCCATTTGACTCTCACAAGTCCTACTCTGAAAAACAATGCGTTACATTTAAATATTTATAGATTTATACATGTTATTTCACAATTTAGACATATGCAGCTTATACTGGTGCTGCTTACATAATTAGTTTTTATTTTATTTAGTCTGCTACTTGAACCTGGAATTTACAGGAGTCAGAAATAATGGCAATAAAATATTGGAGATTGTACACAGCATGTCTGGTCCAGAGTGAAGGAAAGTGCTAAAAAAGCACATTAAAAATGAAAATACTGAGGAAAAAACATATGTAGAGATAAAAACATGACACTGCCCTGTTATTACACTATTAGGTCAATGAAAAAGTTATTTAGGAGCGTTTTTAATCTGTGCAGTTATTACAAAACTTCAAGCTTCCTTTAATAGTTTTAGAGAGTTAATAAGAGAAAACATATTCATCTTTTTTTTAACGCTGCAGTTGTTTTGACCTCTGCTGCAATATGAAATATCACCATTCCATAATGAGTCCCAGAGGTTTTTCTTTTTTTTTTAAAAAACATATTATTTTTCTCTCTTTTCGCAGTGAACTTCGCTCCAGCTACATCAGCCGTAATCACGAAACACAATTCAATATTCCTGCCCAAACACTTTGTCACAATGCGACAACTTTATTGCGGATTGTTATATATGCGTTCTTGCCGTTTCGCCTACATTGACTTGTGCGCGTCTGTGTGGAGTTAAGCGCGTGATGAATGAGTCTGCAGAACATCATTTACAGTGCACTCATCTCCTCTTAACTACAGTGAACCCCACAAACTTGCGCGAAGCAGTCACTTTCCTGCACCTCGTCGCCCACGGTAACTATGTAAATGATATGCAGATGACAGGAAGTCAATTAGGGGAGCAGAGTGCTATGACTCTGCAGAACTCCATTAGTGAATCAGCGAGGCACTTTAAGACTGATGATTGCTGTTTTTGTGTCTGATCAGCTTGAAGAAACTGCTGTGCTTTGCAATAGATTCTGGTGCACGTTTGTGGGCTTTTCGTGGGGTTTAAAAAAAATGGGCGTCATCAGTCTAACGTGACCGATAATAATTCATTCATTCTCTTCCCCTTTTTCACTAACGGGGCCAGTGGGGCTTGAATCTGTCCAAGTTGCTCTGGTAAACGTCTTCCTCTCCAAGATGCAGTAAGTCTCTCATCATGACCATGTTTTGAAGTTTTTACTTTATAAAGTTCTCCCCCGTCTGAAATCTCAGCGAACGAGAAGTTATGAGAGTGGAGTCCATTATGATGTGGTAATTGTCTTCGCTCCTCAAGCCAACTGTAATCACGCCCTGCTTTGTTTGTACAACAAGTCCATAGAGATGGAGACCTCAGTGATTGTTGATGCGCGATGACAAACCTCGATGTTTGACGAATCACAGCAGAGTGGGTGTGGTTATGGTAAACGAGATTTAATCTCCAGCACAACAAAGTGATTTCAGTGGGCAGAGCTTAAGCACATTTTCTAATGTAAATATTTCAATGAAAAGAGAGTTTTGTACAAACAGACACATACGGATGATACAATAGAGTCCAAGATATTTATTTATTTAAGACACACTTAAATCAACACATTAGAAAGAAAATAAAACCAAACGTCTTTTAGGAATGCATTTAAGAAACAAAACATTTAATTATGTTTTCATATATTTATAATGTCAGCTGGTTTCTAATATAATGTTTGGGAAAACTAAGTTGGCTACTCTTATTACACTCTTCAGCATCAGGATTTATGTGCTCCGATTCCAAAATGATTTTTTGGATAGGTACATTTTTAATCTCTGTAATATGACACTTCCCAAATTTTAACTGCGGTCTAAATATAAATAATAATGCTGTTGTGTTCTCTGTAACAGTAGCTATCTCTTCTATTCATTTAATTGTATTATTATTATTGTAATTATTGTGTACATTTATTCTTATTCAAATAATAATACATGTTTATTGTTTCCTATGGTACAGACATGGTGTGGCCCTCTGCATTAACCTGTCTCTCGCTGAAGTAAATAAATAAATGTACAGACTTTTATTAAGTTTTAAGAAAATGTAGCTAAGAAAAAAATTCATAAATACATTTTACATGCATTCCAAATTACATGATATATTACATCATAAATACAGATATAGTTCGACAATTAATCACCCTCTAAGGTGGCAGCTACTACAGTTCTAAGTTCTGGGACTGATTATAAACTCAAAATAAGATTGTATGAAATAAAGATAGTAGAAATCCTAAATATGAATATTAACAAGTGGCTTGGTGAAGGTCCGTGCTCTTGGGATTGTTTTTTCGTATAATCTCAGGGTCAAGGTGACCTGAAGGCCCCAAAACATAAGAGTTTTTTGGTATAAGTGACCTCCACCACTGCATATGTGTTTATGAAAGGCAAGGAGGTCATTCATCTTGAACCAATGCAATACAAGGTGGACTTTACAGACGAGTAACATGGAAGTATTTGGATGTTTCTACATTTGTCATTTGTGAAAAAAACAAACATGTGCAGCTAGTTAAGCAACGCCTGCTAAAAAGAAATCTTAAAATATAGACTCATTTAATTTATTTTGAACAATTTCTCATGTTGAGGTTCAATACAAGATGTTACAGATGAGTAGTATCAAGGTATTTGGATGTTTTTAACTGTCTTTTTGGACGAAGGTCAACCTGAGCTTCAGTCACTACCATAAAATGGACATCGATTTTTGTCTATAACTCTAAAAAATAAGAGATTACTCTGAAAATAGTCCCAACTCCTTGTCAACATGACGGTGAGTAGAAAATGAGTGAATTTTAAATTTTTGGTGAACTTTATCAAGTGTGCATGTATTTTAAGTCAGCTATGGTGTTCTATGGCACCTAAATTTCAGTACTGGGAGTTTGTGGTGTCACTTATATGAAAAATAGATTTAAAAAATAAGGTTTTAGGCCTGATCTTTCCTCTGCAAATTTCATATTGTTTTTAAAGTTGGCGATATCGTTTGTTTTTGTCACTTCTCAAAACTCAACCATTTGTTTGTGATGTGGTCCTATACTTTTCAAAACCCATTTACTGATCACTTCCTCTTCCTCTCTTCTTTCTGCCTCCTATTTTTCCCTGTTATCCGAGTTCAGTCATGCAGCTAACACCAAACCTGTCTCTGATCTTTTGTCTTTCTTTGTTTTCGTTCACCCTCCGTCTAACCACTCAATCTTTTCCTTTTTTTTAATCTGCTGTTGATGTCGCTCCTCTTAGTACCTCCCGGTCCTCATTTCCTTTCCTCTGCCTCAAAGTAACTGACCATGCGATTAACAACAAAGCCATGCAGGTGTGCACAGCATGGATGTTCAGCCGCCGTGTGTCGACTGCTTCTGCCTGGCAATCTTCAAACAGTCAACAGATCCAAGATGGAAAGTGTAATCAACACTTTATGAGCCAAATACTGCTATTTAAAGTCACAATTTAAAAAAAAATTAATCTATAGTTTCAAATCATTTGTGAAACTACACAAATTGTAGTTTGTGTGGACGATATTCTGACCAAAGGCTCACACTTTACAATTGCTTTTAACGTTAAAAAAACGAACTCTATGATAATGCTTGATAAATGCTAAATGCATATTAAAGGACCCATCATTAGACTTTAAAATAGACTTCATGGCTCTCCCTGGCGTTTTTATATTGTAACCGCAATTTTCCTCATATGCGTTTGTTTATAAATAATATATATATATAAAGCTCTTTTGTTTTCAATTTTGGGTTTTATCTCTCTTAACCTAAAAAAAAAAATCATAGGGATCTTCATAGGGAAACATTGATATTGGACATTCTTCCAACAGGTTATAAATTGGAATAGATTAAAATAAAATAATTGTTGGTTATTACAACATAAAACGTCTGTGTGCATCTCACACATTTTTTTTTCCCCTCTTTCAAACTACTTTCCTATTAAATTTTTATTTCAGAAAAACATTCCTATGTTATACTATAATGAAAGGCAAAGTTTGAACACAATATATTCTGATATCACGATACTGAGTTGTTGAAATAGAATGTAACATGTATACTTGATTTTTATTTTAAAATGGTGTTTTTTGAGTCAATTATTTGTTCCTGAAATTGTGGATTGAATTTGGCCCTCAAGCCTTGAGTTTGATTTGGATGAGAAGATGACCAAAAAAAAAATAAAGACTTTCGACTTTTGCACTTTGAATTAACATCCAACATCAGAAATATCATAATAAATGTATGTTTTTCTTTTTTACCCTTTATACCCATATATGAAGCTTATGAGTATTTCTTAAACTCCAGTTAACTATTTTGGTAAACTTGTCTTGTTTAAACATTCAACTAAATGTATAGTTTGACTATCCTCAGACTGCAACCTCTTTAAACAAATGAACATTTTTACAGACCAATAATGATGATATCAGCAGCAACATCTTTTAAAACGACATTTACCATTGAGAAAAAATGATGAAAACGTAACACAGCAAAGTATGAGCAACATTGTTAAATTGCTTCTTCTAAGCAAACACAACAAAAAGTAAAAACTACAACTCCTTTATACCTTATATTCCAGAAGTCCAAGTCAAATGTCTGAAGCTTAAAAGCAACATCATAAAGATGAAACACATGTTGGGCTCCCCGTCTCATTAAAACGAAAATATCCTGCTGCCTTTCCAACAAAACCTTCAGTGTTTATATTCCCAATAATTGTATATGCTGCAAGTGGTGATTCATTTTGACTTTCATGACTGAAAGCATACTTTTTAAGTAAAGTTAGATAGTATTTTTATTCCAATTTTTCTGAAAAAACTATATGTAAAAAGAAGTGAAGCAATTCCGCAAGAGGTCTATGAAATAAAAATATTACCTTAGTTACGTGATTTTTTGTTGTTTTTTTAAGTAATATTCTTGTGAGAGCTTCATGAAAAACGTCTCCTTTGTATTCAACAATTACAACCTGCTTTTTATCCATTATTTTTAAATCAAAATGTGCTCATATTTTCCTCGTAAATATCACTCCTACACAAACGTATTTTCCTCGTTGGCTCAGCCTGGACCACAGATGGGTTCACTTGTCAATGCCCATGTCTGCATGCACATGTCATGGCGGAGAGCAGCTGGACATGGGATGGAAATAAATAATATATTGTAGACCTCTTCCAGACTCCCTATGGAGAGGACGAGAAAGGGTGGAATAATTGCAGGGATGGATGAATCTGTTGTACTCATCCATAATGCATTTAAGGCTCAAGTTGGGGGTTTAAAAAGCAAAAGGGCGCATCTCTTAGAATGGTTTGGGACGAACAAATTGTATTTTGTCTGAAATGGAGCGATGCGAAGAGAAGGCAGGTACAGACCACTGAGCATCATCATGGTGAGTGAAGAGGGTGAATGATGCTCATATGTTAAGAGATGAGTTGGAAAAGATAAACAAAATCTGGAAGAAAAAACTTTGATAAATCTGGATATAATAACACCTTACAATATGATGATGATTATTATTTAAATGTATTGATGGAATTTAGCTTTCTTTTCACCACACATAGAAATAAAGGATCTTTATTTCTCTATAGGTAAAATTCAAGCTACAAGGTCATCTAATGTGTTGATTTAAATGTGCCTTTAATAGATCTTGGACCTCTATTGTACTCACAAGTATGTGTCTGTTTGTACAAAACTCTTTTCATTGAAATATTTACATTAGAAAATGATCTTAAGCCCCGCCCACTGAAAACACTTGTTTTTTCTAGAGATTAAATCATGTTTACTGTGACCACACAGACTCTGCTGTGATTGGTCAACAATTGAGGTTTGTCACCAAGCGTCAACATTCCAGGAAGTCTCCACCTTCAAGGGACTCGTTTTATATTTAATGCAGGGCTTGATTACAGCTGACTGGAGGAGTGAAGACCATTATTACGTCATGCTAGACTTATCTCTCGTAACCTCTCATTCGCCAAGATTTCAGATAAGGAAAAACTTTATAAAGTAATAAATTCAAAACATGGTAATGATGAGGGACTTACTGCATCTTGGAGAGGAATAATTCAACATTTTAAACCTTTGAGTGAGTCAGGAAAGTTGGGTTTTGACATTAGTTGCCCTTTAACTTTTAAACTCAGTGAATGCTTGAGAATTAGCATTCAAACCAGCATGCTGATCTATTTGCTAGAGCAGATCATGTTACTGTTAGATTTATGTCAACTGAGAACTTTTAGAAATTTGATGTAAAAACTCCCCTGACTCACTTGAATGTTTCTTCAAATGTTGAAGACTTCTCCAAGAAACAGTAAGTCTCTTATCAAGACGATGTTTTCAAGTTATTCTCGAAGGAGACTTACAGGATTTAGGACGTGTGGTGACAAACCTTCATGATAGAACAATCACAGCAGAGTGGTTATGGTTATGGTAAATAAGACTTTGCTTCAAAGAAGAAAAAAAAACATATTTCCAGTGGGCGGGGCTTATGCAAATTTTCTAATGTAAATATTTAAATGAAAAGAGAGTTTTGTACAAAATAGACACATACTGATGATACAATAGAGGTCCAACCTCTATTTAAGAGACACTTAAATCAGTTACTGCCTGGCTCTTTAATCCAAACAAGTTATTTAACTCTGATCGTGTCCAGGTCCATTCAGATTTAGAAAGGTTGTCTCAAATGTATTGCTCCTCAATGTTGCTTCACTCTCCGTAAGTACCAGTTTAGAAGTAGCTTAATTTTTGTTTCTCCTTAAATACTGAACTCTGAGCACCATTATAAATTGGCTGCTATTGCTATTACTGATAAATATAATTACACTCTTAATTGTGCGTCTGCATGACACATTATTTTAATGGTTAGGAGTATTTGTGTTCATTTTTCTCGTCTGAATCACACCGCCCTACTACTGCAACAAGCTGTCATGGGTGAAGTGAGTCATCTTTGTATTCCACATTTGGGGATTGTTCATCATTGATATTTAAAGGAAACTACATGAAAATGGGTCACTTGGCTTTTAATAATTCTGCTTGCAAAATATCACTGCAGCAATTTAACAACAGCGGCTAAGCCTGTGATCCACTTGATATCCACAGCCCCACCCAGCCTTTTTAAAGCACTCCAGCTCCATATTTTGTCTGTTGATGGCACATCATAAATTATGCAATGTATCATATAGTGCTTATACGCCTGTTGCAGGAGCACTTTAAATATTTATCATAATCTCTCTCACCGACGTACACAAATGAATTCAAAGCAAAGTAAGATGATTCAATTGAAGGTATTTCACAATGATCCCGGCGTTCATCGCCATTCATGGAGCGGTTATAGGTCAGACGACGGTTTGAAAAGAGAGAGCTTTGAGAGATGTCTAAAATATTTGGCTTTTGGGAAATCAATCTTAATCTTGAAAAAGACGCGTTCAAATGCAGCTCCTTTGATGTCTTGCCCCGCAAGACGAGCTGGCGTAGAGCAGAATGTTTAAACGCAGAGTATCAACATCAGTCGGGATCACACAGTTGTATGATATTCGGATAAAACCTCATCTGTATTGAAAGTAAAGAGGAAACTATCAGGGGATTCAGATTCAACCCAGTCAAAAACTCCTTTCTTAATTGTTTTTGGTCCTTTTCACTTCATGAATTATGCACTATGGCTACCTTTTCCTCACATGGGTTTTTTTTTTTTCCAAGCGGTTATCATTTAACAATGACTTTTCTCAGAGCAAGCTTTCAGCTCATAAAACATTCATCACACGTCCCATGTCAATCCTTTCCTCACTTTCAGAAAGCTGAGAAAATGTACAAAAATATAACCAGTGCATTGGTAGTCTTCTGGTGTGTGGAGGGACCACACGCAGCCCGGGCCCCCGGACTGAACTGAGTTTGGGAAAGAGTTCTACGGAATGACAAGAAGGAGCTTAGAGCTGTCAGTCTCTGCTCAGGTGTGTTTTGGGTACAGTTTGAAAGTAAAGTTAGGATGTTAGCAAAGAGTGCACAAGTATGTTACACAGGTAGTGTCTCTTAAGAATCAACTGCACTTGAAGCGTCGGTTTATTTTTCAGAAAAAGATCGATTATGCAGTGTTGATCCTAAGAAGTGAAATTAAATAAAAGCAGACACAAACACACTCAAATAAAAGTGACTATAAGACTATGACTAAATCTCCCATCACGCTGATCAGAAAAATAAATCATATTTCCAGACTGAAACAGCATAGGCCCATTTCATTTTAGGAAACCCAGTTACTGGGGTTCAAATTGACGTATAAGGGTAATATTTATGAAAATCATTTTACTTAAATAAAATAATTGGAACAGATGGAAAAAACATGTCAAAAATACTCCCTGCAAAGTATTAGTTGTCTTTTCCCCTCAATTAAATAAATAATGTGCCGTTTGCAAAGTGGAAAAAGGGAAAAAGTTCAGACTCAAAGGGCAGAATTAGCAAACAATCCAAATTATTAGACTAAATTGGATGCCAAACTTTGATTTGGGAGAAAAAGAACATCTTAAGACATTTTTATTTGCTCTGGCTTTTCCCTGATTTTCTTTGACTCCTGTGTTTGTCTTATGTGCCTTGATCTTTTAAGTATATATTTTAACTGTGTATCGTTTCTGATTGTTAAGTGCTTTGTGACCCTGGTCTAGAAAGGCCCTTTACAATTAACTATTATAACTTACTTACTAATCCCATGAACCATAACACACACATGGTTATTCAATTTCTTATAAAGTTTGACTGATCTCTGATGACTCATCAACTTCCAACCAAAACAAGTATTTCTAAATGTACACATTGTCTGAGCAACAGCGTTAAGACTGAATAAATCTGTTCACTAAAATGGACACCTCACAACGAAAAAAAATACAAACTATATCACTTCAGGAAGTTGATGTTTTTGTGTATCATTTCAGGAGACACATGAGATCCATAAGCCTCCGTATTCCTGATTTGTTCAGCCCCAATGTGGTTCTTTCCTATTGACAGATTACACTCAATGAAAAGAAAAAAAACATCATCTATCTGTGAATTGCTACAATAGTGGGTATACATTAAGACATTGGTTTTATCGTTCCGACTTTTGGGACATTTAGGACATGGTCATAATTCAAGGAAATGGATTAAGTTTCGTCTCACCCTCAGTCAGATTCCTGCACAAGTTCATCATGGATTATGAGAAACTGAGTGCATGGTGTGTGCGGATAACAAGATAAGAACTCCTGGAAAAATTGTCAATCAAGGGACAAGATTGTTAAGCTTTGGCTTTGTTACCGAAGGGATGGCGAGACAGCCTGGAGAAGATTATAGAATGGCACCAGAGACTGCAGTGAAATGTTAACAGTTATGACTTTAAGGAAAAGCCAGTGGCTGTGGTGTAAACCCAGTACATGCGTCGCACCTATTCTCGCTTCATCTTCACCCAAAAAACTCCTGACAGCAGCTCTGGGAGACCCCCGACAATCAAGATAATAAAGCCCATTCTGCTCTCAGCGTACTCCAGGGCTGAAACACATGCAAAGCAACTACTCTGCAGTAGCTCATCTCTTAAACTGTAGAAGTAGGCAGAGTGACAAGAATAGCTCCTCAGAGGAAATCATTCCTTATCTTGGGGAGAAGAGTGACATATGGACCTGCAGGAGTGCTTTCACCAGAGCCAACAGGGTGAAATAACAACTTGCTGCTGTCTGCTTTATCTAGCCCCCTTTTTACTTCGGGAGAGATCTTGTACATGACAGAAAAATGCGATGCAAGCTAAAGAGGTTCTGGGATGTTGCACTTATCCACTTATATGACACTTTGGTTTACTACGCAACTTTTATTATTAACACATGACACTCACTGGTTAAGTAGATTTAAAGGAGCCTAGGTAATATCGTGATAACAGACGACAAGAATACAAACCTTTTTGGGGTGGGTTGTTTATTCTCCCTTTAAATAACTATGGTGTGTCCCAAATCGCGCACTTCTGCACTTGCACTTAATATTTTGAGTACACAAGTGCATTCACACTGAGCAGTGTACGAAAAAGTGTCTTTTTAAATGGTGGAACACAACTTAATAAGTGTTTTTTATTAGCAAAAAGTGCTGTCAAGTGCCAGTGATAGGGATGTAACGACTGGTTGCAGTCAGTAATAAAAAGTAGTAGAAGAAGTAATTTCCGGTAACTGAGTAGCAGCAGTGTTTCATTTCAGATAGCACTACCCTGTCGAAATTTGCGAAATGTGCTAGTAAGTGCAGTGTCTTACAGTGCACTTGGAGAAGTAGAAGACGTTTAAGACACAGCACAGGTTTTAAACAGAGACCACCAACTCTTTCTGCAATACCGACTGATTAAATAGACATTATTTTTACTGACGGACCTTTAAGGTGTGGCAGATAAAAACTGTGAACATAAAAGCATGAACTTTAAAACAACATTGTTAAAAGAAGTATTTATTTGATTTTGACTGACTCAACTGTATTGATGTCATACCCCAAAATTTCGCACTAATTCATTTTCTTTTCGCAGGGGCTGGAGCCTATCCCCATATTCCTGGACACAAAGACACACAAGCATTCACAAAAACTCATACCTACGAACAAGTTTCCGATCAAGTAAACCCACACAGGGTTAGGGTTATTTTCACACTAAATGGTTTTCTGACAAGCCTCTCAACACGTTAAGAGTCAGTTCTGACTCAAATAAGATTTTTTTTTATCCACAAAAATAGCATTCTCTCTAACCTCAGTCCCAAAAGTTATTTCTGCAATTCTTATCTGTGGGATACAGTTCCTGTTGGTTCTATTTTCTCTAAATACTTTCAATTATCCAGTCCACACTCCAATTCCCTTGGTCCACTTGCCCACATGCAATATTTGAGTTTTGTCCTCCTAGGATTTCACTGAATTGTCGTATTTGTTTTAGTTTTTGCATGAGCATTACAACCTCTTAATTAAATGTATGAATGAAACTGAAATTGTTGTGTTTTTATGATGTGACTCCTTGTTTATGAAAAAATAAGGAAAAAAGACAAACATAAAATGATGTCTAATTTCTCCAGAAAATGCTAACTATAAGCTAGACAGATTTTGTTTCTTCAAAAATGGGTTGCACCTTAACAAAAATTTAGCTGGAATGAACTCAAAAATAATCTGTAAAGTTAAGCAAAGCAAGAAGCAGTTGATTGAAACAAAAATGATTTGGATGGATTTGTTTCCATATAAATGTCTGTGATTCAGCAACCTTTGGGTGCCTTGTGTCAACATTGAAGTGAAACATTGCAGCCTGTGGACCCGTGTGTCACGCAATAACCCGGCAGAATCACAACAAGCAGGCCAAGTTGTCGCTCCATTACTGGGCAGTATTTCGGGACAAAAAAAAGAAGTGATTCATAGCTCAAGTTTGTGTCAGCAGAAGGAGGGCATGAAAGATTCAAAGGCTTAAAAACACAAAGCTACTTAATTTTCAGCTCCATCTGAGGACACACTCACCCAAAGAGAGACCCGATGTACACACTATCAGTCTCTTCCTCGATGGTTTAGTAGCAAATGAACAAAGCCGGCTTGCGGTCCTCACTTTCATGGAGCCTCATGGTGCCATTAAGACACAGGCGCAGTGTGAGGCGTAACAGCATGGAAGACAGAGACTGACTAGAGGACAGAACTGCAAGGGAAGGAGTGAAAAACAAGGTCAAGAGACCCAGGCGGGGAGAAGAAAGAGAGACTCTTTGTTTTAAAGGTGAGATGTGAAGGAGAGATGAAACATTTTCATCCATCATTAGTGAAGCAGTGCCAGTCTCTGAGGCTCCCAAAAGGCCTTAATTTGGAGGGTTGTGCTCAGGTCACGTCTTTCAACTCCACCTGGCTGCTGTTCTGATCAGCCTCCAGGACCCACACGAGCATTAGCCTGTTGCCAAATCCACCGCGTCGGATCCTTTAGTAAACATGTCAAGATGTTCACTAACAATCACACAAATCACTTCTGTAAAAGCGCTTCACGACTGTATGTTTTGAATTGGTTGGTAGACTTATTTTCCTTTTCTCTTCAAAATCTTAAAGTTCCTTTTTTTTTTTTTCTTCTCTCAAGCAATACATTTTTACCTTCACCCGTTTTTGTGCTTAACTCTTTGGTTTCAATGGACAGATTCAAGGGAAGCTGGAGCTGGTCGACACAAAACACTTTTGATTGTAAGCAGTGTTACCTGAAGGTCTTTTTTTACACACTTATTCTAGATTTTTATATGAAAGGCTCACCACAAAAACTAAAAATCTTTGTACGATTTAATATCGCCTGATTTTTCTTTGTTCAGTTTTTTTCTTTCTCAAGCCATTAATAATTATATAATTATTGTTATACATGTTTCAAAGGAGTACTTTTTTATAGCGAGTTTTAATGGGTATTTGTTTAGAAAATGCTTTGGAAAATGAGATTTTAGTGCTTTGAAATGCTTTTCAAGTGCAGCAAATGGTAGATGATGCTGTTTCAACAAAGGCAACAAAAGCAAAGAAAGAAAGTTTTCTAAAAAATAAAAAAAAGCATAATATTTCCCTTTTTTGTGTATTTAATTGAATTATACAATGTAGACTCACATTATGTGATGTTTAACCTTTGTTAAAGGCCAGACAGGACAATGGTAGTTCTACTTCATAGTGTTCGGCCCTCCAACCAAGCTTTGCTATTGTTTAATCCCTCAAGGGACTGAACAACAAACTTAATGAACTACCGCACTTCCTCCTATTGAGCCCCTTGCCAGAAGGGCGTGCAGCTTGGCCACAAGGTAAGAGGTCGTACACTATTTGTAGTACTTTGGTTATGACGGGAAACCCAGGGGGGTTCTTCTTCACTGTGCTCTGACCTCCAACTGAGCTTTTCGATAATGGGTTTGAAACAGTGTCATCTTAAATTAGCATTAAAGAAAAATGAATCTATAAAGTGCATTATGCTGTTAATAAACTTAGTATTTCATGCGTTTTACTTTTATATTTACCCATTTCAGCACACACTATTCTTAGCCCATACACTGCCCATTTACTAGTTACGGCCAGGACTAAGATTGAAGAGGCAACGTTATCATTCATAGTCAAACTTTTTTCTGAAAATATACATGTTGGCCTTAAATTTCGCAAATGTGTTCTGAAACAACACATACAAACAAACAGTACGACAGGCAATGGCTACATTCTAACAAATCAAACTTCAGGAACGACAATCCTATTGCACTCGAAAAAATTGGGATGGTAAAACAGCCATTTTTTGGTCCTATTGCGTTGGCTAGTTTGGAGGCTCAGGCCTGGATAATGAGAGGCAATTCTTTCGGATAAAACACATGTAGCTGGGCATGAAATGATTTGCAAGAGTTGCGTATGAAATGATTCACCTCTGAGGTGTTTGCCTCCTAGTTGGTTGTTATTGCCCTCGTCCATGGCTCCTATTTGTTCACTATGTAAAACAATGTCTAAATTGAGTATATCTTAAAATGTTCTATTTTCTTGTTTAATATGACTTAAGCTGCAAGATTTTCACTTTGTTTAGTTAAAGCTACCAGCGGTCTATTGTTTAGTTATTATAATTATTCCAACTTAAAAGTCGTTTCCAAGTGATAAAATAATCATCATAAAAAAAATCATCCTCAATGGGTGTGTCACAACCCATCTTCACTCATGGTGGGGTTTTTTTTTCTCCCTCAATCACTCGCTAGATTTCTCCGTCTTACGTAAGCCGTGCTATGCAAAGAAAGCGTATTTGTTTAGAACTAAGAGACGCTTATAATTAATATATGCAAACGTTTTTGAAGACTTAAAATGACAGCTGAGTCTGCATGCGTCCGCCTCAAGGGAACGTCCACATGCACAGCTGCAGGTCACAAACACAGATGGAGCTCAGCTCTGAAGTGTAATCCAGAGTTTTATTTACTGCGGCTGCATCGTTTCTCCCACTTCCTCTTAACAAGAGCGCGTCTGCATTGTTAGAGCTTGGTTACATAACACATGGAGTTCAGACATACTTAAATTTGTCTTATTGTTTTTTGTCTTTCATTTTAGAATTCAGAAAGGAGGCTACGACTCTAAAGTGTTCTGAAGTTGACAATGGGATTATCCGGGCTGGTCGAGGACAACCGGAGGCCTCATGTTTAGAAGGTACAAATATTTATCTTGTGTCGAGATCAGATCTTATCTAATGCAGCAAACAACCGCAGCTGTTTTGGGTAAACCAGAATAATCAGCAGGTACCAGCCTCCTCACTGGCCTCTGGATGAGAATAAAAGAACATATGTCATATCACTCCTCCTCCATCCTTCCTACTGCTGGTTTCCCCCCTTCCTTTTGCTTCTGAACACCCACCATGCTTTTATTATTTCTCCATCTCTCTCCTTTTAGTTGCTCTGCATTCTCTCCTCCCTCACTCCCACCGGTCGTAATTGTTGCCTCCGTCCCTGATCATATCTCTTTCTCTTATCATTGTATTGTAGAAATGTATCTTTCTGGGAACCTCACGTCAAAATGTGACCCTGTTTAATTTGTTTTGATATCTTAAAGGCATCAACACACATGGTGCCAGAGCTTAAGGTACAAACAAAACAACTTCCCACGGATAATTCTCTGTTATATAAAAAGTCTTAACCACATTTTCTTACCTTGGTTTGACAGGTGTGTTTATTAAGAAAACTTAACATTTTTTGATGCAAACTGATATTATTAAACGTTTTATTGAACATTTCTAACACGTGGTCAAGGAAAGAAAATTGTCACATCCTGGTCAGACCGTCTCCAGATGATACTGTGAGAAGATTGCGTCTAGAGTTTTGTAACATAAAATATAGAGACACTGCAGAAAGTTTGCTTTCTCATTTCTCTTCAAACGTTGTTTTTTTTGCGCCCACAAACACTTGACAGGTACCTACATTGATCTTTACAATGTTTTGTGTCTGTGGTTGGGGAAAGAGATTTGATGGGCGTGGCAAAGGTGAGACAATTTTCAGATTCCGCATTTTCAATTCTTGTTTTTGAGTTCGCAGATCAAAACCTTTGCACTCATCCTCTGATATCAGATATTTATCAGCCACTTTTCTTGAGGTCTACGACCTACTATTGAATCCAAACGTTTAAACATGGCTACCAATTTTGAATGATCCTCATTTAAGATCTGATGAGGCTTCATGATACAGTTTCATTTCCAGTATGTGTTGCTCTCGGTTCAAAAATAATTTGTTGTTGTTTTTTCTATTTGTAGTACGTTGGCAGCGTAACAAACCTGGCAACACAGGAGGAGAAGGCATGGCATGGATGCCTCTGCCCCCCCCACCTTTGGATTAAATCAGTTAATATTTATCAAGAAAAACAAGCCACTGAGTCACAGTTAGTAGATCATGCAATGGTCTTGGAAGGAAATTAGTATAGTCTCTGCCTGAACATACAGAATTACGATTTTTTTAAAATTATTATTATTATTAGTTTTGCTCTATTGAAAACAACCATTGAGGAAACAGTGCATACATCTCTTAATTTGTTACAGGGAGTATATCGGAATTGCGCTTTTAGGGAAAGGAAAAGAAAGAAAGAAGGCTAGACTATTACATTCTCGAACCCCAACTAACTGTACCAAATGATCACATATCAAACCCAATTATATTATATTATTATATTTAAGTCCCTGCATAGAGACTTCTACGGAAAGAAAATGAAAACCAGGACAAACCGTCTAAAAAACAGTTTTTAACCGAAGGCAATCATGGCCCTTAACTCTTCTGTTTCTCTCTTTTATACTTTATTTGTATATTTGTTCAACCATTTATTGTTCTTAAATTTGACAATGACAATAAACGGAGTGGATTGCACGAATGCTCCTCCCCAGATGAAACACTAATAGACTCAGGGACTCATTAATTCTTCGTGCTATTAGGCAGTTTAAATCTGAGTTTGGGGGCAGGAGTGGAGTGAAAATATGATTCTATTCCATGTTAATCTTTGTATGCTTTTTCTTTGATCTATGTTCTTTAGCTTTAAAGATTTAGATTGTGTCATTATGCACTTTCTTTTATTGCACTTTGTTCTTGTTCTCATCTGTATTGCTGTATGCTGTAAAAACAATCTATCTATCCATCCATTCTTCCATCCATCCATCCATTCTTCTATCCATCCATCCCTCTATCTACCCATCTATCTATCTATCGTGAGCAAATAGTTTTTGAATGGTGAAGAGGAGTGATTTGTGTTGGATCATATCGTCATGGGTTTTCAGCATAATGCATTGTGTTCCGTATTGCTGGCAGTGTATCGAGATGCCTGTCAAACTCAGTGGTGGCCATGAAGCTACTTCATTCTTGTTTCCCTGGAAACTACCCGATATCCTCTTGCTTTTCATACCTTCTACCTCCTCAATGACCCTGAATCTGGTTTTCTTCACCTGACCATCGTGTTTAGTATTTTTCAATCGGGTTTATTGACCGTTGTTAGCACTATTTTCAATGATTCCATTGAGTCTTACTTATGGGCCACCCGTTTACTTATCATCAAACAAACATCGGTGCATTTTCATACCGACAAGGCTAAATGAGAAAATGTGTGAACACATCCCCCTCAATGAGCATGTTAGGGGGGGAATAAAAGCATCTCTTTTAAGGAGGACTTGTCCCTGTATAACACAAATGACTCAATTAAAGGCATCCGTTGGGTAATCTAGTGGTGATTGTAAACGGTGAAATAAATGCTTTTTAAAAGGAGTTTTGGCCAAACTATGATTTCCCAAGCCTTTTTTATAGCTGATCTTCAGTAATAAAATTCCCATTTCCCTGCAAATTAATTGAGCATAACCATAAAGGCGGGAATTTTTATGAGCTCTTTGTAAATTAACATCTATAAAGTTTACTCATGAGCAGACATGGTAAATAGAAGTCGGTGCCTCGTGTGCAAGCGGGAGTTTATCGCCCTCACGGTTGCTAAACCCTTCAGCTGGTCCTGTCAGAGAACAAGTGATCCAGCTAAGCCCATAGTCACTTAGCTCAGAGTTTTTTCTGTCGGGTCACTGCTGAAGCCCTCTTATCCTCTGGCCTGCCAGCGAGTCATTGACTGGGTCACTTCATACACACACACACACACACACACACACACATATCGAGAAATGCAATGCCCATTCATCACCAACCTGGAGCTTGTCAGAGCCCGGTTCTCAGCTGCTCTGAGGGCAGGCCGACTATTTTTTTTGGTTGTATCGTTTCTGTGTTTTTTTCTTTTGACAACTCTGCAATCACGCCACGGTTCAAAAAAAATTACATGATTACATGAAGAAATTAATGAGTTTTTCCCCCATCATCTTTATATGTGAAACGTCAACGTGCTGACAGTAGTCAATACAAAGAAGTGTTTTGACTTCCTCATTGTGATATGATAATTTAATTAGCGTTTTAAAAATTCTTCCTCAAAGTAAAGGTCCTTAGAGTCACAAGCAGATAGTGTGGTGAAGAAACATTCAGTGAGCCGACCTTGGAATCTGATTATAGAACTATTGTACCACAGTGTTGCAGCAGAAAATCAATCATAGTGATGGAGCCTAGAATACCCAGAATGCTCCACTTTCACACAGCCAACAGCTTTTTTTATGAAAACAAAACAACACCATATCAGGTTTACTATGCGTTAAAATTCAGTATAACTAATATTTCTATTGTTTCCTGACAAAGACCTGCGTAAACTGTCACCAACGACACAGGTTTAAAATTTATTTTGCCTTGGTGCTGGGTTCTTTCTGTCTATATCTTATTTGGTGTGTGTTCTCTTATTTCATTATTTTATTCTTTACTGACACCATAAAAAATACTGTTGTTTTACAACACTGGTAATAAAAGTTTCTTACTCTGATATCAGTCACATGCAAAAATGCTTTTTTTCTTCTTTTATGCCCTGTCTAGAGGCCGCCAGACAGAAGATAGAACCAAGATCCAAGCAGCCACGTTCACAAACAAAAACCAAGGCATCTTTTGTTTTCACAAAAAATAAGATATTTAACGCAAAATACCAATTTAGAATTGTCTCAAAGTAAAACTGATACTTTAAAAATAACTTCTACTATACTCCCACTGATGCATGGTTACTGGAAGAGACTTTATACGTCAGAATAACTATTTACAAATACAATTTAAAGTAGATGTATCCGTAAACCACTTTTTTAGAAATGCATGAATTACAGTATGATTAGCCAATGATCTAATAATGTTGCTTGTCAGTCCATGCATCCGTATAATACACATCTACAAATAATGATAATAATAATGAAAATAAATTCACACTCCTGCACAGTGTCGTAGATAATACAGTAACTGTAACATCAAAGCTATTTTCTAAACCAGGCTGTAAATTTTAAAGTCTGCTTTTGTTTTGGCTGGGTGTGTATGTGACTTGAGGGTTTATTTTAACCAAGGTGGACACTTGACCAACAGCAGCTTTCTGCAGTTCCACGTTGACCTTACTTTTTAAAACTGGATTTTCCTGCTTAGGTCAGACGGACAGACGGACTGACTTCCTTTCGTTGTCATTGCACAGGGAAAAAAAAACACTGCAGTGAAACAGGCAACGAAAATAGTTTATTTGGGATCTTTCTAAAATGTTTTCCTAATTAAAGGGAAAGTTTACACAAAATAAAATTCCTTTTCTACTCGCTCTCAATGTAGACTAAGGGTTGAGATTATTTTCAGAGAATTCTGTTCCTTTTTTGGAGTTATATCCAGTAGGCAGTAGATGTATGCACACGCTTCCGGACCAGAGGAGAGAAATCCTTCCTAGTCTGCTCTTAAGCTTTGGAACGATCTTCCTCTCTGTGTGTTTGATGATCTACTGACTCCTTCAAAAAAACATCTTAAGACATTATTATTTGTGCAGGCTTTTCCCTGATTTTCTGAAACTCCTGTGTTTGTCTCTATATTTTATCTTGGACTTTTATAGTATATATTTTAACTGTGTATTCTTTTTGATTTTAAAGGCGCTTTGTGACCCTGGTATAGAAAGACGCTTTACAAATAACCACTTACTTACTCTTGAGAACTTTCTGTCTGTATCGCTTGTTATACTTGAAACTTCTGCGACAAACAAGCTGAAAATATAGACTTACTTAAGTTATTTTCCAAACAATTCCTCTGGTCGAGGCTTCAACACAAGATGGACGTTACAGACGAGCACCATGGAGGTATTTGGGTGTCTTTAAGTGTCTTTTTGGACAAAGATGGAGACAAAGACAACTGAGCTCCAGTCGCTACGTTTAAATGAACATACATTTTTGTCTATAACTCCAAAGAGGAACAGATTACTCTGAAAATAATCCCAACTCTTCGTCGACATGAGGATTATTTGAAAATGACTTTACTTTAAAATAATTATGCACAAATAAAAAACAACCAGTAATGTATCTTACATGTCTCCACCAAAGCACCAAAGGGAACCCACTTCAACAAAAAACAAACCTTTAAACCATCAATGTTTTTGTTTTTTTACCAGATCAACCTACACTTTCAACCTCGGATGAAAGAGAAATATCAATCAAATTGAAGAGGATTCGAAGAGTGTGCCAAAAAAAGAGGTAAAAAGGTCAAATATAACAAAAAGTTCCTTAAAACCTACAGTAGCTATTATACAGCTGTATATCCCTGAAGCAGCAGCCTTTCTGTGGCTTAGCTTGGCACAGTGTTCTGTTGATTCACAAAGATACAGCCAAGTGTGGGTGTGCGATGACATATTTCCATAAGATGTAGACAACTGTGCTTAGGAGTGGAAAAACAAACCCTTAACCTCACAAAAAGAAGTAAACACGACAGTTTCTGTATCAGCAGATGTTGCGAGCATTGACGATGCTTATTGAGAGCACAATGAGGCTTTTACGACACGTACTTGCAAACAAACAGTCCACACAAAAAGACTAGCAAGTCAACACCAAGTGTGATTAGTGTGGTGCCACAATCCGCACAATTTGGGCTTTTAATTGACAGTCAGCAAGTTTCCAAAACTTTCTTTCGACTCATAAATGGAATATCTAATCACAGCTCTAATTCATACGCTTCTTCTCGCTCTGTAGTTCGTGTCATTTTCCAAGACTTTAAAATGAAAATGGTATTTTCATAGCAAGAGAGCGACGACAACTTAACAACCAGCTCGCTAAATAATTCAGCATTTGAAAAACGGCCCCGAAATCTGTGTGTCACTACGGCTGATTTTATGTATAAATGGGAATAAGGCAGCTTAGAGAAGACATTGGGAAGTGGAAGGATAATAAGGAAAAGGAAGGATGGAAATGACAAGTGGTAAAAACCGAGAGCTAAACCTTGAGAAAGATAGTGAAAAGAATTAAAGAACCGTTAAAATGGTTTGAATATCTCTTAATATTTGCTCTTAGAGGTGCATCTGGGACAGACTATAATGGACTAGATTTACATATTGTCACAGAATAACCCTCCATGCCTTTCTTAGTCACTTTTAGTTTCCGTTTTCTGAGGACAAGCTTTGGTGTTTAACAGATCATTATTTTCATTGCTTGGGTTTCTCAATTCATATCTCAATAAAAACAACCAGTACTGTAGGAAAAACTGCAATTTTTCTTGTTGCGCAATCATATTTTCTTGATGTCTTATCTCTTGGAATACATTCAGAAATCATTATAATGCTAAAAGTTTTAAGTTAAGAGACTATTCAACACATTTTCCAAAGGCTGTCCAGTGTGGGGGACGGTCAACTACTTTACTGCTATTCATTATTGAATTTAAAGCAAACAGAAGAAAAATAAATACACAATGTTTGAAATGATTTAGTGCTTATGTATTGAAATTGTAACAGGTACGTTATACACCTTGTTGAAGGCACATCATGAAACATATGGGAATGCCCCAGGTATTTACTTTGTGTAGATATTGTTCCGTCCACCCCCCTTTAAATATGCTGTTTCTGTGGTAACTTGCATCACTTCGAAACGGCTATAATGCTTTATCCATTAAAGCCATACCATAAAAAAGCGTTGCAAATCTGCTAAACTAGTTTAAAATGATTTGTCTTAACACATTCATTATTTGTAGATAAATCATTTCTTGAAGAGCCCCTTAGCCCCTTAGTTGATAAGTTGCCCCTTAATTGCTGTATAATTTCATTACAAATAGCCAACGGTATGAATTCAGAGTAAAGAATGTTGTCACTTAACTTCAAGCTATTAAACTCATCCTATGACACAATTCTATTCCTGAAAAATAAAAATGACAGCATATAATGATTAATTGATTCAATGTGATAGTTCACCCAAAATGTTAATTACACTCATTTTGTAATGAATCTCATTTCAACCAAAGGGTGGTATTATTAAAATAATCTGTGTCTTTCTGGAGTCACAGGCATGTTGTATGTTCGAATGATGGTCCCCTTTTTACAAAAAATGTAATGTCCTTGAGGAAAAGGGTTATTTTGGTAGAGAAGTAAGGAAAAATAAAAGCAGGAACCATTCCCTACCGCCACATGGACATACACATGTGCATGTTACTCCAAAAAGACACAGATTACGCTGAAAACTATCCCTGCCCTTGGGTAAACTATCACTTTAAGTTGGTTAAAGTTAAAGTTATCATTTATACATTTTAATATTTAATTAAGATGGAAAAGTATTTTTACAATTTGAAAAATAAATGAATAAAAACCATCCTGAGATCCAACAGTTATGTTTAAACAACCACGTTCAATTGATTTGTGTAAAAGGTTACTGTAGGGTGGAGCCTGTCTCATATGGTCCCATGTCACACTGAATTAAGACCAATTTAAATCATGTTTTTGGATCCTATGGTTAATTTTAGAAACTATATTTGTGCTATTTACAGTGCACAATAACTTGTGAAGACAGGAGGGACAGTGACATCCTTTCCCTGCTTAGAATAAAAACACAATTTAACCAAAACTTCTGAGACCCTCCACCTACAGTGAAGTGCTCACAATGACAGAATCTGTGTGCCCAAAAAAAAACCCACGTGCAGGCTGTGGGTGGAATGACTTCAGATGACAGTTTCCCGACATAATGTGACATTTTGGAGTGTGACGGTCTTCTTACAGACAGAAATAGGAGGGCTGGGGTACATCAGTTTGAGCAAAGCTCATGGAAATGCCTTTTATTACAATGACTATCAGCAGAACACCAACAGAAATATTTCATTATGGTTTTCCATGCTCTTTAACATATAGATGGTTTATTTATAACTCTCACAGATGGAATTGGTGGTAAGAGAGAGTCGTCATATTCTTAGGTGGAAAATCTATATATACACCTCAATGGTATGCGTTTATGCTTTCAAGTAGTTTTTCCCTGAATTTTTCACAACCTTTTGAAATTGTTGATTGTCAGAGAGGAATATTCACATCTAGTCATTTTTCAACAATCCTCTTAAGTGACCTCTTTGGTGAATAGTCTGAAGTTGTTTCTACAACCTCAACAGCTTTTATGGACTAGGGTCACAAAGCGCTTGAACAACAGGACAATACACAGTTACAAATACATACAAGTTCAAAATAGTTAAAAGTTCAAGACAACATAGAAACAAACACAGCAGCCCCAAGAAAATTAAGAGAAAGCCTGAACAAGTAAAACGACAGTAGACTCCATCAAATTCAGAGGGAGGTGAAGATCGTTCCAAAGCTTAGGAGCAAACAGTTATAAGCATCGAAGAAATGTGAGTTCTTCTACTAGAGCAGGTCAGAATTCTTGCTGCAGAGTTTTGTATTAACTGCAGAGAAGACGCTTCCTTCTTGTTTAGATATTCGTTCATGCCTAGAACAAATACAAAATCTTAAATAGTAAATGTATGTAAATAACATGTGATAAAATAATGTGGAGTAAAATAAAATATAGCTTACTTTTCACTTATCAGAAATTTCATTTTACATGGAAAAAAAGTACACATACTTAATATTAGATTATTTGTTTTAAGTTTAGCGATTTAAGTGTCCATCCGTTTTACATTATCATAGATAGTACAGTATATTTTGTTTGTTGATTTATAATCAACACATTAAAGCTTCATTCATATAAACAGGGGAGTTTTATTATAGTATATAGTAGTATTCTGGAATCACTCCAAAGCCAAGAAGACTGACAGATGAAGGAAGTTTTTTAAATACACAGAAAATTCAAGGGGAACAGGAAGCAGGTGAGATGAAGACACAGGTGACATGAACCATGTCAGGAGAAAACAAGTTAGTTGACAACGCAAACACACAGGGATCAGGACTTTCACAATAAAACCAGCAAGTAAGACAAAAGGAAACGTAAAAGACTGGCCATGACAACTAGTCCCAAATACTGCAGAATGCAAATGATAGAGTCATGACTATTTAACCCTTGTATTATCTCAGGATCAAAGTGACCCTAAAACCCAAAATCCAATGTGTGAACGACCTCCCTTGCTTTAGTATATACATATGCAGTGGTGGAGGTTTTTGACCTTGACCCAGAGACAACAAAAGGGATACCACAAATGTTTTTTTTTTATTTCGGGCCACTGGGTCAACTTGACCCAGAACAGAAAGGTTAAAACAATTATAATGAATTTATATGAAGGTGATATAAGGGTTGTTTTTCTTCCAATTATAGGTGAGATTAAAACAGATCATATTGCAATAATCGATCAATGTTTTTATTAATCTTAACAGCAAACATCTAAAAGTTTTCTATCGACTCATGCATGGAGGTCTCTAGGATGAGTCCCGTTTCTATTCATTCAAAATTACAATGTTCTCACCAACAATAGCTGTCATTCTGAAATAAGAAAAAAGAAAATCCAATTAGTATTGTGGGGACAGATATTTGAACAAACAGAGCTCACAGCAGAAATAACACCATTCTTGAACTGCTGTCATTCGCTGTCAAAGCTATTAGTGTGATCGACAACTTCTGGGAACAGACAGAGTCAGATTTCCCTGAACCGCTCACAACATATTAGCATGATTGCTGACTTGACCTCATTCGACTCTTCACAGCCCGGACAAATTATTTCCCTGCAAAGATTATTGACTGAATTATGTTTGGAAAAATGACCACTAGCCTTTTTTTTTTTTTAAATTGTAGTGGAAATTTGCATTAATAATCTAAATATGCTATATAAATTTAACATAAGATGGTATGGATACTTCATCAGGAGATTTTTATTAATTATATTATATTATTAAGTTTAAAAAACAAACATAAAATTGTACATACCTCTGGTGGCCCAGAGTCTCATTTATAGATGGACGAAATAGCATTTTCTAATTTTCAAATCCAAAAAATGTTGATTTTTTTTCCAAGACTGCCGTGTTTCGGATTTGGAGCTCATATTTTTCTACTCTCCATATCCTCTCCCTGAACTCAACCATACATTATATTAACAATCATGCTTATTTTCATGTGCCTTATCTAATTTCATTCCTTTATTCTGTACTGCCACCACAAAAAAAATTCCATGTTGCGTTTACAACATTTGCAATAGTTGTTTAAAAGTTTCTGATTTAAGAAAGATAGATAGGTTTTTACTTTATTAGTCACACTAGGGTACATTTTAGTTTACAGCAGTATCAGGTGAAAAGACAAAATACAATAAGCAAGGGCACACAAAAAAACAACTAAAATTGAATAAAACACTTAAAAAACGATGCAATATAAAGAGAATTCTAAATTTGAAAACCTTGTTATTCCACAAATATACAGTATATAGAAACATAGGAAACTCATCTTTCTATTTCATGAAAGTAACAAGGCTTTTAATTCAAACCATGTTAATTTATTAATAATTTACTTCTGCTAAAAACTACGGTTGTGGAAACACAGTGTCTGTCTTTTCATTTCTCTTAATAAATGATCCACAAAGGTATGTCTGAATCATTTTCAAAGCAAAGCAACTTCTGTTAACTTACTAAACTCTAAAAAAAGTACAGCTAAACAATACCTTTAGGTTCTGCCAACTGATTATTCCCAGCATACTTCGTCTTGGCAAAATGGAAACCGTGCATCGGTCTGCCAACTCAACCTCCTGCCTCTGGAAAGGAGCAGGTGTGTGCTGTCGCATGAGAACAGAAGTAGGTTATTCCAGGTGCCACACAGGTCGCCTAACGCATAAATATCTCTCATCCCTGGTTCTCTGGACTGTTGTTCGCGAGGTGCCAAGTCATGTACTAGTCACTGGCCGAGCTCCAGGATCCTGCTGCTTCCTTTCTCCAGTTGACCCTTGGGCCAGTGACAGCAGGGCAAATCCATGCTGCTGCCCAGGTTGTCGGCGCTCACATGTGGATGCATCCATCTGCAATAAAGAAGAGCCTATTGTTGTACCTGGTGTCGATCTAGAAATAAGACATCAATAAATTAAATTAAATAAAAAATAAGGAGGGAATGTTGAGGTGAAGGACTGGTAGATGGCTCTACTGAAAACAAAAACAAATTGGACAAAAACGAAACACAAAAAGATCCCGAGAGAATAAACGATAATACCAAGGTAAAGATTTCAGCACATAGGGCTGAACAGAACACTGAACAGAAATTGTGAAAATTGTGGGAAAAGATAAACAAAAGAACACGTTATAAACAAATGATTGTACATTTAAGGAAATAGAAGATACATTTGGATCCATCTATCCATTAGTAAAAATAAATATTTTTATTTGGTTTAATTATCGAGTTTACAAGATTGTAGCAGAGACTGGTTGAAGTTGGTGGCGATTGTTGGTAATATATTGTGTTTGAAATCCATCATTTTTAAGCCTTGTATTATCTGAAGGTGAACGACCTCAACCACTTCATATTTATTTATGGAAGCCAGGGAGGTCATTCGCCTTGACCCAGAGACAACACAAGGGATAACGCAAACACATTTGTTTTCGTTCATTCAGGTCACCTTGACTCAGAGATGACACAAGGGCTAAGAAAGAGTTGAGGTGTAGTCTCATGGCTGGTTATAATTATTTGGATTTCATAGATTGGTACAATAAGAAGAGCTATTAGAAGGCATTCGATGGAGAAGTTGGATTGTAATAATAATTGTTTATAATTCTGATGAACACTGTTAATAAATTGCTTTAAATTATGTAACTAGTTCTGATTTATTTGGTTAGTTTATTAGACATGATTCTGCTTGCTGTTTCAAGGTTATTAACCTATAATATGAGCATTTGCTCATACCAAAAAGTGACCCAAAGACCCGAAAACAAATGTGTTTGAGGTATCCCTTGTGTCGCTTCTTGGTCAAAATGATCTACCTCCACCACTGCATATGTATTTCTGAAAGCCAGGGAGGTTGTTCACCTTGACCCAGAGACAACACAAGGGATACCACAAACACATTTGTTTTTCAGGCCTATGGGTCACCTTGACCCTCAGATAACACAAGGGTTAAATAAAGGAGAGATAAGGACAATTTAAGAGTTTTCCAGGGTCCTCTACCGTCCTCTACGTCGAGGCCAGTTTTTGGCGGGCATTGGTTTTACAGATAATTATTTTCACTCGCAAATTTGTTCATTAGCATAAGCATTAGCAAAAGTAGGATTTCAAAGAACCTATGAAACTTTTAAAAAATCGAACTGACCAAATAAATAGTCAAGATCAGCAACAAAAACACCAAGCTTTCTTTTTCAAACATTTGCTGTTTCGTTATCTGTAGGCATTTGAAATATCATGTATACCATTGAATAGTCAATAAAGAAAATATAATAACGTAGTATAACTGTAAAAAGCTATGAGTCTCACAGAAGAAAAAAACATTGCAAGGACGATTAATAGTTATTCTATAGAACCTTAGTTTTTATTTGACAAATATTCATTACAGCACACTACAATCTACTTTGATACGTTTTTTAGCCTTAAGATGAATCCAATTTAAATGTTGTAATTAGAATCGATACTTCTAGGTGTGTTCAGATGAAATGCAGTCAGATGAAAAGGACAAAGACTCTTGTGAAAATTGAGATTGATTGAAGAAAAAATTGTTCAAGACAGTTTCTACATGTGACATTTCATCTCAGTCAAGCCTAAATTGAAATTGAAGGCAACTACAGACAATTCATAAAAACAATGTTTTTGAAAACAACAGAAAGCTAAAAACTAATTCAGTGTGTTTCCAGACACCTTAAACTAGAGTCCTACAGATTTCACAAAACAAAAAGGGATTTTCTTCAATATTTCCATGTGTTTTAATGAAAGCTACTTTAATGGGAGGAGATTCAGACACTGTAAGAACGTCCAACATGGCAGTAATACTCTTCCAAAATAAGACAACTATGTCTCATCTCCTGTCCACTTGTCATGTTATCTGTATTTACGTGTTTCCGTTTCTCACCAAAATTTCTTCACAAAACCATGCAACGATATGTATTTATTTTCAAAATTCATTCATTTGAGTTTACGGTTTCTTTTTTTTTTTTTTTAAACTGCATTTTCAAGTATGATGGGAAACCAGCGAGAGGGATACACCCATGTGCAGTTCCATTTCTACTTCAGCGCAGGTCAGAGAAGTCATTTTAAAACATGGGTTGGAAAATGGGAACATCAAATGTGAGACAGAATGGACAAGGGGGAACATTTCCAAAAAAATCTTCTCAAAAAGATTTGTGAGCCTTATGAAATCCTTTTATATATCTCCAATACGAAGCCAGGACATTTGTATCTTTCATTTTTTTTTCTATTTTTAGTTTAAATACAGACATGGTTATAATGGAATAATCAT
The DNA here is from genome assembly GCF_982586985.1 of Callionymus lyra. Classification (NCBI taxonomy): domain Eukaryota; kingdom Metazoa; phylum Chordata; class Actinopteri; order Syngnathiformes; family Callionymidae; genus Callionymus; species Callionymus lyra. Next base: position 24,207,454 of record NC_141824.1, read on the forward strand.
TTGGACTTGTCACTTCTTCTACTTTTTCATCTATTTTAGCCGAGTCTGCCATGCTTACACTCCTGCTGCTCTCCTTTGTTATAGCGTCTTAATCCATTGTTCCCCACCTACTCAGCACTGATTTGACCTTTAAAGTGATGGACTCCATTGACACAATCTCCACTTGATCTCTGCTGCTCTTTTATATTCGAGTGCCAGAAAAGGATCTTGTTCAGGCAATACAACGGGTGTGACAAAGGGGAAGAAAGCTGAGGATGAAGGAACTCCCCACCCGACCTTTAATAGAGAGCCCGGACACCCTGTGGGGGAAACCCATTTTGGTAGATTCCTTAATTCATTGTGCAGAGTTGGGGAGGTGAGAAACCAAATTTGCAAAGGGCACATTTTTGTGATGAGTAATTTAAAACAGAATCAGAATTTTAAAGCAATGTATTGCCAGTGATGTCAGAACAAAACAGGATTTTTTTGTTACACATGTACAGCTTAGAACCAATAAATAAATTATTGTGGAAACTACTGGAATATGTGTTTCATTTGTTTGTTCATAGTCATTGTTGTGACACATTGATACTTCATTCAGAACCATTACACTTAAAGTAAAGAAATAACAATGAATCAATTGGGTCCCAAATAATAGGAAAACTGCGTAAGATCACCTAAAACCCACTCTGTTCAAAAGAGAAGACTGTTGGAGGAAACATTTTTTTGGGGTCATGTTCAGTACCGAGGTGTGCAATGTGTCTGCAGAGTGGGAGACGATCTAAACAAACTAAAGTATCAAGAAATAATTACTGTTATGTTTTAATTCCACTGCAAGAATGGCCATTTTATTTGACCAAATGGTGCTCCTTCTTCGTAGAAGGTCCAAGTTCTCCAGAATATACCAGCCTAGTCACCAGATAATGAAAACTAATGAGAACGTGAGATGAAACCAAATAATGTTCATGAACCTTGGGATATCTATAAGACTTTCCATTTAGATTTCTTGGGTAGACTGGATGAATTAATTGAGATAAGATAATCTCCAACCCATGTCTGACTCCAATGTATGAGTGAGGAACTGTTGGAACGACTTTTGTCAGTGGCTGCTGCGCTAACACTGATTACATGACGACAAAAGATGTCACAGGAAAAGAGATTTTTTTTTCCCCACAACATCATTGCCAATGCTTTATATCATAAATGGTAGTCGAGTTTCAGCTTCGCTAAACAGACATTTTAACAAAGCGCATTAGAATGCAATTTAATAAACAATTTCCCAAAGGAGACCTCCTGAGGGATCAATAAAGTTTTACCTTACCTTACCTTAGAACTGCGGCTCCAGTTCTGGATCATAGACACCACCATCTTGAAAGATGACGTCTTCTTATCAAACGATATTGTCAGACAAAAATCGAATCCAACTAGACGGACCAGCAGCGAGTGTGAAGCTAAATTATATACTTATGTCCAGTGGAATTAACACACTCTCACACATTTCACCATTAATGTAATTCCCAGTCCCAACAGGTGTGGTTTCCGAAACAAAACACATTTTCCTAATGACTCATTAATCATATTTCTCTCAGAAAAAGCCTTTAAGAATGTGTCTTAGAGAAGGTGAATCAACAATTTGAGGGAAAAGAAAAAAAAAAAGTCACACCAGGGAGGCCCAACTAAAGCAGACACTATCATTGCCTGATATGGACACTTGAAAGAGCAGATTGAAGGAAAATCATAGTTATTACTGCAGAAAACAGCTTAACCACTAACTCCCGTTTTGGTCTCTCAACACAGTCACCGGGACAAGATCTCTGTAGCAAAAGTTAAAACAGCATGATGGCAATTTGATTTTACTGCCGTTATAATTATAGTACATTCAGAATAACATGGTTCATATGGCTGGAAAAACCTTTTTATTACAGAGAATTTAAGATCTGTATAAAATAAAAACCTTATTCTATATTCCATTTATACTATATTATTTATCCTAAAACATCACTTATTTATTTATTTTAAATTATCTAGATCAGAAATGTTATGGAAGCTACCGTATTTTCCGCTACCATGAGGCGCACCGGATTATAAGGCACACCTTCAATGAATGGCCTAATTTAGAAGTGTTTTCATAAATAGGGCGCACCGGATAATAAGGCGCATAGAATAAAAGATACAGTCAAATGATTTACTGGGGTTGCGTTATGCATCCACTAGATAAAGCTGTGCTAAAGGGAATGTCAACAAAACAGTCAGATAAAGTCAAACTTTATTAAGCGTTCTGACAACTCTGTTCACTCCCATGGTAACTATGTTCAAATGATGTTTAAAAGGCTTCAAGCAGCAACGCGCGAGACTAGTGTTGTGAGCAGACAAATGTTGCGCGAGCAGCAGTGATGTTGAGCGTGTGTATGACAGCTAGAGTGCGCATGTATGACACGTTGAATGCACATGTATGACTGGTTGAGCGCGCAGCGTGATGTTGCTCAAAGAAAATGTTTTGAGTGTACAACAACTAAGACACACTCGCTCAAAACGGTGGCAGTAATCTTACTCCATAGACTTGCGCCATGATGTAACGTGTTTCGTTAATCCCACCCCGTGATGACGCAATTCCGCCCACAGCATGTCGGCTGAGAAGGCGCAGAGTCATGAAAAGAGTCATGTAATGTTCACATATAAGGCTGTCATTTTTTTTTTGAAATTTAAAGGCTTTTAAGTGCGCCTTATAGTGTGGAAAACATGTTAACTATATGGGCGAAGAAGTGAGTGTAGACAGGGTAGAACGGGTAGATTGGACTGTTGGTTCCAAGTATGTATTAAGGACATTTCAATTGATCTGCCTTTCATAGAGCAAGTGGAGAAGAAACATTTAAAAATATATTTTGTAAATATGCTGAATTGATAAAGCTAGAGCAAACGGAACATGTTGAAGAGGGTTCCTAGAACAGAGGAACATGCTGGCTGGAGGTCAGACGCAGATGTCATGGAAAGCACTGGACCGGTAAATGGCAGCCTGGAATTGAACTCACTCAGCGTCTGGTGGGGAAGGGGCGCTAGGATATAGTCCTGTAAGAGAATCTCTACGGTAAGTGTGAAACTACCTGCAAAGGCGTCTGGAACTCCAGGCATTTCATGGCGTCAGTGTGGAAGAACACAACTATTTTTCAACTCAAACTGTGACTGTTCCATTACATTTAAGTCCTTCCCCTGCAATATCTTGGTAAACACTATTGTCCCCAGGTGGGACTTAAAAATACTATTGTAAAATAATGAAAGTATCATTCATGATGGGGTCACTGTATTTCAGCCTTTTTCTCAATAACCCTGTGTAGGTCAGAAAGGAGTCGTTGTGGCTTTCATCAAGCGTAAATGTGCTCTATTAATAAAACATGGATCATAGGTAAGGGCATGTGATACTGTGCAAGGATGTGTGTCAGGGACTGCAGCAGAACATAGAAAATCTAGGTCATCGGTGAGAGAGAGTGTTCAGAGCAGTGGCAGCAGGAAAGTGTTTGAAATGTATTGTTGATGCTGGTTTTGATGGTAATGTTTTCGCTTTTCATGTATCATTACAAAGCGTTCTCCCAGTACTGTTAGTCTTTATAAGAGCAGTACATCTCCTGCACATTTTAAAAGCTTTTCAAAAACTATAGGTTGGCAGTGTCCTGAATTGTATTTGTTTTTAACAACATCTATATCTACGAAGGAAACCTGCGTCAGTTGGTTACCCACTTACGGGTGATACATGGGTCCTAGAAACATCTTCGTGAGCACAAAACTACCAACATGAACTTTCTCTGGACAAAATGTAATTTTTCGTTTTTGGCGTCATTTGCCCACAATTACTCAAATATTGAGCAAGTTACATCCTTTTTAAAGTTGCGAGTCCCCCAATGTTTATGGCCTTCTTAGCAGTTTCTTCGTAGTATTTCAGGATGAAAATTTACGTGAGCAGCCTTTTAAGTACATGCAAGCATGTTAAAAGGGACGATAAAATATTTCAAACTAAATGACATGGCCTTTGAATTTTTTTAAATATTTTTCAAGGTTTTATGTCTTATAAAAAAATCAACTTCAACTAGTACTCCATAAATCTAGGGTTTACAATAAACATTCTTATGTATTAACTTATATAAAGACCAACAAATGTCATATAAAATCTTATTTGGGTGACATTTTCTTTTATGTGTCAATGGTTAAAAATAAATAAATAGAATAGACCTAAAGGTGTCACCAAAACATGGAGAAAAACACAAACAGAGATGAAAACCTTAAACAGATAAAACAACAAAAAATAAAGCGGAATAAACATGCAGATAGAAAACAAAAAAAATGAACAAAGAATAGGGCAGCAGTGAACACATACAATATAACGAATAAATGTAGAATAAACTGAAATCATGTAAAAAAAAAAAAAAAGCTTATATAGAACATTTATTCAAACTACATTACTAAAGCTCAAGCAACCAGAAACACAAAACAACTACTAGAACAATAAAGATGTAAACCAGAGACAGGAGAGGAATGGAATTAAAACAAACAAAAAAGGGACATGGAAAACAGACAACATGACAGTCTGACTGTCAAAGACTGAGTAGAACTTCAATGTAGAATGTAGCAATTAATGAAGAAACATAGATCAGATTAGCTTTAAACACTACATTAACTCATTTTAGATCTTGCTGAGGTTCTTACACTGATTAAAGTTTAAAATAAACAAGGATTCAAAAATGAAAACATGACAAGGCAGAAAAGTTGTAAATCGCTGAAGTTTGAGTCAGCAAAAGTCTGGTGCGGCTTATTATCGTGTTCATAGAAGAAAATAGTTTTTGAAGTGTAAGCCAGTTTTCAATAACTTCAGTGAATGTAAATGAGATAAGAAGTAGTAGAAGGCTGATCTCTAAAAAGCCTTTTTTCTATCAAAAACAAAACTTTTAAACGAAAAAACTGATTTTAAGAAACGTGTGGGATGAGGAGAAACATGCTATTTTTACTTCCTTCCAAATGTTGTGAGCTTCCATAAAATACTTTTCTCAGGGATTTTACGGCTGGAAGAAGACGATCCTTTTCTGCTTTCAATTCCATTTTCAGCCACGAAATTCAACCTAGGCTTTACATCACTGCACATCCTTTCTCTTAATACGCACTACAATCATCTCAATGCTTGCCTATTGCTTAGATTTTATTCAATACCAATGTCTTGTTATGGGGCTTTTACTGTTGCTAAAGCTTTGTGAATGTGTGAAAAGATTTGCAAATGTATCTGTACAAGGATCCACAAATGAGTAACTTGGTAAAATGCCATAGATGAATTAAAAAAACGACATACGTTATATATATTACTGAAACCACAAAATTATTATTTCCTGGCCACAACTCGGTATTTCCTGGCCACAAATTATGTTTTATTTTTTTACCATGTCATGTCCGGGCTTGTTCGTGTTCATGTCCAAGACAACTCTGTCCTGCTGCAAGGAGGCTTATCCGCCCCACTGGCAGGATGGTGTACGGGACACATTTGCAGATCGTTAACCGCAGCAGGACTTTTGCAATGGTCACATGCTTAAAAAGAGCTTTTTTTTTCAGTTTTTTTGGAAGTTGTACTTATTCTGAATTACACATTTACAAATCGAGTTACACGTTTGTAAATTGAGTTAGATCCCTGTACAGATACATGTACATATTTGCAAATCCTTTCCAGCATTTACAAAGCTTTAGCAACAGTAATAGCCCCATATTTAGTGATGTGTTGAACATGCCTTCATGAAACAGCTGATGAGGTATCATGATACAGTGTGAAAATATGGTGTTTTGTTGTTTTTGCAAGATTTGTCCACAATATTTTATTAAATATTTAATTAAAACTAGAAAATAAATAAAAACATTTTGTAAAACAGAACAAACGTACACAATATTATATAATCTCAGGAAAAACTACATAAAGCAAACAAAAAAAAAAAGATTTATGTAATATATATGTATATGTAATAATTGGCCTTTTAAATGTAAATCCCTGTTCTAGCAGAGAGAATAAAAATGTGTGATTATCTCGGTACTTATATAGCGTATTTATTATTTAAGGCAACAAAGCAAAGTAGATCTTGGCCTCAATAACTTCATAAACATCCGGATGATGTATGCAGTGAAAGATCATCATCTTCCTTTGCTCGGTGTAGATTATCGTTTTAATTGGTTGTCTAAATCCGCCTGTTCTTTGTTTAATACCATAAAGAACACACACACACAACCCTGAAACCTGCAAATCAGCAGAGAAGCTTCATTAGAGCTTCCATGAACAGTAATCAGAACCTGCTTCTGTGCATGTCGTCTCCGATTCTCCCGGGGTCCATTAAACCAGTGATATTACCTCCTGGTTTATAAAAAGCCTTGTTCATAAGCTAGTTGATTTGGAAAACACACTTCAGAGTCTTATCATCCAAATGAACACACATCAGCGGTTTAACTGGTCGGGAATAATAATCTGTCGTTCAGTGACACAAAGAGTCGATGCTTTGTCAAAGTGGACACCAGTGGCGTTAACAGCTTGTACGAACAATTGCACGAAACGGTGTTTATGTTCAGTTCAGATCACTTCCTGGTAAATGCCTTTTCTTCATTTAAACTGTCGCTCCGTGTGTGGACTGACTCAGCAGCTTCAGGTTCATTCTAATAAAGAAAGAAAAAGGTTTCATTTGAGCAAACATATGGCGTTGAGGCCATTTGTCTTATTTTACCTGACAAATCTATAAAAGTTCACCTTTAATCCTTCAGCTTTATTAATGATAACATAATCTATCCGTGTTGCACATGTCTTTCTATCCCTCCCTCCATCCATCCATCAATCCTCCGTTTGCTCATCTGTCCATCCATCCATAGGTCTAATTTTCTCCTCATCCATCCATCCACTCTTCTTGTCACTCTTTTTCTCATCCATTTATCAATGCAGCCTTCACCTGTCTTTCGACCATCTGTCCATCTGTCCACTCTTCCCCTAATCCATCCATCCACTCTTGTTGTCTTCCATCCATCCATACTTTCTTCCATCCACCCTCTGTCATATCGTCTGTCCATTCATCCATCATCCTACCTTCCATCCTTCTATACATTCCTCGCTCTTTTTTTCATCCATTTATCAATGCTGCCTTGTCTTTCTATCCATCCATCCACCCTCCGTCTGCTCCTCTGTCCATTGATCCATTCATCTGTCCACTCTTCCCCTTATCCATCCATCCATCCTTCCTTTCATCCACCCTCTGTCAACTCTTGTTCTCGTCCGTCTATCAGTGTATCATCCACCTGTCTTTCGATTAATCTGTTTATCAATCTATCTATCGATCCATTCATCCATCCACCTGTCTTTTTATTCATTCACCCACGCTCTATCCACTTGTCTTTTGATCAATCAATATTACTCGGTTCACTCTTATCCTCATCCATCCATCCATCATCAACCTGTCTCTATATCAATACATTTATTTATCCATCCAGCCATTCTTCCATCCTGCACTACACTTATTTTCAACCATCAATCCATCCATTTATTTATTCATCAATGCTCCATACAGACGTCTTTTTTTTAATCAATCTATTTATCAATCTATGCTACAACAACCCGTCTTTGGATTAATCCAGCAATCCAACCAACTACCCACTCATGGACTCATCCTTGTTTCATATATATTTTAATTGGATTATTTTATTCACCTGTAGATTACGCAGAAACCCTCAACCTTGCTATAGTAAAAGTGAGTTATTAAAACCTGGTTATCTATATATTAACTACCATATGTGTCATTTTCTTTTTGGCATTTTGGCAGACTAGTTTACAGGAAGTATCATAAGTTCAAAGTCAAAATGCCCGTTTTATTATACATATAAAGAAAATGACAAAAATAAACGATTCTAACTATTTATTTTCTGATGCAGAGTTGCACTTATCATCCATAACTGTGTGTACTTTATCTAAATGTGTCGAAACGAAACAATTCAAGAAACAAATTCAGTGACTTTGTTCAGTTGAAGAAATCGGGTTTGTATTTTCTCTCCCTTTCCTAGAACACTATCTGATTCAAATATGAGTCATTTTCCAAAAAGACTGTCAGTTTAATGTTAGCTCCAAATCAATCTTAAAACAAAGGCACAAATGGCAGCGAGGATCGATCTACAGACGTCAGAACTGACTGCCTAAATGGATTTTTCTTGCAGCAGAAACACCATAAAGCACTAGTGTCGAGTCAAAGAAAAGAACATAGGGGGGAGTAGCACAGAATTCACATGAATCACCCAGGAACTCTCCTATCCTCATTGCACAAGCCGAGACATAATACGCGAGGGAGGAATTATCGTGTGAGGTAAAGAGCTTTTATGCACCACAAACGTCAGAAAATCGTGTCAAACGATGGATTTCTAACGCAACGGAAGAGGACGAACCTCCCATTTAAAACATCTTCAGCGTCTATTAGTTTAAATCTGTCTTCATTCGTTTTGCTTTTTAGCGAAATGCTACCTTCAGTTTCAACTAAAATGCCTTTTTGGATATTATTGGACGAATAAAAAGTGAAATTATGGACAATATGATATTATAAATGTTGTCCAGGTGAGGAAATATGCATGTATTGATGATATTATAGCGAAAGACAACCTAGTTCATTTATTTATCGGCATATTTATTGATCGCCACAAACCTTTTTTTACAGGAATTATACAACATCATAATTTGTTTGAATCCCCTGTACAATCAGATTCATTTTATTTTCCTTTAAGTACAGACTTTAAGTACAAATTGAGGAATATTACTGAAAAGATCAAACAAAGCAGAAGCCTTGCTATTGATAGCAAGAAAGAATGATCCAATAAATGTGTGCTTGGCATGTGTGTTCCCTAAAGTAGAAGAGGAGGAGAGCTGTAATAGCACAGTTGTTGTTTTTTTATGCAGCTTTTCCCCAGAGATTTAAACGAGGGATTAATTAATCTAAAAGAAAGATGTGCTGCATTTTAACTGGGTTCCGGGCAGAACTAAATCTGGTACGACTTCATTTGACTCTTTCCCTATTTCCTCTCACTCCATTTTTCTTCGAGGTTCCCTTTGAATTAATTGAAAGATTCAGAATAATCTCAGCCAGGTTTTTCCAAAAGGGTCAATTTAAGTTCTTCCACAAACCAAAAAAAAGGGCTGCAGACGCTGAGTGGAATTCAATTAAAGTTGATATCAGTGTTCCTTTACTGTTGCCGTCCATAAATGTATTTTTTGTATAACGACGTAAAATGATTTGGTAAAATGATATTTAAAAAATCTTAAACACTATAACTGATGACTGTAACACTTCAATGAAAGGAATAACACACAATAACACATAGACTTTCTGTCCAACAGTCGATGAGACAGAAATGCTGAGTTTTGTTTAGTTTACGTTGTCGGTTTGATTAGTATCGACCTGTTGAGACTCTCGAAAAATTGTCCACAAAAATTATGATCCGTGCTGCCCTCATTTATTTAGTTTTAATTTGTTTTTGTTCATTTCATTTATTGTTCTTTTGTCTAAATTGATTAATCACTGCATCGAAACTTTGCCTTTATCCCTCTCTTACAACAAAGTTACTTCCCTACCAGCTACTAAAAAAAGTAGCAAGTAACTTGATGTAATACTGAGCATATCATTTTTGATTTTTAGATATGTTAACCTAAAGAACCTTATACATATGACGTTCGTCTCAAATACAGCAGAATGTCAAAAACTAGAACTGAATCTGTTGACGCATGTTTCAAACAATGACTTTAATTATTTTTTCTTCTCATCCATTAGTATTTTAATTTAAACAACGAAAAACAGGTTACAATTTTTTTGGCGGGATTAAAAATAATTAAATAGATTCATTAACCTCCCAATTTGTGTAACCTTTGAACCCCTGTGACACGATTAAAATAATAAATCATTTCCCTCGAGAACAGAAATACTGAACTGAAATAAACATAATGGGTGTTGTTTGTAAAAAAAAAAAAAAAAAGAAAGATCGAAAAACAAAAAATGCAGAATCTTTTTCCAGGGTGCATATTTGTTTCGGTAGAAACCAAACAGAGTCTGACTGGTGACCTATTCCTCCACTAAATCTGCTCAATTGAATTTACTCATCTGCAGGTGTCCTCCCCTGGATGAAGCACAAAAACCCACACAAAAAAACAACAACAATCGCTGACACGGTCGACAGCACAAAGTCAAATGAACACACGGGTGTGTGTGGCTCTGTTTCACCTGTGGAAATGTGAAGCGAGAATTTGATGCGGTTGGTTGCACAAGGTCAAACCGTGCTTGTGAGGACCCACAGTTGTACAGTCACACAAAACAAATACACACAAATTATGACATGCAGATTCATGCTGGCCTCAGGATATAGTATTAGGAGACAAATAGCACCAGGTTCAACAAATGGAAACAAAGATTCACACAAACACCACATGGGACCACGGAGCTGTGTGTTCACAGAAAAAGTGTTTTAAGTGAGTGTGTGACTCAAATGTTCCTCGATTTCATTGCCATATTTTATACAAACCTTCAGTGACTCGCTGTAACTCCCCCTTCTCTCTCAGTTCATTTGCCTCGCAGTTATTTTCCTTGCCTTGTGACTGAATCAAAGTCTCTTCTCGCTGTGTTGGATGGGTTTTGATTGACTTGTACTTTTCACAAATTGTCCTCATTTTGTTATCCTTTGGGATTTCCTATTGATGTGCAAATGTCTGCGAATCGTTTTGCAAAGGCAGACAAAGAATAGTATTGCAAGATTGTGTCAAAAAAAATAAAAAAGTCAGAAACAGGTTCACTTTAAATATATTTATTTATTCAAAGCTTTAATTCTTGTTGGTTTTTAACCAACTAGGCTATACCATTTGTCTAAAACGTTCCTGGTATGCTTGAGATAAATGGTGTCATTATTTGAGGGCTTAAAAAGGGCTTTTAAAAGTTTAATGACACACACACCTGGAACCTTTCAGTTCAAATCATCACAAACTACAGCTACTAAAGCGTTTTGGTTACAGTCCGTGGTGTCTGATTGTGTCAGATTTATTGCTCCTTGATTGTTTGTAGATGTGTAGATGTTTTCTCCCTGGTCCATTGATCGTTTCTAGTGTGTATTCAATCCTTTGATTCTTTTATTTTTGTCTCACTATTTTCTATCTGTTCGGTTTTCTCCGCAAATTTCCTGACCACTGTTTTTTTTTTTTTTTTCGTTTTTTTCGCCCTCGGTTTTGTATCCGGTTCGGCAATAATTTTGTTTCCCTAGTATTGTTTGTTTTGTGTTTTAAATGTGTTTCAATAAACTGTTTTAACACGTTTGTGTCCAGTCTCGCTGCCTTCAGTCACGACCTAGACTTGTGGCAAAATTGACCCAGTTTAACATGAAAAATGTCACTTGAATCTTGATTGTTCTCTCGCGACCTTGGCTCCTGCAATGGTTTGAGCGGCGTCATCTGCCAATTGTGATGTCACTGAAGGAAACACTGTGCTTGTAGTGGCTGAGACATGCAACACTTGTGTTTCAGAGTTTCTTAATTTTAATAAATAAATGAACATATTTAATCCCTTTAATTACATGACAAATATCCTTATTTAACCATCTTAGGTCCCGACACAAAAAGGATTTCATTTAGGGGACGGTGTTTTTATTTTTGAATGCTCCATCTTAGGGTGTTATTAATAGATATATTCCCAGATAGCACCATCATGGTCCGTTGACAGCCTACCTGCACCAATTACTTGTGACATGTTTCCATGGTTACGCTGCATGATTATTTTTAATTTAACGGAGGTATCCGATTACGGGAATGACAAGCGTAACGAATTGCATCAGAATTCTGACATTTTCAAATGCTCCGCACATTATTGACCTTTTCTCAGCTCAAGCAAACGACGAAGATTGTCAACATTGCCGAAGTCAACAAGATGAGAAGCGGTTGTGAAGTTTGAGGAATCCGAAAACATGACACGCTTGCTTGCTTGTGACAGAAAGATCCAAACTAACAAAAGCTCTGAAGAGAACCCTGTGGTTATTATAATGACACTGATCAAATAAATGCAACTCAAGAACTATTTTCATCAGTCAGTGCGTCATTCTTTTTTTCTAAACTCTGATTGCAGGTTCTGAATTTTTTCTCTAAATTGTTATGTTTTTGCCACATCATATTGTTGCTTCAAAGTACTAATATAATGTGTATAATATACATTTCTTGAAAAAATAATAAAGCCATTATAGGATGAAAACAATGAGAATTTTTTTCCAACATTAAAAAAAAAAATAAATAATCTTTTATCTTCTTAGTGCAAGAAATATAGATATAATACAAACGCACAATATCTTTTTGGAGAGACATTTCTTAGTTCAACATTTTACCAAGTGATGCATTAAAAGGATACATCTGAAACTACTCTTTCATAATGAGAATTTTTTTTTTTTTTGTATTTCTTATTCTTTACCCAATAAGCTTGTCCTACATATATTCATCAATATAATTAAAACCTTTTTAAGCATTTGAAATATCGTTGTTTTCAATTAATTAAAGATTAAAGCAGGTTTTTTTGGGAAAATCCACAAGATCTGAAACATCATAAAATGTCATCGTCTACTTGTCTCCTCCATGTGAAATCTAAAAATAAAAGAACATGAAGGATAAGAATTACTATATTAAATTGAACATTTATGACAATTTGAGAGAAAAAACATTGGAAAAAAAAACTTATAAAGTGTACATATTATGTAATGTATTGTAAAAAGTAACATAAAGCTTAAAGAATAAGTATAAAAAAAATACATTAATACAAGTTTAAAATCATCAACATCAGTGGTAATATTGCAGTTTTAACTTCAAACGTGTTCAGTTTCACAATCATCTCATCAACAACGAGAGACAACGATCAATAAATCAACTCTAATCATCATCTAAACTCCCTAATGTGCATCGCAGACTAAACTTTTAAAGCCCACTGCCCACTGAACTACACAGCAGCAGCAGCATCTTAGACCTACACACTGCAGTTGCATCACGGTAGAGACATTAGCAAAAAAAGAAGCTTGAGCGTTGGGGGTGGGCACGCGGGAATCGGTTACCACGTGGAGACAGAAAAACCAGAAGCACTTGTTTCAGGACATGAAGGAATTCAGGAGGCAAAGTTAACGTCAAGCTAATTCCGGAATGTGTTAGCACGGGGACGATGTTTCTGAGGACGAAACTAAACTCCGGGCGAAACTAAAATTCAAGTTCACCAAGAGGACGTAAAAACATGTGGGTGAGCCAGATTAGAAAAAGACGTGGAGGCCCAGAAGAGAGCTGTGAAAATACGTCTTGCTACGTTTGCATTTAAAGTCTTATGTTTGTAACTAGTTCTGTTTTGTTTGTTTCCTCCTATAAGGTGTTTTTACCCTTTAGCCCCTAAATTGTGTTTTTTTTTTTTTAATCTGATTTAGTGACTGCAGTTGCTTGAGATCAGGGAATAGAACCACCAACTATTTTTAAAGGGTCTCTGAAAAGAAATGTTGCAAAAATCCACAAAGTCTGTTCTGTTGAATCTTCTGTGTTTCACAATAATACTCCGACACAAGCTTTGATAACAAAATATTTTAATTTCAGTTGTTTTTAAGAATCTTAGATTCCATATCAATTAAGTAACACAGACATGTTGCGGAGCATCTTGTTGTTGCAATTGCTCCTGTCAACATAAACTGTTTCTTTTTCCTAAAAGAACACAATCTTTCTGTAGTTTCAAGAACATAAATAAAAGAAACCTACTCCTTATTGGGCAGTTTAGAAAGTTCTCTGTGGAGACTTTCCTGTTGAGCCACTAGTTCATGATTTATGAATAAACATGTGTCACAAAAGCGTTAGAAAGCAAAAACTCTTTTATAAGTTTGATCCAAGTCTTTCCAATGTTGTGTCAAATTGTGAGCCACACTTTAACCCTGTCAATGTGACCCAGAGGCCCAAAAAACAAATGTATTTGTGGTATCCCTTGTCGTTGTCTTTGGGTCAAAGGGAATGACTTCCACCACTGCATGTGAACTTCTAGAGCCCAGGGAGGTCGTTGACCTTGACCCAGAGACAACACAAGGGTTAAAATATGTGAAGTAGTCACAGTACAGTTTGATTGTAGGGTTGATCGACAGGATGGTACGACACTGTTGACACAATAATATATGTATATATATATATATATATATATTTTTTTTTTAATCGTCAAAGCATACTAAACAGAAACCGATGTATTTACCGATATAGTGTCATATGCTCAATAATGACATTGATAGAAAATATAATAATATTGGCCTATGATGAAAAGACGGTCACAAATCAATGATGTAATAGACATAAAGTATTCATGTAATTGACCCATTTGGTGTAAAAACACGAAAAGTTAATTTAGTAGAGCTCGGGGGGTACGTCTGTTTGTTGAATCGATGATCTGTCCCTTCTTTGATTTATCAAGATTGAATATCCATCAAGCTTTTTATGCTCCTGCAGAAATATCAATAAAATGTTATGTTAGTCAAATAGAAAATCTGCTCCACACATGTTTTGTAATCAACATGATCAATGTTGTTTTATCACCTCGGCTGTATATTAACTTCATCTTGACTTATTGGTTTATTATTTGGAACTGACCTTGGGTCATTCTAAAGAAGAGAGGAAAGCTCTGCCTTAAGTGGAACAATTTCTATCTGGGAGTCTAGTGTATAAATCATGGGCTGCTGTACATGTGATAAATATTCTTTACTACACACGGCGGAGCTGTTCTTTCTCCAAGGGGATCATATGACGGAACTGGAAATCATCGTAAATACTCAGCTTATAGCTTCAATTTATAAACTCAGTGCAAAAAATAAAAATACTTAAGTTAAGAAAATCATCTTGCAATTGAGTATGAAAAATGTTTTTTTTAGATTAAACTCCATAAATGCAGTGTCATCAGGGAACCAGAAAAATAATTTGCGGAAAATAAGTGGAAAACTAATTATTACTAAAGCATTATTACTTCATGACAAATGTGAATTTAAGTAAGTTGTTCTCAAAAAAAAACAACATTTCATTGTAAATCAACAACTTATATTTATTACAATAAGATTCATCTTAATAGTAGCTTAGCAAACATAGCCAAGACATCAAGGGACAATTCAGTCTATATTGATTGACAAGCCAAATAATTAAACATTTTAGAAATGTATAATTTAAGGACGCAATTTTATGCCAAATATCAGCATGAGCAGGATATAAACTAAATTTACTGAGCACTAATTACAGCCCAGATTTTTTAAGTTTGTGTCTGGGTTCTGCTGACAACCAATTCTATATATTTTTTAATACCTACATTTGATTCTGAAGAGACTCTGGAAGAGAAATGCTTTAGCATTAAAGAAACAAAAGCATGTCACTTAAGGGCTGGGGTGGGCAATTACTTTTCCTCAGGAGCTGTAATATCGGGGCGTCAATTTAATAAAAAACAATATATTAATGAGTAAAAACGAAATTGTTTACAAATTAAGACCAAAGCATTTTTTTTTTCATAGTATTTCATTTAAAAATTGTATGTAATTTAAAGATTGTAATTATATAATGCAATAAAACAAGTTGTGAAACACTTTATTTAACATAAATTACATTCCAGAATGTAATATAAACTTTAATTAGTTATATGTAGTTTAACCAGTAATAAAATAAAACCGTCAAAAGCATTTCTGCAAGGTCAGTTTTACAGTATTATTACATGCGGGCTGTCAAGGGGCTCTGTATATTCTTCGATCAAGAAATGGATATTGAGTTTATGTGGTTGAAAAATATGTTTTGTGATGCGTGATAAGAGGGAGAGTGAAAGATTCTCAAAGTATGAACTATTTCCTTACCAGTAAAATTTCCACGATTTCTTGACTTGGCTAATATAAAAATATATTCACCATAAAATCCAAAATATACAAAGGATTCAATTGAGAAAATAAAAGTATAGAGCTAATTTTTATAAAAAAAATATTAAAAAAAACAATTTTTGAAGTAACAATTACTGATAGTAAATCTCTATGATTAAATGAAAATAAGTTAAAAAAAAAAATCATTTAACTAATTAAAAAAAGATGTGTGAACAGTCAAAGGTACATGTTTACTACACCAGGGCTTTTGTCAAATAATGGTTATGTGATCAAGATATCAACTAATATAATCTATATCGGTTATCCTCATATTTGCCCAAAGAAATGTACCTCCTGTTTTACCAGCCATCAAAGAAACAAGGTTGTGGACTGCAGTATCTTCTTCCAAGGCTGTACACAAAATAGTGATGGTGTTTTCTCTTGTGTTCCGACTAAAAAAAAGTTCTTAAATGTAACAGCTTGCACCAATTAAGATATCTTGCTTTCCACTGGTAGCAGGTGGACAGTAATCTAGAGAACACAGTCAGAACTACGAGGAACACTCTCATATAACTCACTAACAATGGCCGCCAGTCTGTCTGGCCTGGCACGTTTTAAAGGTGAGACCAGTCCGTCCTCTGATCTCTAAACTCTGCTTGCAAACACACACAAAAATGACTCCCCGAGAGCCAGACTTTAGATGTCGTGTTGAAGGAGAAAGTTTTTTTGGGAAACAGCCAATGATACCAATGAGAGATTTAAAAAAAAAAAAGCAAAAAGAATTGCCCTGCCCGTCACAAGGTGTGACAGAACATTTTAGACAATTTCTGGATAGCGATACCTGTATTTAACGAGCACATGGCCTGTCACAACAGTTCACGACTGATAACAAGCTGGTATTTTATTCAGCAGACTTCAGAACCACTTGCTCCTGTCAAGTCAAATGATAGAAGCCGTTTTTAAAAAGTGAGATTAAAGCGTGCGTCGTACTGCATCAGCAAGCTTTCTATACTGTCAGTTTTAAAACCTTCTTGGACCAACACAAATAAATGTGAATCCAACATAAATTGACTCTCAACGTATCCATCTCCACATATATATCCATTTGTGATGAACAATTACTATTACATTTTCAGGAAATGCAGAAATGACTGATTATGATACTAAGAAATATGTTTTAATGAGTTTGTTTTTTTGTTTTTTGGGGGGATTATTGTTGCGACAAAACATCATGAGTAGGGGAACACTAATATATCTCAAATGGTCTTATCCCAGTTAATGATCCTCATTAGTGGGTATATTATTATTTTTGCTCCAGAGAAATATGCATACAAATGTCTGTTTTGGGTTTGTTTATTTAAGTTTTTTTAATTGATTAAATACAGAAGGAATCAGATGAGTTTGTATAATTTTTTTATACCAAAAATTAATAAATACACCTAAATAGGAATATAGTTAGGAAAGTCGCATGCAGTTTTGTTTCTGTTGATATTTGTTTAATATCATTTATGCAATTAATTAATATACAGGGAAGAGAACAATGTTATTGTTGTAGTTTTGGTTTTTGATTTGCCTATTTTTTTAGCTCATAAAAACTAGGGATAAAGGTAACTGGTATTATAGTGGTATGTTAAATATAAATTAATTCATTTAATGTTGAGAAATATGCATGAAAGTCACATAAACAGAACATGTGATTTGGTTTATATTTTGTGGTTTGTTTTTTGCCTTTTGTAAATGAAAAATACTAAAGAATCAGAATATCTCAGGGAAATAGTGTGTTGAATATTAATTAAATTATTTGAAAAAAAAAAGAAGGATGCATGAAAGTCACATACAGTGGTAAATAAAACCCTCATAATTGTCGTTTTAAATGTGATTTTCAGGTTGGTTGCTCATGGGCAGCGGACCGCTGCACTGAGGTATTAAAATAATCAGTAAGTCCAAATCTACCACCTGTGCTTAGTTGTTCTTGTTGCATATAAATGATTTATATCTTCAGAGCTCACAACGATAATTTATATTGTTTTTCTGCATGAGCTGCTGTTAAATAAACTGGACTCCTCATGTGATCATAAAGTTGATTCTGCAGAAAAAGCGACTCAACAGCACAACAGCTTGGTTTGGACGAGCGTGCCCTTGCCGGTGGGCAGCCGACCACATAAACACACACGGCCAGTTGTTACGGTTTCGAGGCCAACCAGTCGCCACGTTTGTTTCGCTTAATCATTTTCTAATTTAAGAAACATCGTTAATTCCTGGGAAAACAGATGCTCTATTAAGCACAATGATTCTTTAATCCGTGGTGGGTTTTTGCTTTCCCTGGAGGACCGTGGTTCATGTTCCATATGTTTAGCATTAGGCACATGTGCTCGGCTTATTACAGTCTAACGTGGTTTCATGGGTTTTAGTTGCACTTCTTTCTCCCTCGCAACCTAGTGTCAAACTGGATTTTTTCAGGATTCATTCTTACAAATAATCCATCTCTTACCTTAACTCAACTTGGAATTGATACCATTTTTTGTAAAGCTTCACTTGTATTTTTTCAAAGAAAATTGATTAATACTAATACAAAAGTTCAGCTTCAGGCAACTTTCTGCCTTTCTGTGTATAGATTTATGTGGTTTAACTCCAGGCAATACAAAATTTGTTGTTTATTTTGTCATGACTGTCGTTGTGTTGTGGTTAAATGAGTGTTTTCTTTTACGTCGGTATCTACTCGGAAGATGACGTAGCTTCTGATTAGCGTCATCTACTTCACTAAGATGGCGGCCTTTAAGGGTGGAAAGCGTCCATCGATCCACACTCAATTCTCTGGCCATTTGAGTGCGCCAGTTGAGTGCTCTTTGCGCGCCACATTGTTTTTGCACACTGCTCTTCAGGGCGCACTTGTACCCTCAAAATATTAAGTACCTTATTTTCCTGACTATAAGTCGCAGTTTTTTTTCATAGTTTGGCCAGGGTGCGACTTATACTCTGGAGCGACTTATGTGTGAAATTATTAACACATTATTACCGGTATATAATTTTACATGCCATTTCACACTTAACGGCTCTCTAGGCCTGTGTTGATAATTTCGACGTAGAAGAGGAAGCGCCGCATCTTCTACCTCCGGAGTTAGCGGAGTTGTTTAAAAGTGACACCGAGGATGAAGATTTCATTGGATTTTAGTTATTTGGAGTTACACGGATGGTTTGGTAAACTTCTTAGCATGTTATTTATGCTATAGTTATCTGAATAACTCTTAATATGTTATGTTAACATACCAGGCACGTTCTCAGTTATGTCATGTAACGTAAGCATACCGTACAATTATTCAGCCAGTTGTTGCCTCTATTCTATTTTTATTTTAAATTGCCTTTCAAGATGACATGTCTGTTCTTGGTGTTGGATTTCATCAAATACATTTCCCCCAAAAATGCGACTTATACTCCAGTGCGCCTTATATACGTTTTTCCTTCTTTATTATGCATTTTATGGCTGGAGCGACTTGTACTCCAGAGCGACTTATAGTCCGGAAAATACGGTATACGTGCAAAAGTGCGTAATTTGGTAAATACCCCATCTTTGATTAGCTTAACTGGTACAGCACACAACTCTTAATCTCAAAGAATTGTTCGACCCTGGAAATCAGGAATCAAATTTTCCGAGGTGATAAAAAGGGCCCGGGTAATTCAGTGCACGACTATTGATCGCCTTTTAATGGTCTACCTTATTCATGGTCTACTCATGGTCACGATAGCATAGACTTCCGTGGTCTAGTGGACCACAGAGTCTTTGGTCTCGTCTTTTTCAATGATTCTCATTGTGTAGATTATGTGATTATTATTATCTATTTAATGTTTCGGTCTTGGCCTTAACAATTTTCGGTATTATCCAAGTCTCAGCTAAGGTAGTCTTGACTATAGTCAACCTAACCCAAACCCTTAGTTCCACGAAACTATGTCATATCACTTGGCAATTCTGGACATTATATTCAGTGTATCAAAAAATTGAATCCAATCCTATATGATGTCCTCCTAAAAAAAAATTACAGGAACGATACAGAAAAAATGTGAAACCATATGGCACATTTTGGTACGTGTCACTTGATCTGTGGCCAGGATGAGCTGCTCTCTACCGGCTTGTCAGTTTGTCTGGCTCAGCTTGTTGCCTTTGTGCTCGGATGTTCCGTTTTGCATATTTGGCTGTATTTTTGACAGGTTTTCTGGTGGCCTTCCTCTCCCAGGCCCCATGATCTGGAAACAAATACCTGTATTGAATGTCTTCTGGAGCCCTCTGAAAGGTGTAGACACGTCTATATTTGAGCTGATAGAACTCTTGTATCCCTTGAACAACACTTCAAAACAGACCATTCAAAAGCAATCTTGTTTTTTTTTTTGTAAACAATGCAACCTTCAATATGATTAGGGCCATATCGGATCCTCAGTCGGACAAGGGTGGAATGTCTTGTCCAGGTAGTCATTTGAAAAAAAAAAATGAGGTTCATGGTTGTTGAAAAGGATGACTTTAACACTAATATAACAACTCTGGTCCTGTTTTCTTGATTTCTTTCCCGTTCCAACACCGTGCATGACACATTTAATTATCCAAACTGCCTGCTTCGTTTTTGTGTAATTAGCGCCCGGAACAGAGTGTTGAAAGTGTGAGTAGTATGGTGTCGCATGAATGTGCACAGAATATATAATCCAACATGTTGCGGTGAAATCAGTCGAAAGATGATCATCCTCACAGAGGTGACAAAGACGGGCACTGTGAGACTGTCACTGAATTTAAAAAAAGAAAGAAAGGAAAACAGCAGGGAAGTTCTATTCTGCCTTTGACCTTGGAATAAATTTATTTAAATAGTTGTTGTGTCCACCAGTCATTTGCAACCGCTAGAAAGGATTCTAGCAATGCTAAGACTGATAACTACGTTTTTTTTAAATAATTGCTTCTCCCAGTGCGGATACTGGTTAATAACTTTAAAAGGCATTTAACCAACATACAGGGAGATCGGCTTGTTCTTCCGTGTTGGGTTCACTCTCGGTTCACTCCAATTTCCTCTCACAATCCAAAAACATTCAGAGGTTAATTGAATACTTGTCTGTAGGTGGGAGTGTTTGTGCTCTGAAACCTGTTCAGATGGGAGGGGACCCCTGCCTTCCACCCTACCCCCCTGGCCAAGACAACAGGAACATGTGACAAATGTAATGGAAGTTGGAGGTAGATAAATAAATAAAACCAAAACGCTATTTAAAACGCTGAATAATATCTGTATGGATCAGAACTGACCCTTTGACTGTATTTATGTGGCCATCTTGAGGTCAAACATCATGTAGAAACATTTTTGTCATCATATTTATTGCTCCTCAAATACTTGAGTGAAGTAAGATTTAACATAAAAAAAAATGTTATTTTGTATCGGATTCAATAATGTTATTACAATTCTCATAAATTAATTTAAACACAATATATATTTTTTAGCATATTTAGCTTGATTTCTAGATTTTATACTTTTCACTCCTTTATTGTTGCTCGATGGCCCACTAAAAAAACGTGCCCCCTATATACAATGTAATTTCCCACTACTGGTCCATATAAATAAAAATGTATGATAAAAATAATAATGAGGGCACTTCATAGCGGTCAGTGCTTTCTAAGTGCTTTTTAGTTGCTTTTTTATGTTTTAATGTTGTTTTTTTAATGCCTTGTTGCCGTTCAATTTAAGTCAAAATATTCCAAAAAGAAATATACGGAAAGATAACGTGGAAAAACACGAAAGAAAATTTAAAAAGTAGCTTTTTAACCTATATGAACAATATACTGTATTTCATGAAAATAATTTTATACGACACGTTTTCTTTTTTATTCATGTATACCGAAGCAGTCATCTCCCATCTCAAGAAAGCCTCATGCTGTCCCGTCTCACTCATTAGATAGACATGATTAAACGGACATATATAAATGGACACCATGTTAAACGACTTAAGATTGGCAGCTTCTTTCCTTCAATCATGACCGTCAGTTGAAAAGAAATGACAGGTGGATCTAAAGCCTTGCCCTTCGGCTCTTCTTTTCCACTTGACTATGTGACAAAGCTCTCATTATGCTGCTCCTGCTGTGTCATGTCTCAAGATACTTGAACTTTGGGCTCTTTCCCTACAACCACGACATTCCTGCTGAGTATCAGATCCCCAGATTTAGAAGTGCTGATCATCCTCGCTGTTGCTTCACACTGAGAGGTTCCTGTGAGTCACTGAGACAATATCAAGCTGCAGAAACCAGTAACACATTCTTCATGTAAGAAACCCTCCAGGCGTCCATAACCTTTCATGAGCCTGGCATGTCGCTGCAAACTAAATGTATAATAAAGTTTAATCAACTTTCATTTTTTCTACTGACACAAAAGTATAGAAACATCATTAGATGCACATTATATAACTGGGACACAGATATGTTACTCAGCAAGGGAGTAATAAGTGCCAATGGGGGACGGGAATGATGTCCTGAGGAGGGCAGAAGAGGAAATTAACTTTTTTTTTAACGGGAAAGTGTTGATTCAGGAAGCTCACAGGAGATCAAAAAATATGGAACCTTGCTGTAAGCGTCTTTTGTCCAGGGGTTGTTCACGTTGTACGTAGGAATGAAAGACTCGATCAGCTTCTCTGATACAAAGAACATCATTGTTGATGTTTGCAACAAAGAATGGAAGGATTGCTTTGTACGTCACATAAACAGAACATATAGAAGAAAAAAAAAACACTAACTTCAAAGATCAAAGGTGACAAAGATTTGTCACTTTAACCGACAAACTCACTGTAGGTTTGCATTTAATGGGGCGGAGGATACAGATAGAATCGTCTTATATAAAACACAATAGCCTGGTTATAGGAAAGAAATTAAAATTTCTCATAGTGAGACTAAAACACAGGTACCTTGATAATCTATTAAATAGCTTGTTTACTACCGCAATACAGATCGGAGAAAGACCAAGGCCACCTTTTCAAAGGACATTGACACACTGTCAACAACAGATCGCTGGAGATCTTCAGCACACGATTGAAGGACTTGGGAGGGATGAGGTGTGTGTGGTCACATACAACAAATTATTTTTTACTATTTTAAGGTGTGGACCTGGATTTTGCATCTTCTCTTTTTAGGGTATTCATTTGATTAGTCATGCTCTACAATGTTGTAATGTCCATGGATCCTCATGTGGGCTAAGGGTGGGTAATTATTTTTGTAGTTGAAGAGCAAAACGTACTGCATATTTATGCTAATATTGAAGGGAAGTGGACCAACATTTCACAGGCCACAATCGACAACCTGATCAACTCTATGCAAGGGAGATGTGCTGCACTGCGGCAAAAGGGTGGTCACACCAGGTTTTCTCAGTCCCTGGACCCGCCAATAAAACTACACGTTGCAGAGTGGTCTTTTATTGTGGTCAGTCCAAGGCACACCTGAGCAATAATCCTCCCTTCTGATCAGCATCTTGATATGCCACACCTGTGAGGTGAGACGGATTATCTCGGCAAAGGAGAATTACTCACCATCACAGAATAAATCAGATGTGTGAACACAATTTGAGAGAAATGGTTATTTTGTGCATATAGAAAATGTTTTAGATCTTTGAGTTCATCTCATAAAAAAAAGTATTGCATTTGTATTTTTGTTCAGTGTAATTGTGCAAAAACTGGGGACATCGATGCGTAGTTTTATTTATTCATGATTGATTTATTATATTTATCTTTTTCATTATTTATGTTGCCACCACAAAAAAAATCCAGTGTTGTGTTTACAATAAGCGTTTTTTTGTCAACATCACAGGAACATTAAAGCAAACATTGTAGCAATGTTTGGAACTCATATGAAGATAACCTCTTTCGTCTTATTTACAGTCAAAGTTTTGTTCAATATTGGATTTAACAATGCACTTCATACATCTGTTAATTCCAGAAAAGGTTCTTATTTGCGAATATTAAAGACAAAAATGATGCCTGAAATACTTACCAGACATAAAAACAATAATCAAAAAAAGTTTGTTTTTCTTCCCATATTTGAATTCCAGTATCATGTTTGTCTTTCAATATCTTAAAAGGGTGACTCATTGGGGCTTCCTGGTGAACACCGATTTTACATTTTAAACAAAGGGGGCAAGAATTCTTCCGTGATTTGGAACCGAAAGACGTGTCTCGAAGGACAGTGAAAACACCTGTAGCGGCGCAGACAACGAAGCTAACGAACCAACATGGCCGACATGGATCTCATCCTGCAAGAATTGAGAGAGTTCCGACAGGAAAGTAAAACTCAATTTCAGTCATTAAAAGAAGAGATGTCGAAGCTAAATACAAGGATGGAAGAGGCAGAGGGACGGATTGTGACGGCAGAGGAAAGGCTTCAGAACATCGAGGAAGTTGCTACAGAGATGCTAAAGCTACACACGAGAGTCGAGGAGAAGATGGTGGACTTGGAAAGTCGATCTAGAAGAGAAAATATACGGATCTATGGCGTTCCGGAGGGGGCTGAGGAGTCATCCTCGATGATAACTTTTGTGGTGAACTTGCTTCGTGACGGACTTGGGATGACAGAGAGCGGAGCGGAGCTGAGGATTGAGAGAGCGCACCGCTCCGCAAGACCGCGATCCATCATCGTCAAGTTTCTGAGTTTCACTACGAAAGAGTCGATTCTTCGCAAGGTGTGGCAGAGAAGAGGATTTTCCAGGAAATCTAACCAAATAAACATGGACCATGATTACCCTCCAGCCATCATCAAACAGCGGCGCGAGTACGCAGAAGTGCGCAAAGTCCTGAAGGAGAACCAAGTTCAATTTCAGACTCTCTTCCCAGCCAGACTACGAGTGAAATACAAAGACGGAACCAGAACCTACGCTACAGTGGAGGAAACAACGGAGGATATGAGAAAACGGGGATACGACGTCACACTTGTCAGACCAACGCAGTCACTGATGGAGCAGCTGAGTCGACTGACGTGGACGCGCGGCGGCGGCAGCAGGAGAGTGGCAGGCGTCACACTTCCACGTCAGGATCAGAGATACAAGGAGAAACTGCGCGCTTTCAGAAGATCCTCACCTGCTCCGCCCATCAACTAACTCTCCACCTCCATCAGCGGTTTGTGACACGTCTATTATTATTATTATTCATAATTAACATCAGCGGAAGGAAAACGCAGAATTGAAAAGGTTTGTTTGAGACTCTTGCTTTAAGTCAGGTTGCAGTCACACGTAAGGGCCCCCCCCTGCGGATTCGGATGGGGGCGTTTTCCCTTCAAGCCACCTAGAATAGAGTCAGTTCCTGAGACCCCTCCTTTGGGAGTCACTCAAATTGTTTACTAAGTTGTTTGTTTTATTGAGTTTGTTTGTTTTTTCTGGCTTTGTTTACTCGTTTTTTGAGGGGGGGAGGGAACATACCAGTTTTGTGAAATTGTTGGAAAAGGACACCAGTAATGGATAAAAGGTCAATAAATATTGTGTCACTTAATATTAACGGCGTACTCAACCCAGTTAAGAGGGCGAAGATATTGTCAAAACTGAACATGGTAAACTGAATAAATCAGGATTTAAACATGTCCATTATGCTTCTCATAGTTCAGGCAGAAGGAGGGGAGTGGCAATCCTCATAAACAATGCAGTAAATTACCAGCACATTTCAGAGTATAAAGATAATGAAGGTAGATTTATAATAATTACAGGTAAAGTTGAAGAGGAATTGGTGACTTTCTTTAACGTGTATGTTCCACCTGGGAGCGACTGGTCCTTCTATAAACGTTTACTTGAAATAATGACAACAAAAAGCCAAGGGATGTTGATTTGTGGGGGCGACTTCAATATTCGACTTAACCCCAAAATGGACTCCTCTAATGGCAAGTCAGACACAAGAAACATCAACAAAAAGTTCAACAATATTATGGAAGAAGTGGGAATTATTGACACTTGGAGAGAGTTGAACTCAAAAAACCGAGAATACACACATTACTCAGCAGCTCATAATGTTTACTCTCGCATTGACTATTTCTTCATGTTTAAAACGGATCTGCAAAGGGTAAATAACTGTGAAATAGGCCCCAGTAGTGTTTCCGACCACGGTCCTGTCTACATGACGGTTGGTCTGGTAAAAAAGTGTAGATCTACAGTCTGGAGACTAAATTCAAACATTCTAAATAGCCACTCTATTAAAGATAAACTGAAATTGAAGACTATTTAGAATTAAATGATAACACGGAAGTATCACCACCTATATTATGGGACGCTCTAAAGGCTGTGTTGAGGGGTAAAATAATTTCTATCTCTTCATATGAGAAGAAATTTAGACAACAAGAACTTATGGAGTTAGAAGACAAACTGAGGACAACTCAAATGAGACACTCCCAGTCCTTAGACGATGACACTAAACTGAAAGTCCAAAAACTAAGAAAAGAAATAGATGAAATAAATACACACGAAATAAAAAAAAAAAACTACTTTTCACCAAGCAAAAATACTACGAGGCCGGTGGAAAATCTATGAGGCTCCTGTCCTACAAATTGAGAAAACAGCAAGCTGACCGGTCTATACACAAAATCAGAGACCCCACAACTAAAAAAGTGGAAACTAATCAACAAAACATTCAGAAATGTTTTTTAAAATTTTATGAAAAGCTCTATTCTCAACCTCAAACAGCTAATGTCCACCAGATTGATAAATTCTTATCCCAAATAGAGCTTCCAAAGGTTAACAATGAACAAAACGAAAAATTAACATCAAAAATCTCAGCAATTAAAAGATTAAAAGGAGGGAAATCCCCCGGGACAGATGGATTTACCTACGAGTGGTACAAGATAATGCAAGATCAGCTAATTACTACACTCCTGAGAACATTTAACTGGGTTTTAGAACATAAAGTTGTACCTCCCTCATGGAGTGAGGCGATCATATCTGTCATTCCCAAAGAAGGGAAAGATAATATGGAATGTGGGAATTATCGTCCAGTGAGCGTTTTGAACATTGATTACAAACTGTTCACCTCCATACTTACAAGAAGAATTGAACCAATCTTACCTAAATTAATTCATGAGGACCAGACAGGCTTTGTTCGAAATAGACAAACTCAAGATAGCATCAGGAGAGCATTACACATTATAAGACAAGCTGGGAATCAAAATTTGGAAACGTTGTTACTGAGTCTGGACGCAGAAAAGGCGTTCGACTCGGTAAGTTGGTCATTTTTATATAAAGTTTTATCAAAATTTGGATTTCATGAAACTATAATTGATAATTTTGCAGCATTATACAAAAAACCAACGCCTAGAATTAAAATTAATGGAGATTTAACAAAATCATTTGTTCTGGAGAGAGGAACAAGACAGGGGTATTGTGCATCACCACTATTGTTTGCCATTTTTATAGAACCTCTGGGTCAATGGATAAGGCAGAGGGCAGAAATCCAAGGGGTCATGATGTCCACGGGGGAGCAAAAGCTTGCGTTATTTGCTGATGATTTACTGTTGACCATAACACAACCTACTCAGACACTCCCCAAAGTGATGGAGATGTTAAAAGAATACGGTCTGTTATCAGGCTACAAAATTAATATTGATTATACCCAAGTTCTTACACTGAACTATGACCCACCATCAAACATCAGGACTATGTATAACTGGAAATGGGATGCAAAACTCATCAAATATTTAGGGGTGTCACTATCTAGAGACTTGCTGAGACTGTATGACATCGATTATGGACCTTTCAGTGAAAGAATTAAGTTGGATTTACAAAGATGGGCAACTATACCGTACTTAAATCTTCACTCAAGGATAGACTCCATCAGAATGAATATTCTGCCACGAATATTATATCTTTCAATGTCTCCCGGTCAAAATTCCACCAAAACAATTTATAGAATGGGACAGGTTAATTTCAAGATTTGTGTGGGAAGGGAAAAAACCCAGGGTCAGATATAAAACACTGCAATTAAGTAAAGAGAAGGGAGGTATGGGCCTGCCCTGCCTTCAAGATTATTACCATGCAGCACAGTTGAAGCCCTTAATCTGTCTCTGTTCGAGATCTTACACTGCAGGCTGGAAGAACTTGGAAGGTTCTAACGTGAATGGTGTTCCATTGATTGCTCTCATGGCAGACAAGAAGCTGCAGGATGAACTGAAGGTTGAAGATGATACTTTTACAAGCATTTTTCTAAAATCTTGGCAGGAATTGGTTAAATCATGCCACCTAGGGGATTCCCCGAGGATCTTGAGGTGGTGTGCTTTTGACTCCGATTTTGTGCCCAATAAAAGGGACGGCAGATTTAAGACTTGGATCTTAAAAGGTATAACTGACTATCAATCATTTATTCACAAAGGGAATTTTCAGAGTTTTGAAAACCTTCAGAAAAAACACGGTTTAGAAAAAGAGGATTTTTACAGATACTTACAAGTCAGAAATTATTTTAATCAAAATTTGAAAAAGCCAATTGATGCATGTGAAAAAGGATTATTAGAGATTTTTATTTCATTATTGGAGGCAAATAATAGCAATAAAATAGTATCTAAATTGTACAAAGCAATTCGACAATCTAAACAAGAGAACACAGGATATATAAAGCAGCGATGGGAAAAGGATGGAGATATATCAATCAGTAATGAGAGCTGGGAAAAAATTTGTCATCTACAATGGTTTTCAACAAGATCAAATTCATGGCGGGAGTTCTGTTGGAAGAATATTATTAGATTTTTTATCACACCCGTTCAAAAAAAACACATGGGCACGGATGAAGCATGTTGGAGACTTTGCGGGTATAATGGAGCAAATCACTGGCATGTCTTTTGGAACTGCAGGGTAATCGAAACTTTTTGGACAGAGATCCACAGTCATATTAACAACATTTTTGGTGTGAATCTTCCCTGTAAAGGTGAAAACATGTACCTCGGTGACTTACCAACCGAAAACTGGAACAATGGAGACAAGAAATTGCTTTTCATATTGTTGGCAGCGAGTAAAAAATGTATCACGAGGAAGTGGTTACAAGTTGAACCACCGACGACAGAGGACTGGATGGACATCATTTACGACATTTATAAGATGGAGAAGCTATCCTTTGCACTCCAAACAGATGTGGACCAAATGGACAGAATATGTAAAACCAATAAGAAGCGATTTAATTTGAGGAGATGTCATTTTATTTTCCATTTTGTCTGTTTAAATGCATTTATTGATTTTCTTTTTCTAACTCTTGATAAATATATGTATTTTGTAAAGTATCAAGGTTGATGGGTATGCTCCCTGGGGAGTGGGTTTTTATTTCATTTTATTTTATTTTATTTATTTTTATTACTATTACTTTGTATTTCATCTTTCTTTTTAATCTGTACTTTATTCTTGTATGTACCACTTTGTTCTGAAAAAATGAAAATAAAAAATTTCAAAAAAAAAAAGGGTGACTCATTAAATCTCAGACAGTTTTAGTTAAAACGACTCTTGCGATTAAGGCAGAAAATAAAGCAATAAAGATTTCCAAGATATGTTATTCCCCCCCTTGGTTAAACTGAGATTGAACTAAAATTAGATGTATTTAGTCCTTATTGACGTTGCAGCACACTAACAAAAATGAATTTAGTCCAATGACTTTGTGGTGACATGAATGTTGTGTCAGCCAAGGAAGTCCATATAGAGCAAGAAAATGCTGCAGTCTACCTTTTCTACTTCCTGGGAACGTTGTAGATGTAAAAAATCATAGCCACAGTTTTACTGTCGAGCCTGTCAGCAGCCGCACTGAGCCCATGGGAGAGCAGGAGCCAGGCCAATGAAGATAAATTGCCATCTGAAGCAGGAGTATGGTGGCTTGAAGGCAAACAGCACATAATTCGGTTACTTAAAATTTAAACTTTTTGGGCTTTAAGATATACCATTTCACAGTCGAAAATATAGTTCCCCGTTAAGGCAAGGGTTCCCAAACTTTTCAACACACGACCCCAAAATAACGGTGCCAGAGACTGGCGATCGCCACCATCCCCGGATGTGACTGAAAACATAAAAAATAAAAAAGTAAGGCCGAGGCCATATGCCCTAGGCTTATCCAAATACGGTCTTAACGACAACACAAAAGAACAGAGGAGCCTGTTATGATTTTAAAATTTAGAAATGTATTGTAATATAAAAGCAGAATGCCTCAAAATAATATCCAACATGAGTGCACATTGTTTCTGTCATGTGCAAAGTCAACTTTGAACAGAAAAATAATAAAAATGAGTCAGTGTACTATCCACAAACGTAAACATACTATAACCTATGACCAGACGATTGTCTTGCACAGTTCCCTTTTTTTATTTGCAATACTCCAACGGTTATTGTTTTTGTGTTGTCAGCGAACTTCTTAAAACACCAACCTGCACATGCACTCACACAGAACTTCTTAAAATGCCAGGCAACATAACTAAACACAACAGTTTAAGATTGTTACACTGGTCCCCCAACAGTTAGTTTCTCGACCCCTAAAGTCTCCAATGCGAGGAGGCGGCTGACGATGCATTCTAGGCCGCCTGGATCCTGCCACGGGACTAGGAGTCTCAACAGTATGGACGTCCGAGCTGCTCTGGGTAACTGCTGGTTCACTCTAAAGGCCCCCTGTCCACAGCAGCAGGTAGTGCCACTTAGCGTTCCTCTTGAAAGGAGGGCTGCAACTGTCTCCTATAAGAAGCCAGTCCATCTGTCTATGTAGGACCACCTTCCTGCCTTTATGGAGTAACTGCACTCGATAAACCACCTCTCTAAGACTCAACCCATTGACTGTCCAACTTGGGAAATGAACAGGTGATAATAGAAAGAGTGTCTATGAGAAGCAGCTAAGTTTACAGTTGTGTAAATTTACAATGTGATTACAGTGTCGGAAAATTAAGATGTGTGCAAATTTTAAATACAAAAAAAATAATCTAGTAAACATTTGGTCAAGACATCAACACTCAGTCACAGCAGGAACAAACACTGTGATGATGGTCACTGCACAACTTTCCTCAAACTGATCCAAGTGAGTTATGTTCCTCTGCCCATCGGCAAACCTCTGCTGAATTTTGCAACACAGAATTTCATTGTTGTGAGTGAGTAGACGCTCAGACATTTTACACTGAGCCAAAGGAGTCCAGAGACGGCCGATCACACGGACTCTGCGCTCCAATAGACTCAAATACTGAAGTAACAGCATCTCCTCCACCACATCCGATTTTTTTTACACTTGGTACTACTCGTTTGCACAAGCCATCTTTCTTCGGCCTCAGGGTCCAACATGTGTGCCTGAAGGTCAGCCATGGCCTGGAAAGCCCCCCACTGACCTTCTCCGGAGCTTGAAACCTCGCCCCGTTTTACACTGAGCCAATGGAGGCCAGAGATGGCCGATCTCCCCAACTCTTCGCTCCCCCAGTTTCTCGAGGTACTACATGTATCCAACATGCATCTGTAGGTCGGCCTCGCCGTCCACCGACCCTCAGATAAACTGCAAAACCAATGGTTGAATGACAAGGGCGAGTATTCAAAAGACACGGCTACTCCCTGGAAGAAAGGTCAGTCAAATGCAGAATCCCATCTTGATTGTCACTCCAAATTACTGCAACACAAATGTTTGCTTGGTATTCAGCCAAATGTGGTCAACCAGGGAGTGATCATCAAATCTGTTTAGTTTCTGTAGCCATCTGTATCAAAATAGTCCCTTGATTAGAGAACATTAGAATCCTTTAATTTCTCTCACGGTCACCATTTCTATTTCACTTGAGAGCCATGGTAAGATACATTTTTCAGCAGTAGCATAGCATGCACCGATTGACCTGGCAAAGAGAATCGTAGCAAGAAAAACTTTACACATTTTCCATTATTGCCATTTTTTTGGTTTTTGACAGTCGCAACCCCCGGCTAGTTTGTGCCAGGTCATTTAACACCCATTTCACTTTCGAAATAATGTATTTTCTAAAGCAATGAATTATGAAACAAAAGCCAGGCTCTGTTTAGAAAGAACTGCAGCGATGAGAAAAATAATTAAGGTCACAGAACCTTATTGCTAGTAGCACTAGCTAACATCAGCTAATAAACTGCTGGATATAATGGTTCTACTGGAGCCACACAACACTTAGAGAATGTAAAAGAAAAATCCAGTTTTCTGATAGAGCTTAAGTTGAGTTCTAACAGCATTAGCTCTGGTTCCAAAAAAGAACAGAACATAAAATAGCATTAGAATTAAGGTGCATTGCTATCACATGAATCAAAGTATCACCAATATCTAGTGATGGGTCCGGCAACACCGATGCGTCGAAGAATAAGTTTCAGAGAGCAACACCAGTGTCAGTGCGCGTATCGCTTTAAGAAAGCCACGTGACCGATACCCGGACTGTATCGTTCTGACGTCAACGCGCCAAACTGTTTAGAAGGAAGCGCATCTGTCAAAAATAAAAGAAAGCTTTCCACCGTGTGGGACCACTTTGATCTGGTCTCAGAAAATAAGGTGTCCGTTTTAATTTTTCAAAGTTTCCCCTTGGTCTGTTTTAATTCAAATTAATTCAAAAAGTTTTAAATATTCATATTTTTTTTCGGTAGGTTATGTTTCGAATCTGTTCGACAGACAAGAATCAATGTGAGGCACTATCGGGCCAGGCACGAAAATGTGCAACCCACAAACGTCCATGATGAACTCAGGTATACAGCCACTGTACAAAACATTCAAGATTGCTCCATTCATAATTAATTTGTATTACTTTATTGTCTCATTTTAACCATTAAGCTTCCAGGAAGCAGGTTCTGGTTGAGGCTCTGCTGAAATTCAGCATGACTGAAGAAGAAGCTTCTTTTATTGAATAAATATGTGTAAAACACAAAAACATGTGCAGAAGCATCCTCATTCACAACACATTCACTTGCATGTTTACATTATGTACATATTTATATTTTTATTTACTTTATCAAAATGATGTAAAATGATGCAATGTGAAATACAATTACTTAAATTATATCATCAAATCAGTCTCAGTTGAGCCTCTCAACTATGTTGCTTGTAATGATTCATAACGTCCAGCAGATGTCAGTATTCAGTGACACAGTATCGGAACAGTATCAATACAGTGTTGCTGTGTGTTGAAACGTTTCATGATGCCTCATCGACCCATCAATACCAATATCATATTAAACTAAATGAATAAATGAACTCTTGTAGAACTAAATCATCACATTAACACATTATCATTTACTCACCTTAATGTTGCTTCATGAAACACATGACATACGGCTGGAGCCAAGGACAAAGGAGTGAAAGTCGAAAGCGGCGGCCATTTTAAAGAGGTTTCCCAGGAAGTGGGTTAGAATTACTGCAGTGTCTCCTTCTGGACAGGAGGGTTAGTGCAGAGCTAGACCTCATGTAAATCAACAATTTATTCTGTTATAACCTGAATCCAAAAAACAATTTAGATGTTATGAAGAAAAAAACAAAAACAGAAATTCCAAAATTATTTTCTAATTAGTATTGTGTTCAAGCAACTACACTAAGAATGTAAGTTGTCCCACAATCCCACTAGAAACCATAAAGAAGCTACAATAGCTCGATAAAATGTGCATTAAATGTAAGTGATTTATGAATCTTTTTTTTTATCAGGAAACTGAAGCCTTTCTATTTAAAATAAACTTAAATAAAGTGATTTAACTGATATCAATGTTGGGTAACATGGCAAATGTCGTAATTATATAAAGTCAATCTAATCAAAAATATTAGCACGGAAGAAAAAGATTATTATAGTTTTGCTTTTAATGTAAAATGTAATGTTCAGACAAATTATCTTATTTAATGACTCATAACTACACCCTGTAAATGTGATTTTCCTTGTTCTTTTATCAACATTATAAGAATTACTTAAATGAGGCAAACGTGTTTAAATGAGCAGCTTTTTATTTACACTCTCCCATTTCGTTCGTCACTTTCCAATAACAAAGGACAATAAATGACTCAGTATAAATAAATACATGTAAAAATGTATAAATACATAACTAAATGTGTAAATAAATGTCTGAATAAATGTAAAAATATTATGACTTGAAGAACCATGCTTATCTGTAAGTACCGTACAACTAGTCTATAGCATCCACGCTTGCACGTGGAAGAATATTTTCTAAAATCTTAGCAAACCAACTTTACAAGTTGCCAGTGTACATGTGCATGATACAGATTTAAAAACCAGGAGCCTCATGAAACAAGTCCGTGGTCTCAAGTCCTGTTACCTCAATCATCATCATTTTTACGCAATTAAAAAAAAAAAAAAATCTTACTGTGATGAAGCTATTTATAGAGCATTGCAGCAGAAGTTGATCCGATGACATCGCTGTAACCAATTTTTACACTGATGTTCCGCCCGCCTACTTGATTTTCATAATGCAAACGAAATGTGGAAATAAATAAAAGACAAACTATGGTGGCCGACAAGGTTCACAACAAATGCAAACACGGAAGCGACAACACTTCGATATTCAGCTAAAACGGAAACACAAAACCGAGTGTGTGTGGGATACAATAAATTGTGTGTGTTGAGGGACTGGAGGAGCAGATTTGTGATTCATGTTTGTAGACACATGTACACTGGACTTCATGCTGCTAAGAGAGAGAAGGTTGAGCTGCAGGAACATTTAAAAAAATCTCTCACTTCCAGAAGAATTTTCGGACAACTTGTTACAAAAAGTTAGTTTTCACTGTTTTCACTTGAGTTTGAGCTGGACGATGTTGGTGTGCTCTGGGATAAAGTGTATGACTGAGGTATGTTTGTTAACTGGTGTCAAATATTTAGAATAAAGTTGCACTTTTTTTGACCCACATAAGTATTAATAATGATTTATGTAACATGTTATGAGGGAGTGTTAGACGAAAATCCATGTTTTAGATCAAGGGTTCCCAAACTTTTCAACCCGCGACCCCCAAAAATAACGGTGCCATAGACCGGTGACCCCCACTATCCCAGGATGTGACTGAAAAAAATGTAATAAAATGTGAGGCACAGGCCATACGCACCAGGCTTAACAACAACACAAAAGAACAGAGAAGCCTGCAAGTTATGATTTTACATTTATAAATGTATTGTAATATAAAAGCAGAATGCCTCAGTCAAAATAATATCCAACATGAGTGCACATTATTGCTGTCATGTGCAAACTCAACTTTGAACAGGAAAATAATAAAAAGAAGGAGTCAGTGTACTATCCACAAACGTAAACATACTTACATTGTTGATGCGCAAATTTACATTTTGGCAACTATTTTTTTTCTGTGTTAATCCCATCTATTGAGATGGATGCGCCATCTGACACTGTAATTACATTGTACATATACTGTCACAAGCAACTGTAAACTCAGCTGCTTCTCATAAACGCTCTTTCTATTGCTCACTGTTCATTCATTCACTCGCACCCAGCGCCGCTCTCTCTCTCTCTCGCTTCACCACTCGCTACGCAAACACCTTACGCTCTTCCTCATTCACAACCAGAGTTACGCTATATTCTCATAACACTACCGATACGGATACCAGTATTTTTCTGTTGTGAGTGTGCACAGGATTTAAACAAGGTGAGTTCTATAGTCTAGAATTTATGGTAACATGTTTTCTAAGTTTAATAATTAAGGCTGAATTTTTCTGTATTTCATTTTTTCCTAATTTATTTGATTTATGGAAATCATTTCGCGACCCCGCCCTCAGCGTATTATCTTATGATACTTTTTTTTTTTTGCCAATTACATAGTTTAAATGTGCATTTTTTTATACATATTATATAGTAGAAACCAAGCAGACCCGCATATATGTAATGAGAGGGACTCTGCACAGCAAGATGAACAATTTATTTGATTTACAAAGCCAAACAACAGACCGAATAAGAAAAATCACACAGGAAAGAAGGAAAACATTTCTTAAAACACAAAGCACAAATGATACTGTGGCTATTATTTCAAGTATAATGCAGTAAAGAAAGAGAATGGAGGTTGAAATTTAGAAAACCTTAAAGGCACAGGGGAAAACTTCAAGGAGGTCAACTTTACCATGCAGGAGACGACACAATCTGACACCACGGATTGGAGGGGATTACAGATTTGGCTGCAGCCAGATAAACAAACAAAGGGGCACAAAAGACAAAATAAGAATAAATCAAACCCAGATCAGGGCAATACTGAAGTACTTAGCTATTGGTTGACCAGTTACAGATGTGAACACAAATAAAAACATTCAATCAAGCACCCTTTCTGCAATAGAAACATAATAACTATGATTAAAGAAATAGTGTTGATATAGATTTATGGAAATAAAATCAGAAACACGCTTTCTTTTTCCTGCAAAGCCAAGTCATTTTTAATCAGGCAAGGGCCAAATGAGCCAAATCCCAGACAAGGCATTTCATGCCCAATGGCGCATGACCCACGACATCCACGCAGGTAGGACCAATAGTGACTAAGAGTTGAGATACCTGGTGATTAACCTTCCGGAGTCGTCGAGAAATAGAAGGAGACATGTAACAAAATGGTCAATTAACAAGGGCTGCAGTGCAAACCTGAGAAATGTCTTCTGATTCCCGAGAAGAAGTGGAACTTTCCCCTGTTGCAGAGTGGTTTTCGATTTTCAATTGAGTGCTTTCTCAAGGTAAAAACGAGAAAAATACAGTTTGAAGAAGTAAAAGACGAAATAACTAAGTTGATGTTTTCTTTCTTTTAGTATCTACATCTTTCTTTATCATCTTTGCCACAAAGAGAGAATATTGAGAAACAATATGGAAAAAGAGGTCTAAACAAACAGAAACAAGAAAATACATTTTTGATTGAATAATAAAGTAAGAAATCTACCTCCATAGATGTGCCATTCCTTGTTTTTTTTAATGTAACACAACTTCACATACCCACCTTCAAACCCATTTCCTTTTCACTTTGAATTCCATGTTTGTCTCTTCACTTTTACTGGTTTTCCCTTCAGTTTCTTTTCCCATGACTAAATATTCGTTCTAATCCTGATATTTGGATCCTATCCTGAAAACCTGCTGTTTTCTCATATGGATATATACTTTTTGTCACTCTCTATCCCACTGTCTTTCAACGTGGCTTTTGTTCTGTCCTGACAATCCCTTTCTTCAGAGCAGGAGTGGGTGAGTTGTCGGTGTAGATTACGGCGTCACTACTGCGATTGATTATTGTTTTGTGTTTTTTGTCCTCAAGCCCATTGATGCCAGCCACCCACATTTCAGGTTGATTCCAAATGAGAAGATGAGAAGTGAAATCCATTAATGCATGTGAGAAGAGTGACGGTGGGGTAGCAATGAATTGCATTGTCTTTAAGCCGTGATGAGGATTATGATTAAGAAACTGTCAGAATCAGAATCAGAAAACCTTTATTAGTCCCGCGAGGGGAAATTCGGTAAACTGTTCATCATGTGAAGAGGTATTTATAATTAAGATGGTTAAGACCTCTGAATGAAAGTGTTGCGTTAAAGATGGATGGATGGATGGATGGATGGATGGATGGATGGATGGATGGATGGATGGATGGATGGATGGATGGATGGATGGATGGATGGATGGATGGATGGATGGATGGATGGATGGATGGATGGATGGATGGATGGATGGATGGATGGATGGATGGATGGATGGATGGATGGATGGATGGATTGACGGACGGACGGACGGACGGACGGACGGACGGACGGACGGACGGACGGACGGACGGACGGACGGACGGACGGACGGACGGACGGACGGACGGACGGACGGACGGACGGACGGATGGATGGATGGATAGATAGATAGATAGATAGATAGATAGATAGATAGATAGATAGATAGATAGATAGATAGATAGATAGATAGATAGATAGATAGATAGATAGATAGATAGATAGTTTGAATGACTATCTTCTTTAAGGGCACCATCATCTTTAAGGCATGCTGTTTACAATGAGGCGACACAATACAAGGACTTGTCTTTTAGCCTTCAAATCAAGCCAAACAACCGGTTGCATAAACATGGAAATCCATTTTGACTTTATGTTTTACAATGATAGGTGGTGACTAGAGTCAGTTGTATAAACGGTTCAGTGGAAGTCGGATTTCTTCAGGAAAATTGACTTTTGATAACACAATGAATGATGTTGCTTGGTTACACAGCTTCTAAGCATTGGATGAATACAGAAAATATTCTGTATTTTAAAGACTACTTTAAATTTCGGTACATGTTACATCACTCTATTAAGGTTCTGCCATCCAGTTCACCTGAGATGGTGCTAAGAGGTCAGCTAAAAGATGGACACACTCAAGCACCAGACGCACATTGTGAGACAAAGATGTCTTGAACCAAATAAGGAACACAGACAAAATGGCTGTTCACTCGATTGAAGGAGAGGCTGAACATTACGATGTAGAAAAAGTACGAAAAGATACTAAAGTACACTCTCAAAATAGAGGAAGAAGGCTCTCATTAAGTATTAGGGTATTTAAGCACCTTCTTGATGGAAACTTCAATATATGCAGCAGAATACCACACAGTGATTCATTTCATTATTCTTATGGCTTTACTCATGTAAGCTCGAGGCAACGTTGGTAGCAAGTTGAATGTCTTAATTTCATGGGTGGTAAATGATATTTTCAAAAGGGTCACATTGTAATCAGTTTTAGTTTTTAGGGACCAAGGTGCCAAACAGAACACATAGAAACGTAAAAGAGCTCAAACATTTTTAGCTGAGATGATCTATTTATATAAATGCTTATCTTTTCAATTTTTCAAATTTGTTTCTTTGGTAAACCGTCAGTACTTTCCTCAAAACTTGTCAAGCTTGAAACGTATTTAAAGTTTTGGTTGGAAACACAAGAGGTAAAATTGTCATTAACACACAAACACAAAGCAACAAGAAAGGTTGCGGGTTTGCTTCCAGTTGAAGGAAACCTACAGCCTTTTTATGAGTGCTGTCTTCTTTTAAATATTTTTGTTTACAGGTACAAATGTTGTTTACAGGTAAAAAATACGTAACATTC
The DNA here is from genome assembly GCF_982586985.1 of Callionymus lyra. Taxonomy (NCBI): domain Eukaryota; kingdom Metazoa; phylum Chordata; class Actinopteri; order Syngnathiformes; family Callionymidae; genus Callionymus; species Callionymus lyra. The sequence goes on from NC_141824.1 coordinate 24,246,310, forward strand.
ACTAAAAAGACGAACGAAAATAAGGTAAAAAACTGAAATAAAGTGTTATATTTCCAGTTAATCAAGGTACGTACTAGTACAGCCCCTTACTGCAATTTACCAATTTTTGCTTCAGTAACAATTGAATTTTTTTTTTCTGTCCATGAAAAGGTTCCATTAGGTTGAGTGTAAACCATACACAGAAAAACAATCTTGCTTCTATGTCACAGTTTTTCTGACCCTATTTTTCCACTATCGCCCCTGACCTGGAATCTGTATTTGCCTTCACCGTGACCCTTGTTTGCCTTTCCATTTAGTTTCTTGGCGTTAACCTTTGACATTTAAAGAAACCTTCTTTCTTCATTTGTGTTTAAGAGTTGCGTTCACGTTACCTCTTATGTCGGATCGTAAACAAGCTAAAGTTAATTTGTCGAGCATACATAACAGTACTGGTGAATACCTTGTTAAGACTCTCCGTCTACGTGAACCGTTCTGTCAAACCTAAGAGATTGAATCGGTGAGAAAAGGTCGTATTTGTTATGAATTTGTATAATCAGTCGACCATGGCCAGCAACAAAGGTCAATCCCTTGCAAGACTGGTGATCTCACTTTTCTCACGATTCTAACTTTGGCAATAAATACACACTAATGACCACAACTTTAGTTTTATTTCAATAAAACTCTAGATATAAATTAATTTGGCCTTCCACTATATGAGAGAAGTACATTAATTCACACATCACAATTCTAATAATTTCCAATACACACACACACACACACACACACACACACACACACACACACACACACACACACACACACACACACACACAGACACAGACACACGGCTATGTTTGCATTCATGAACACTTGAAAAGCATCTGCTCGTAAACAAGCACAGGCTGTTTTCCACTGTGTTTGGGGATTTGGCTGATTGCAGCAGATTACATGTATAAATGAAGGCACTTGTGTTCATTGACATTAGAACTATACATCTTGATCATGGCACTCATGCAATTAACACTCATTTCTACATTGCAAATGTGATTTTGTTAAAAAATACGCTCTTAAATATTGTCAAAAACAATGGATGGTTATCTGATTCTGCAAGTCTTTGTATACTGATAGTCAAGTGGTTGGGATTGATTGTTTGTCCATGTCCGTCCATCATCGATCCTCATATTTATGTTTGTTCAGACAAATTATAATCAGGACACAAAACATGTTTGTACCGAAATGTGTAGATTTAATATGAAAAGATGAAATGTTAATGTAAGAAAAAGGATTACATTGAACTAGAATCATAGTCAAGACCCTCTTAAGACTAAACTACACGGATCAGAGAGTTTTAAGACCAAGACAAGATTATTTGTTTTAGCAGTTTTTAATTCTAGTGAACTTTCTCTTACCTTTTTCAGACACAGGAGTCACTTTCGTTATAGACATAGATGTACACATGCAACAAAGAAGGTAATGTTCATTTTTATTTTGTCTTATTTTTACTATTAGAGATGTATTTATGTTTTAAAGATCCAACACTGTTTTCTGTTGTAAATGTACTACTTTAGTGTCTCTTCTTGCTATGTTCAATGTAAATAAAGAGGCATTTAGTCGAGCATGTATTTTACAGACATGATAATTGCAGATAATTGATGAAAACAAGCTCCATGTTGGCATCAAATTGAATAATAATAACGCTCCATTAGGCTTTAAGACCACCATTACGGTGTTAGATTGAGAGAACCCATGACCAAGAGACCAGACATGGACCAGAAAAAAATGGTCTCGACAGCACTAAATTACTCGTATATTCATTGTACTTGAACCGACGACTCATACATGCGTCACTAATTTAAAAGCCGTAACCGGGTTCCTCGTGTTTAAGATGTCTCGGTGCATGACTTGAAACTGCTGACCTAAGCTGAACTGGTTTTATTATCCGCCAGTATGTTGAATTAATTGTTCGAGTGTCAGCTACTCCCACGCCAGGCCTTCTCATATGTGATTGCATAAATGGTTGTATAGAACGTTGTAAATATTCACTTTACAGTCGGAGGAATCAACTTCTCAATATGCTCCAGCATAGACGAGAGAAAAAGTGAATAAATGGAGAACGAGTAGGAGTGACGGGGAGAAGTGATCACTTGGAGAATATATTGAAAAGACATCAGATAGTACGTTAATGTAGAATTAAAGTTAATTCGATCCTTTGATGTTAGCAGGATACCAAGACTTTAAATATTTTGTGAATATTAAATCAAATGTCTGATTCTTTGTCGCCCTAATTCAAATCCTCTCTTGTCTTTTTCCGTATGAAAACATGTCCAAATTATCTCTTTGTCAAATCAAGTTTCTTCCCCCAAAAGCTACTTGATCAACTCTTCTTTCATCTCAGACAGCGTTTGTCTCTCACACACCCCTTCCGTGTCTCTGATGTTCTCGTCTTGATCCTGCGACTTCTTCCACACTCTCTCTCTCCATGAATCTTTGTCGCTGTTGTCATCTTGGTAATGTTCCTTTTACTATCTCCACTTTCAATCATCTGTCATTTCCGTTCCTGTTTTTTTTTTTTTTTTCCCTTCTGTAATAATCTTTCATAACCATCGGACTTCAGTCCTCGCCAGACAAACACACTAAAGTTTGTCTTTGTTGTGTCACTCTTTTCAGATGATTTATTGCCATTGACTGTTTAGAATACAAGAACACACATCTTATTTTTTACATTAGTTAAGGTGGTGACTTTGGTCGACCTTCACTGTGCAACTTTTACATTCATTACCAAAATGCTGTCATATTATTTAAAAACAATATGCAAAGTATATTTATATTTGGTTTTTGATTTTAAAAACGCAAAAATAAAACATTGATAATAAAAAGGTCGAAAGGTTCACTTTCAGATTGAGGCAAATACTTTGTATTGTGTATGTTCTACATGTGCTTATGTGGGTTTACTCTGGGTACTCCGGTTTCTATGTAGGTAGACTAAGTGTCACACACCAGTAACGTGAGATGTGTATCTTCACTATAGATGTTCATACATTTTAGTACATGTTTGTTACTGTAAACAAATACATTTACAAGACCAACACAAACATTTACAAAAAATGCTGCAGGTTTCTCGTTGTTTTTTTTTTGAGTCTCTAACTGAAGCTGCATTAAACCGTACTTCTTGTGTTACCGAACAAAACTTTAAATACGTTTCAAGCTTGACTGAGTTTTGAGGAACATATGGACGGTTTACCGTCTCCAAACAACTTAGAAAGGTTCAAGTGCTGCTCAACATATTCCCACTAAGTCTTGACGGCTCCTATAAACACATTTTTTAACATCCCATAACGAAGCAAAGTGCCATCAATCAGTTAAATGGCTTCTCCCGTATATCTCAATGTGACTTTGTTACTTGTTATTCCGCAGCAGTTTACATTTGTTAACAGACATCTGTCAGCTCGGGGGGCGGCGCCACATGAATTCAAATGAGAAACAAACAGATGCATTAAAGTAATTGCTCTTCTGCAGTCAGAAAACTTCCCTGTCAGATGGACCCGGGCCAGTGAGATTACAACCGAGCACTGGTGCAAAACCCTACAATCGATCTTGATGAACAGAGCTGTTTTGCTTTGTTTGTTTTCATATTGTGACAGCGAACCCTTCAAGCCTTAAAGGAGCTGTTGACGGAACGACTTTGCATACATTTATATCCGACACAAAGTTACTGATCAATATTATTTATTAATAGCAAGTCAATAGCTCTACAGTCTTATAGGAATATCGTGATTTATGCCTGTATCTTCATTTAATGTGTAACCTTGTTCAATGTTCCAACTGCACAGATTACATCAATCAAACAATTGCAGGAGCCAAGATCTCAAGCAGGAAATTTACCACAAAATGTTATATGTTATGATTGATTTGCTTGTTTTAGTATTAAGGTTCACTGCTGTCTATATATTCATTTAACTATGATATGTAATTAATCGATCTTATAAACTGTTTTAATCTCACTTCACTATATCAAAGAAAAGCCAATAACCTTAGAGATTGTTTTGCTTATTAATTCACAATTTTTGGCTGAATAGATTGTTGATACATAAGGCAAAAATATATTTATTTAGTCACTTATTACAGACTTCAACAGAAGCAGTTGTAGTTATTTAGTCTATTTCTAGTGCGGAGTGGAGCTTGCAATGTTTATTTCCCACCAGCAGGGGTGAACATTGACGAGTTCTTTCATTTATCATCTTCGCAGGTGGCTGGATCCTATCTCAGTTTCTCAGGACCCCAGTCTTTTGCAGGGAACACAAAGACAGACAACCATTCACACACACACTCATTCCTATGAAAAAAAATCCCAATCGACCTCTGTATGTTTTTGGACTGTGGGAGGAAACCAGAGTTCCTGGAGTAAACCCACGCAACAGTGGAGAAAACACAACTCCACACAGAACCAAACTGGCAACCTTCTGGCTGTGAGGTGATCAGGCTAACCACTGCGCCACCTTGCACCCGTTGATATGTTCTTTGAAAAGTAAAAATCAACATCAGGTTTAAATGAATTATGGAGCCCAGGCGACATGAATGTTACTTTTTAATCACATAATATCAGTATCTCAAGATAAAATTATCCCAACATATTCATATCTAACGATGATGTTCATTCTCTTAGTACCACCTGCCCCTTTTCGCCAGTAGGTGGCAGTAATGAGGTGGACAGAGAAGAACATGATCTCTGTGATGAGCAAAATAGGCAGAACGATCTGAAGTTAACAATTATATATATTTTTTAAATCTGTCATGCGTCTGTGTTGTTCAAATAAATATATTCTCACCTGGAGCACTGCTGACATTACTTTTTTAGTGGCCACACTAAGTATTACAGCTCACAGAATATCAATGGTCTGGCTAAGCTTTGGTGTAGTGAAATAACACGATATGCGAATATCACTGACTCACAATATCATAAGATTGGTTTTAATTACATTCGTGTCATCTCCGGGGCTGAACCTGTCGAAGTACTAAGTATTATAGGATTCAACAGACAAATCAATGTCCACTTCAGGGTTTGACTGACATCGTTTCTCCTCTAATTCTTTATTTTGATTATTCTATCTTTATTTTATTTCAGTAATTTAACTTTTAACTTTTCTGCAACACATTTTCTAATATACTGTATAAGGATTTTCTTTGTGTCTTGTAAAACACAAAATCTTCCAGGTATATTTCATGGTGCTGCTTCATATCACGTTGTCATTTAAAAAAAAAAATAGTTGGTCTTAAAATAACCAACTTAATCTCATTGGAAACAAGGGATACATGGTGTTGTGGTGTGGAGCCGTGTGGAAGGAAGCCGTTGCCAGAATCCAGTGTGGCCTTGTTCGCCTCGAGCGATGGAGCTGCAGATCCACTTACATCCGTGTGTGCCAGCGCCGGGGATTTTCAAGTCATCTGAGCAGCTGCATGATGCCGCAGGAGAGCGGGACAGCGCTTACATCAAGGAATTTTTGTGGAATCATGACAGGACAGGCTGCTGGGATGAGCTGTTGAAGTATCAGGGAAAAATGTGGCAGGAATTTTTAAACCCAGCGAGAAAACAAGACTTGTGGCGATCAAGTTGAGGACATCGCAAGACCAGTGATGATATATTCATTTATGTCCTTGTCGCTTAAAAAATATGCCCTGATCTCCACATTTCCCAATGTCCCTCATTGGAGATTGATTTGCATTATGCATCTGTAATTGGACAGTTGGTAAGATCAAAACCATCTGGTTGTTTGTTTGAAAATGAATATTCCGGTCGTCCCAGATGTAAGGAAAGTTTAAACTATAAAACTGCTGTTTAAAACTTTATGATCGACATGTAGCCGCGAATTAATCAGAGAATTTAAAACCATTTCACAAATAAAGTAAGAAAAAACATCATTTCTATTAATTTTAATTTTTGTTCTTTCGAACTGAACATGGACATCGGACGACTACGCTCTAAGGTTGTGTAGCAGCAATAAATTATTGAACATCCATCCAAAGCCTTCATTATGTTTCCCCTCAAGACGATAGATGCCAAATTTTATCTGAGAATTTTTTTTTTCGTCTGTATGTTTAATCCATTATTCAGGGGGTTCAGCTCAGTAACAGGACTGTTTACACGGTGTAGATCAGGGGTCTTCACATTTTCATTGATGGCAGGATAGTTTTTAGAAAAATGTCAACGTGTTCTTTCTTAAAACATACCAAGTCAAATCAATAATTGATGGTATATTGCTGCAGAATTCTTACTGGAAAATACCAAAGAGATTCAGTTAAATATTTTTGCTTTTTGTTAAATAATTAAAAAAACCTACTATAAGAAGATTATTCATGTCATATCTACAGCAAGATACTATATCCTAATAAACCATTGATGCCAGTGCTTGTATCAACATCTTGTTTGAGTTTGCTCGCAAGCATTTTCAATGTTCAATGTTCATTAAAATCTGATTACGTACCTAAGGTTTCAAGACATGTAAAATATTCCTTTGTAACTAACTAATGACTAATGTCTAACTTATTTTAAAACTCAACTCTCTTGACTCACTCCAAGTGACTCTCAAGATGCAGTAAGTCTCTCATTATGACCATGTTTTGAACTTATTACTTTATAAATTCTGAAATCTCGGCGAACGAGAGGTTACGAGAGCGGAGTCCATTATGACGTAATAATGGTCTTCACTCCTCCTCCAGCCAGCTATAATCACACCCCACTTTGTTTATACAACGAGTCCCTTGGAGGTGGCGACTTCCGGGAGTGGGTGTGGTTATAGTTAATAACATTTAATCTCCAGAAAAAACAGTGTTTTCATTGGGCGTGGCTTAAGCATGTTTTCTGATGTGAATATTTCAATGAAAAGAGAGTTTTGTACAAAAAGACACATACTGATGATACAATAGAGTCCAATATATTTTTAAGACACAATTAAATCAACACATTAGTTGCTTTTTAAGATTCACTTACCTCTAGTTTTTTTCTTCAGTGGAATTTAAGTGTAGCTGTTTCCACATCCTGGGTGGGCCTCAGATCGTATCAAATCATCCTTACATGAACCTCCTTAAAACATCTTTGATGATTTTTGTGATAATTTAAAATATACATATTTATTTTTATTACATCTAATGAATGCATTTTAAACCAATTTCAACAGTGTAAATGCAGGCATCCCCTCATTTTGGCATTTTGACTCTTGCCAACGTGAGCACCTGAAATAGAGATCTACCTCTTTGTTTGGACTCGTGGACACGCTAGCCCACACACAAAACACAGACCAAAACAAAAAGGCACACACTCGGAGCTTTCACACGTGAGCGGAAGTGAACCCACACACTGGTATTTCTGACAAAATCATAAGAAAACACAAGCTCGCGAGACAAACGCACACATGCATTATTAGTGCAGACTTTGAAGGAAAAACCGGATTAACAACCAACAGCATTATTAACGACAAAGTTTTGTTGTAACATGTTTTCTGAGTTTCCTTTCTTGAGCAGCACTCCCAGCACATGCATCATTTGAGATAAGAATCAGCTTGAAAGGCCAGAAGTAATTTATTCATACAACACCTGTACAATCGAAGTGGCTCCAGTCGACACAAAAAAATAAGGGGACAAACCTGTATAATTTTAACTTCATTCAGTTCGCCTTCTGAAAACAACCTTTCATCTCATATTCTCTGTGAATTAAATAAACACTAAATAAGGAAGTAGAAGAGATGAATTAAAAATAATCCCACTGCTGACAGATGTGGGTTTTTTGGCATTTCTTGACACAAGTCGCCTCAGAAGTCAGACTCTTCTACGTTAACCTATCTTTAGCATCCTCCCGAGGCACATCTACCTTCCTTATGTCCTCTTATACTGCAACTTGAACATCATTGGTTGTCTTCTTCTTCTTCTTATTGTTACTTTTTTCATCAAAACGACTTTCTTCTGCCCCTCAAATCTCAATATACAAGAGTAAAGACTGGTATAGTGAAGGTTTAAACCTATACCCGTTGATAGCTTTAAACGTTGCTAAACTAACAAGCTAACTTTATCCCAAAATGCTCTTTATCTCTGCTTTCAAAAAGTAGAAGTACAATTTGTACATGATAGAATGGCACTTTGAAGGTAACATAACATTACGAAATTGGTATCAGACTAAATCTATCAGCATTATTTTGGGGCTAAGTTGTGCATGTCCAGGTGCCAGGTGCAGAAAGAGATATTGACCTTCCACACTGTATAATCAAATAATATAGATATAATAAAGAAAAAGAGATGTGTATAGGTTTTAAACGATAGCAGTGCCAAACTGGTACTTTGAAAATGTTGGTGCTTAGTGAGTGCCCAAAATGGATTTCAAAGAATGAAAGTAAAAGAATTTAGAATAAAGAACAGGAATGAAAAAAACGGATAAACATTGTCAAAGATCTGTTCTGTCAGTTTTATTTGGGGGCTTTATCTTGTCATTCTGTCAGTACAAGTTTGGGGCTAAATGGTTTGTGTGTGATTCAGTGTGCATCATTTTGCCAGGAAAGTTCCTATGCCAGGGGTGGTCAAAGTAGGTGAAGGTTTTTGTTCCAACCAATGAAGAGGACACCATTTACCAATCAGGTGTCTAAGAAGTGTTATCAGTTTCCTGTCAATCTTGTGTTGCTGAAACCTCATCGGTTAAACTGTGCATGCTTGATCAGTTGGAACAAAAACCTTCACCACCCGACAACTCAACTGACGGATCCCGACTCCATGAAAAAGTCAAGAAATTCCACAAAGTACCCCAGACAAGACCCCCTGTGAAGTGAAAACCTCTTGAATTCATTAATAAAAAGCAGTGTGTTTGTTGAGTACATAATTCCTCATGTTTTCATTCATAGTTTTGATGCATTCAGTGATAATATGCATCCTAAATTGTGATCAAATAAATAAAAATACACATGATAAATGAAAGGGTGTGTCCAAACCTTTGGCCTGTCCTATTTATGTCAGAACCAGAGCCATAATGGCAAGTGTCCATCCCTACTCAGGACACATTGGTGAGACTTCCACTTGCCCTGGGAATGACTCTTCACTCTGTCAGAAGAGCTGGAAGAGAGAAAGGAGTGGATGATGGATTGAATCCATGTAAGATCTGTAAAAAATGGGCAGGTTGATACACGTTGTTCTTAAGTACCTGTTGCCCACGAATAGACGCTTCGAACAGTACAGAACACACGCACAACGTGCATCATCAGAATGTTTACAGAAACCTGAGTTGCAATCGTACACAGCGAACGTGTGGTGCAGCAGATTATGTAAGTGAGTCTGTCACGACTGATTCATGCGTTCTCAGATCGGTGTGAGCGTTCTCAAAGGAGAAGCTGCACCTCTCTGTGTTCCCCAGCATATAGAACACAGAAGCATTCAAAGTCTTGAAAACACTATCAAGGCCAAGTGTGTGGGAAGAAGGCAAGTGCAAAAGAACGTCCCCCACAGAAGCATCTGCCGAAATACCTGAGCTGCTCATCGTTACTGTGTAATAAAAAAAAAAACACGGTTGCGATCAAATGCCGGAGTGTTTTTGTTAGTCATTCTTCATTTCAGGACTTCTGTTCTTTACATGAATAATTCAACTGCCACTCCAGATTTACACACCGGATCACCTCAATCAAGTTTGTAGCAGAGGTCGCGCAATTCTGCTTTACTTTCTGAATTCCTTTCACGAGTTCCCTAAGGTTTCCTTTTTAAACACCCGCAGCCGAGAGATGACTCAAAAACAGCTTTTCATTAACGTTGGAAGTCCAAGGTAAGACGCCACATTGACCCCCGTAGAAGTTGTTACGCACCGTTTTGTTATGTTGTGTTGAATGACAGCGCTGTTTCTACAGTAGTTGAAAGAGAGATTTACGTAAGGTTACAGGTACGAAACCATCATGCTGAAGAGCATAAAGTGACAAAAGAAAACTTAACATTATGTCTGGTTAAGCTTAACCTTTTCTTTGCCATTTTAGCCCCAAAATATTTAACCATATTAGGATTGTATGTGAAGGCGAACACCCGAAAACACTATTGTGATTCTCCAGCAACAAACAGAATAGGAAAGAATACATTAGCTAAAGCGCTGTAGACAGATGAACAACATGAACACAGAAACATATATATTAACAGTCACACTTAAAATCGACAAAGCAGCAAGATAGGTTCTCTCATTATTTTGCCTATCATAATAAAGAACAAGTCACTAAATAGTTGTGTGAGTTAATCAATAGTTCAACTAGAAGAAAAATTGCTCTTCAATTTCTTTTGTAATGGTTGTTTTGTAGTCACGACTTTGATCTTGTCTCTTTGCAATTAGTTTATCAAAAAGTTACAGCTGCAGTGGCTAAAGAATCCACAATTGTCTCCATGTCGTCCATGAATCTGTCTTTTGATGTTTCCCCTGACTCACCAGTATAACATCCAGTGTGTTTAGTCTTTCTTTCTTTCTTGGTGGATTTTTCTTCAGATGGAAACTGATGTTGAGGGTTTTTTTTGCTATTGGCTGATTCTTGTTTCCTTCAACTGAGAATAATCTCTCAAGATAGGAAAATGATTTCACAACACGATCTGGAGCTTATGATCCATGCGTTTGTGTCTTTCTCATCTGAACTATTGTAACAGTTTATTTTCACTTCTAAATAAGAAGGAGCTGTCTCGCCTGCAGTTGATCTAGAACTCTGCTGCGAGAATTCTGACCCGCTCTAGTAGAAGAACTCACATTTGCCCGATCCATAAAACTCTCAGAATCTATTGATGGTTCCTCGCAAACGGTTCAGGACCAGAGGAGAGAAATCCTTCCAGGCTGTTGCTCCAAAGCTATGGATCGATCTTCCTCTCCCTCTGTGTTTGATGATCTACTGACTCCTTCAAGAAATATCTTAAGACGTTATTTTTTTGTGCGGGCTTTTTCTTTACACAATTTAATGAACAACACAAATACTAAAACAAATGAAAAAACAACATGTAAAAAGTCCAAAAACACAAGCGCCCGTCATACCAGTGAATAAAACAGAAAACAAGAGGATAGAACAGGGAAGCTTAAAAAGACAAAACACGCGTGAATAAACAAGCACAAACTACGCAAAAAGGCAGAAAAACAAGAATAATCCACGAAGCATCTCGCACACTGGTGTGGTGGTTAAGTAAGTAAGTAGTAGTTACTTCCTTACCCGAGACCCGGGTCACAAAATGTTGCACAATCAAAAGAAATACACATTTAAAAATACCTTCACATATTAAAATCTCTCAAAGGCCATAAGACAAACATTAAGCCTGCATTAATAAAAAGGAATTCAGATGCTTCTTAAAGTAGACTGTTTCAACTTAAAGAAAACTTAAACTTATAACTTCTGGTTGAAGTTGTTAAGGTCCAGTTTCGGGGATCGGAAACAGAGAGAAAAGGAAGTGGGATTAAAAAAATAAAACCAAAATAAAAGAGGAACATCACAAGAAGAGATCAAAAGAGGCGAAGAGGAGAGTGCAGGTAGGGGTAAGACAATAATCAGGGGTGGTTTAAACTGGGCAAGGAGACCAAAGAGGTTTATGGATATGGTGAACGAGGCCGTGACTAGGGAGCATGATCAGGTAGGTTAAGAAGTTTAGAAGCTAAATAATCTTTGACACAGTTGGTACTCCTGATGGAATTTGGGGGGTTTGGCAGCACATATACATGAGCTCAGCTCTGATCTATAAGTCTCCAGCTCCTGCCTGGAAGGTGATAAAAAGGGAGTCCCAGTACCATCACTAATGTGCCAAATTCAGATCGGAAATCACGGCAAGATTTCTCTCACCGGGGGGTCGTTCTGTTGAGAGGTTTTTAACTGAGCACACTAAGCTTCCCTCTGGACCTTGACTCAAAGTGATTTACATCTGCACCGTCTCATCCTCCAGGCAATTAAACACGCTGTTAAAAAGGGTGGTGGGGAAAGCATCCTGGGAGGGAGAGGAATTCACGACTGCACTCAAAATCAATAGTTTATTAACAGCGGCGGCGTAAATCTCACAGAGAGGCTAAATATCCAGTGTGCTGTGAAAATGTTTGATTTTATCTCTTCTTCTTTTTTTTTAGGTGGTGTTTCTGAAGATTTCCATCCAGACAGTCTGTTTATTTCAATGTCAATAGCTAAAGAGATAAATATTGGAATTAAATTAGTGTGTTTTTGTTTTTTTTCTCCGACGATGGATTAGATCAAGGAGAGATAAACAGACGTGACAACAAACCAGCCGGAGCTGAAGGATGTCGGAGACAATTGACTCAGAGGGTTGAGAGATTTATAAGTGCAGGAGTTGAATTGAGTTCAATTTGTATGCAGTGGACACAGTTATTTTTGTATTTGGTGATTAGCGTTTAAGTTCTGAAAAATACTTTTTTTAGAGTCCTAAAACAGAGAGATGTTGTTTCTCAAAATGTTGGAGACAAATATAATCAGTGCCATTAGAGCAAAGGCAGACAATAATAATGATTTCCACTCGGGCCACAAAAGCACATTTTTTTAAGTACAGAATTATTTTTCATATAATTTACATTGGACGATTTATATATATATATATATATATATATATATATATATATATATATATACATATATATATATACACATTAAGTTGAATATAGTGGGGAACAAATAGTCAAGAATAAATTACTTTTTTCCTTTTAGTAATAAGTTAATATAGATATAGTCTACCTCATGATATAATGAGAAGCAAGGAAATAAGGAAATATATCTTTTTTTTTATTTTGTAGAGAGATCATTTCATTAAGGGCAACAGTTTTTATGTGTCTGTATTTTATAAGATAGTTGAAAATGATCTGCATTGTGCATTAATGCCTTAATAAAGTAGGATTAATAAAGTCTATCTAAACTTATCTAATGATGGCTAAATAATGCCTTGATAGCAAAAAACGATCATCAAATATTTTGTAATAGTTTATTTTTTATTATTATATTCATGGGATTTTTTTCTTTTGCTTTTTTGGATACTGTCTGTGACCAGACAAATAATAATAATAATTAAATACATTTTTTCAAGGCAGTTGCATTTAACTATTTGTCAAGGTAGCCCTTAGATGAAATCAGGATGTGACGCAGACAGTTTGATTGAACAATAAGAGGCAGCAAACAAATCGAATTAGATAAATTCATAAAGAAACGAAGGGAAATTAAACATTCATCAACACAAGGCTACGGTATTCACCTGCAGGGGGCAGCAGAGGACAACCTTTAAATAGCTTTTGATGTGATTAGAACTTCCTCTTTCTGGTCTGCTTAATGTCTCGTTTATAAAATGACCATCTAGTGAGAATTTTTTTTTATTTTTAATTGCCAAACTCAACTGATAGTCTGACTTTATATCAAAAACAGATCCTGAAGAGAAGAAGTTGCTGCTTTCTCCCAAATTAAATTATGGGCGGGTTAAGTCAGTTGCTTATCTTGATGTTAAAAGTTTTCAGAAGTTTTTTTTTTTCTCTCGTCATACAAGTGAGTCATAAGAAAACAAGCACATTCATGTATGTTACAAAGGTCCAGCAGCAGTGGTCTTCATGCTTCCACGGTGAGTTCATGTCAAAATAAAGTGGATAGAAACATACTTTTATCAAATCAAATTCAAAATACAAACGACTTTTCACATTTTTTAAACAGCTCCGTCGGAGCTTCAACCGAGCCGAAGGTTCAGATGTATCTCGACGGTGAACTGTTACTTTCTTCTTCCTCGATTAACCTTCATGAAAAGAAAACCTTCAGATGCTAGATAAGGCCGCTGACTGCGAGGAAAAAGCAGAGGCTCCAGCACAAGCAGCAATATATCTCCAGTATTTGAAGAATGTTCTGGCGTTTTCTTTTCTTTTTTTGCTTTTCTTCTCGAGTGGAGCTACGCCTTAGACGGGGAGGAAATGGACTTTTGAGAGAAGGAAGGCCCCTCGCTGCAGAGGAAAGGAAGGTTCCAGGAGGAATGCTACTCACAAAAAGTTAGATTTTTTTTTTGGTACAGTGTGTTCTAGAATTTAATCTCACTTAAGCCTTCACACCCTTCTCTGGTGATGCTTCACCTTTACATATGTGGGGTGTTGCACGACAACACATACATCATGTAGACAAACAAATATTTCCATCAACTCTCTCCGACAGTGTGTGGGATTTTCCGTCCCACCCTGTGACTTCCATATTTGTTTTTATGCATTTGTTAAATGACTCTTTGACCGATAAAAAGAGGAGAAGGTTAACATCATCTGTGGTTGATAGGAGCTTAAAAATCTCACTTTAATTGAACATTTTAATGGTGTTTGATGAATTGTTTTCATGAAAAGTTGGTGTGGAAACGGAATGGAAACGGAAAGCGAGCCCCCGCCTGCTGCTTCTTCCGCAGGAACGGAACCCAAACTGTAAACCTCTGACTGGAGAGACGCGAGTCAAACACCACATAGCAAATCTCTGGTTTCCTTTCCTCCGTTCGCAACACTTGTTTTATTCCTTTGTCAAGCAAATGTGAAGAAAGAAAGGAAACCTAAGTGCTTCTCTTCCTTTCCACTTTTGTTGACCTTCTAATTTTCATTTTACTCTAAATTTAATGACCTTAAAAGGCAGTTTGAAGTACATCTCAAGGTCGACATTTGCCTCTGATTTGAGGTCTAAAAAAGGGTTTTTCATTATTCACTGTTTTTTTTATATCTTCAAATTATACATTTCATTAATTCATACTTATTGTAAAAACAATATGTTATTGTATTGCTCTCACCTAAACACTGTATTATCAAAATTGTAATTTTTTTTATATATTTATTAACCTTTTTTGAAATCTTTACATGTCTTCTTACATCTGTCTTAATATATATCTGACCAATACTCAAAATTAGGTTTTGTAATGTTTACTTACACACAACAACACACACACAAACACACACACTCAGAGTGGGAAATGCTGAGTGGTTATTCTTGGAGCATGTGAACAAGGTGTAGGCGGGAAAGCTGAAAATGTCAGTGTTGTGAGGCAACATCAGATGATTAAAGCGATACTTGTCTGTTGTTTTAAACGTCTCATCTCGGCTGCTACAGGAAGTCGAGTCGACGAAGCCATTTGTTTCACTTGTTTTAGTTTTATGACTATTTGGTTGTTGGCATTTCCAGCCACTTAAATGTTGATAAATGCAAAATGATTTCTTAATTTTTTTCTTTAAGTAGGTTTTTCCAAAAATCATGATTAATTGGTGATTTCTCTAAAATGTACTATGAGCTCTTGTATGATTAATCACAAATACAATTGTTATCTATTAGCATGTGTAACTTTAAGCAGCTGTACTCTTTAAACCAAAGCGCCACCTACGGAGCACTAAAAATCCTTAACCATGTGTTATCTCAGGATCAAGGTGACCCCAAGGACTCAAAACAAATTTAATTGTTGTATCCCATGTGTTATGTCAGGGTCAATATGACCCAAAAGCCTGAAAATAAATGTGTTTCAGGTATCCCTTGTGTTTTCTCAGGATCAAGGTGACCCCAAGAACCTAAAACAAATGTAACTGTTGTATCCCATGTGTTATGTCAGGGTCAAGATGACCCAAAAGCCTGAAAATAAATGTGTTTCAGGTATCCCTTGTGTTATCTCAGGATCAAGGTGACCCAAAGGCCCGAATACAAATGTAATTGTTGTATCCCTTGTGTTATCTCAGGGTCAAGGTGACCCAAAGGCCCGAATACAAATGTAATTGTTGTATCCCTCATGTTGTCTCAGGGTAAAGGTGACCCGAAGGCCTGAAAACAAATCTAATTGTTGTATCCCTTGTGTTAGCTCAGAGTCAAGGTGACCCGAAGGCCCGAATACAAATGTAATTGTTGTATCCCCTGTGTTAGCTCAAGGTAAAGGTGACCCGAAGGCCCGAAAACAAATGTAATTATGTTATCCCTTGTGTTAGCTCAGGATCAAGTAGACCTGAAGGCCAGAAAACAAATCTAATTGTTGTATTCCTTGTGTTATCTCAGGGTCAAGGTGACCTGAAGTCCCAAAAACAAATGCTATTGTTGTATCCTCTGTGTTGTCTCTGGGTCAAAGCTCCCTGGCTTACATAAATACATATGCAATGGTGTAGGTCGTTTATCTTGACCCAGAGACAACACAAAGGATACAAAAATTACATTTGTTTTCGGGTCACCCTGACCCTGAGATAACACAAGGGTTAAGCCTTATCAGCCCATCTCTATAAATAAAAAATATTCCTCATAGTTTAATGGCATAGTGTCCTTACAATATCTCTGGAATTTTTTTTTTTTTTTTTTGTACTGGGAAATTTTCAAATAATACTTCTGTTGAAAACATAAGAAGGTTTAATTCACTGATGTGTGTATCGTTGTCGAATTAACACTCTTTTGAAAAGATCTCTTTATTGTTGAACTGGAAAAATGTGACTTCAAGGAAACATTAAAAAAAAAAAAAAACCTTCACTTTTAGACCATCAGTAATCCAAAGAAATGAGATTAGTGTAATGCGTTTAACGTATTGCAACACAAAGATTTCATTATAACTCACTGAATCAATGGAATTACACTGGAAACCAACCACAATGTGTGTGTGCCGGGATCACAACGGTTTAGAAACAGTTTTGTAGAGTGATAAATACGACAAAGTGACTATTTTAAACATTTATTGTCTTTGTTAATGAGACAAAGAGGCTGAGTTTATCACCGAGGTCAGGTACTACAGACATTACGTGTCGACCACGAGATGATTCAAACTGTCTGAGGCATTTGAATGTCTGATGTTTAGAATGAGTTGACCCGGAATAAGCAAGACAATGGTATTATTCCCACGCACACACACACACACACTCACAAGAACAGACATGCCGTGTGCTTACGTTGAAGATCCTCAAACTTAACACACCTCTTTTAATTTCATCATCAACTACACTAAAGGTCCTTGAAATGTCATCCAACAAATCAGTGATACTCTTAATCATTCTTGAACTTAATATTCAACCTGTTTCACAAGATCTTGATGACATTTTCAAATAGATAAGAAAGGAATATTTGTGTAGCAGTTGCTACGAACACACACACGTCAAAGCAAAATAAAGAGGAAGTCAACCTTTAACATGTTCCAACGCAGCGCTTCTCTTATTCTATTTCAAACCACAACATTCTCTTGTTAGCAAGCGGCAATAAAAAAAAAAATCATTGTCAAGTGGAAGCGTTTACTTAACAGAAGTTCCATCTGAAGCTTCCTTTCGTGGATTTGAGCTCGTCTGTGATTGGTCTCTCAGAAACATGTGATCGAGTGGACTAACCTTTAGTGAAAGGTGTAATGGAAGAAAGAGACGCAATTGTGGTCCATGGTTTTTTTTTTACGTGTATCAACTCACTATTACTTTTTAAAGATCTTTTGTATATATATATACATATATATATATAAATGTATTAAAATATTTATTTATTATATTATACAACATTTTTATTTTTATTTTAAATACAGTAGAAAATTAGGACCAATGTTGCATATTGTTTCAAACTATATAGAAAAAACTGAAATTAATTTATTATTATTTATTTATTTAATTTTACCGTATTCTGAAAATACAAATATACTACACAGAAATGATTTGAAACCCTTTTATTACAATTAAATTAAATTAAATTAAATTAAATTAAATACAATTTAATTAAATTAAATTGTTATACTTAAACTGTTTCCATAACGATTGATCTATGAGTCACGATTGGACTCGTCATCGATACTCTAAAATACCAATAATTGACAGTCATTGTTCAGCTAAAATAAGACTTCACGCTCCTCTAACTGGTTAGTTGAGTTCATCAAAAAAAAAGTCTGACAGAAACCAGTTGTTGCAGATCTTTACTCGTGGTGTGTAAAAGTCAGATGATGAATTATTCCCATTAGTGTTTCCATTGCAAAAAAAAAGTGGCTTCCCAGCTCATACGAATGGTGACATAACAGAACTGTGGCAATTTTAGATTTAGTGCCGTTTAGTCAGCCTTTCCATCTCCACTCAGGTCATGTGAGTCGATGACCTCACCGTGTGCAGCTGACTCACAACCTGTGTGTACACTAGAGCACATGAGTATGTGTGTTTGCCATCGAGGTGTTTTGATTTGTGTCCTCCAACAGGGTGGCCACTTTTTTCAGAGGAAAAGAAAAGTTTACATCAGATTTGGCAGCAAAAGTGGAAAAGACAATGACGTAGAACATTGTACATTTATATAAATGTACAGACTATGGTCAGTGTTGATCCCTGACGGACCATAAAACTGTGTATCTCTGCAGCACATTATCATTTTGATTCCAAGCGACAAACTCGAGGCTCAGTAAAGTTGTTATTGTGCGTGTAAAATGGATGCACAACAAAAAAGATGTTGGTTTTTGTATATAAACCACACATATACTATAAAGCACATGTGTCAAATTCTACCCACCGACTTTTCAATTTTATGTCGCTCACGATGGTGTTAAAGTAAACACTCAAAATTAAAGACTAATTTAGCTACCATTGTGATTCATATACACTTTAGTTTAAATAAAGTGTAACCTGTTCCATAGAAGGCAGAGATAACAAATGTAAATCAGGAAACTTCCAAGCACAGATATTATAAGATCATTGAATTAAAGTTCAACTAATGTGTTGATTTAAGTGTGTCTTAAATTGATCTTGGACCTCTATTGTACTCATCAGTATGTGTCTGTTTGTACAAAAAACCCTTTTATTTAAATATTTACATTAGAAAATTAGCTTAAGCCCCGCCCACTGAAAACAAACTTTTCTGGTGGTTAGATCTTGTTTACCCTAACCACACCCACTCTGCTGTGATTGGTCAAACATCAAGGTTTGACACGCAGGGTCGAGGATCCTGGAAATCTCCAACTCCAAGGGACTCATTGTATAAGAAAAGCAGGGCGTGATTACAGCTGTCTGGAGGAGGAGTGAAGACCATTATTACAAAATGCGCTTCAATCTCGTAACCTCTCGTTTGCTGATATTTCGGACAGGGGAGAACTTTATAAAGTTATAAATTCAAAACATGGTCATGATGAGAGAGAGACTTGACTAGTCTTGGCCTGAAACCCAGATGATGGTTAACACTTGGGCCTGAGATGTGATTGAATTTGACTACTGAAATTGAAACAAACAATAAAAACAAACTCTTTAAAAAAAAAAAATTCCCTGACACACAAAGGGAGTAACCCTGGCCATCAAGTAGCAGTGATAATCTTAAGAAAGTGATGGTTCACCCCAAATTGAAATTTCACTCATCTTTCACTCACAATTATGATGACCAAGGGTTGGGATTATTTTCAGAGTAAACTGCTCCTTGTTTAAGTTATAGGCAAAAATGTATATTCATTTGACGTTGCGAATGGGGCTCAATTGTCTTAGTCCAAAACGACGCACTTAAAAACATCCAAATACCTGCTCGTCTGTAACATCCATCTTGTATTGAAGCCAGAAAACACTTCAACTGTCAATGTCCTTTCTTTACTGAAAAATAAGAAAATCAGAACAAAATACATGCCAAAATGTCCACCATCTTTGTTTCATTTTTCATGTCAAAGTCACCAGCAACACAAATGTAGCTCCTAGTTAAAGAAAACACACTTAATAGTTTCATATTTCTTGTTCAAACATTGTCAGTTATGGTTCACTTCATTGTAGCCAAGTCAGCAGTTTCAGCTGTACATTTTATTTCCAGCTCGTTCCCTATTCTAGATCAGATCCTGCGGCTAGAAATATTTACCGTTCGTATTCCTGGCATAACTCCTGTGACCATGTGTAGACGTCAGGTGACTTTCAGCCGCGGATTGTACAGATCTCAAAGAAGAATCAGAACCTCCTCACGTCACATCGCTGACATTTCTCTTGAACTCACTTCTAGACTCGATCGCTATCACGCTGCTCCTTCGTTGAAGAAGGAACAGCAAGATAACTCTTTTTCTTTAGGCTTTAAAGTTTGTTTCGGAAAGTATTTTACTTAAGTTAGGGGCCGAACTCATTATAGTTTGGACATCAAAGATGTATCAACATGAATATTTATCTGTATTTCCTTAGGTTTTATGACAAAAAATAACTTGACCGACTAGATTTGTCCCCCAAATAAACTCATTTAAATTGACTATACACAATATAAATAATGTAAAAAAGTGGCAAAATCTAGAAATAATCCAAAACATAAAAGAAGTTTCTTTGTTATCGTACATCTGTCTTAACATAATGTCATAAATTAACAGACTTCAGTTAAATGTACATGAAATGTTCTTCATGTGTCAAGGAAAATATAAACTTTACTTTTTCTATGTATGTTGCGCAAGTGAGCACCGGAACCCTACCCTCCTTCGAGCTGATTGCTATAGAAGATATTCGTACGTATGTATTTTTTTTTGTAGACCACATGTGTCGAAACAAATGCCCTGGTTGTCAAAACAGGGACACCAAGTCATTTTGTGGTCGGCTCAACGAAGATTCTATTCATGTTGATATGTTGACCTATATAGCGCTCAGTCTTTAAGATAATAAAAGGAACAGATATTATTGATGTCAACAATTATACAGAGACTGATTCACTTTCACTCTTATTTCACTTCTTATTTCCTTTGGTGTTTTCCCACTAAAGCTGGCCAGGACAGGATATAAGATCTCCTGAGGGATCAATAAAGTTCTACCTAACCTAAGCTTTATCAGACCATCACTATATTAACCTAATAATGGTAGTGATGCTCTGATGAAGCCTCATGAAGCAATGTCACGTTGTTTAGAGCTCAGTAGGTGGCGCCATCAATTTAAAAAGGATGTGATGTTTCATTAGAACAGTTGTTCAAAACAAAAGAAAATAGTGCAGAGACCGCCATCTAGTGGACTCTGACAATAATGACAGTACTTCATGAAGCTTCATCAGACCATCACTAGATATTGGACCATTTAGAGTTGGAGTTAGAGTCTGGGCCAGGGGTGAGCAATAAAAGTTTCTCATGGGTCCACATTATATACTGGGATTGTTGTGAGGGGCCGTCGCGCCAAAACAGAGAAGCAAAGAGACAAAATGAAGGACTTTTACTTAAAATATCAACAGGAATCAAAAGAAAAATGGTTAATTTAAAATAAACCTAAATATACCAAATATATATATGTGAACCTTTTAAAAAAACAAAATATGATCAACAACAAATAACTTAAATAAGTTATATTTAGAGTTAATGCATTAATAAAGATAAAATACTACTGCCTGGTTTTGTATATGCTGACCCTGCCCCGTGGTGGGGTCAGGACTGCAGACCGTCGAAAATGCTTTTTCCCGGGTTCATTGGCACATCCTTAAGTCGTGCCTTCTTATACCCTGCTCAATTTAGAGTTCAAGTCTCAGGGTGTGCACGTGTGGTTGGGTTTTGATTTCAAATATACATCTGCTTTAACCCCAGAACACTAATTTAGGGTGATTTTCACCCCTGCAATTATGGTCACATGATGTTCATGTCGCTGTTGCTCTCTGCGTTTCACGGGTGCTTCAGTCTGCTCGCTGACGTATTCTCAACCTAACACGTTTCATCCTGGATCGCTGCTGGGTCGGGTGGTCATGAACTTTGGACTTGAGGGAGCAGATGCTGTTCATCAAGTTATGTTTCAAGTGTCACGTTTCATGACGTTTGTGGGTTTTTTTTAGTTTTTTTTTACTCTTGTTCTCCTTAAAATTGACTAGACACACACTGAGAACGCTGTGTCTCCAAATCAGAGATTGTGGTCATGAGTCACTGCCTTTAGTGTATTTAATGAGCTCTATTTGACATCACGTGAGGATGTGTCACTGTGGTTTAACGCCTCGACAAAAACTGCGGGGATGTTCGACATCACCACCAGATGGGGGGAAACAAGCTGCATAGAATTATAGGAACAATAAATATTGTTCAAACTGGAACTTCTGGGTAGTTTCCTGCACTTATATACTTTCATACTAAAATATGTATGATTTACTTTTCCTTTTTCTTATCTCCTGTATGTCAGTCTGTCAGCAATATGACTGCAGAGCAGATTCCAGTGAACTTTACAGGGAAGCTTTATCACCAGACCATCAACAGATAGATTTTAGTAAAATTCCAGTTGTTTTTTTTCTGGGTTACAAAGTGAGGAGTACAAAAAAAAAGTTTCACCTCGAAGTAGAAAGCAAGTCGGTAAATAATTAATAAAAAAAAATTCTGGTTAAAACACGTTTTGCTACTTTGCTATTCATTCTGTCAAGTCAGCAACATTTCTGCTTAAATTTGTCAAAGCTGGAAATGATTTCCGGCACATTTGAGTCCTAGACAATTTATTTAATTTATTTAAGAGAAAATATTAACAATCCTGTTGCTCTTTAATTCATCACTTCTGTATTAGCTGTGGTTTTGTTCTATATGCAGAATTTAAAAAAGGGATGTAAGAATGGTTTGTTTTACATTCACTTGCAGCGGAGTGAGATGGAGGTTAGGTTTATTTCTGGCTGAATTAACACCTGGAAATTAAAAATGACTCTGTGTAGGTTCTGTGTACTGGCAGAGGAGCTGTGGTTACTTCAGTAACAATAAGAACTCAAAAAATACCATTCCCTATAAAGCCAATGAAGGTTTTTAGGTAATTTAGTTGTTGTTTTTTGCTGCGTTTTAAAGGCCGTTCATTTGTAACATTATTTCTAGAAATAAAACGTTGCAGATTTTAATTTGGCTTTCATTTTGAAATAATAAGTACAAATCTGATGGTGTAAAACGGAATAAGATAAGCCAATGTTAGACAAGCGAAATGTCCATGATAAATAAGATATTTTTCATTAAATTGTTTAAATAAATATTACAAAAAAAACACAAAGGCAGCCAGCTTATTAGCTTCTGAACAAACTTGATAATAATTCCATTGTCATCCTTGTTATCATTTTCTTTAATGTATTCTATTTGAAATCAACCATAGTTATTTAAATGTATAAAGGAAAACAAAATGTGCTTAAAAAATAAACACAAAATGTATCTCATCAAGTAAGTGGTATCCATTCATGCATTTACTATTTTGTCTTCTGGTCACATTATTGTGCTTTGAATTCTATCTGCTTTTTAGTTTTTAACTTAGATTTAAATTCTATTCTGTATCAGCAACTTTAGTTTTTAACATAAACCCAAAAGAAGTCTAGCTCTGCCAAACTTCAACTCAAATATGATACATGAAGCAAGAAAAGTCATTAAAAACATACGATTCATAAAATTGTATTTGAAGTCAATAATACACATTTAAGGTAAAAAAACAAAAAAAACAACAACTAACAAATAGTGTTGTTCAGGCGTGTTCTGCCCCTGCAGGTCCAGAGTTTGGCACATCTGCTCCACATTAATAGTCAACGCTCTCTTCTGTCTTCAGCTCTTTAGAATGTGTGTATCCATCCAAAAATAGAGCTATAACTACAGCTTGAGTACACACTGTCTCACAGACGAAAACGTTTTTTTTAAGGTATGGAACGATGATCAACACTTAACTCTGATCTAAGAGTGTCTTATTCTTTTCATTTCCGAGGAGCAGATTATTGACAGGACGAACTGAACTGGGTACATTCCTCACAGCCTGTCAAGCAGCAGCATGATGAGTCCCAGCGGCTGTAACGCTCAACTCTGCCTCTGCTCAGACCTGCATAGCTCACATTCCGCACTGACTCACCAACCATGTGTGTGTTTGTGTGCATATCTTTCATCTGTCACTAACTCAGTCAGTCGTGGTGCTTTTCAGGCGTGCGTGTTGGATTTCTACAACCGTCACAGGCAGAACCAAGATGTTTCTTTTGGCTTTTGAAGGGAATTTGACAATAAAGAATGTGAAAACTTTTGTTGAAAATCTAAAAATTGAGCCACACTCTTGAGTTCCATCATTTCCTTGATGAAACAGGTTTCTCCTGATAAACATCTCATGTGGCCTCGCCTCGAACAAACGTCAGCAATATTGAACAACACCTGATAAGTCAAGCAAGAGACGACGCATACAAGAAGGTTTAAGAAGAATTTCAAATTGAGTTAAAACATCACTTAAAAATAGATTAAATGACAGATAAAAAAATAAATAAAATTAGTTTAATTTCCGTGTTTTGTATTTGGTGTGAAATGGCCTTTGTGATATTTTTATAGTGTCATTATTATGAAGTATTTAATTAATTTAAAAAAATTACATCTATATATTTATAAATGAAATATATAATATGTTGTTTTTGTTTTTAAGAGCTTTCCATCCTTGTGTTTTGAATGAGGGATGAGAAATAGATTTTTTCTTTTTTTTTTCCAAACACACATGGACTCAAGATTTTCCATTACATCTTCACCCATTCACACACTTGGAGTGTGTGCGTGTGAGTGTATCATAGTGTTGCAGTGGGAAATACAAAGTGTATGTGAGAGAGCTCGGGACAGCCGAGGACCTGAACAGAGAACAGAGGACCACTATTGTGTACATTTTTTCCCCCTCTGAGTTTCTCATATGTATATATTTATATATATATATATATGTATATATATATATATATATATATGCATATACCAAATAGAAAACATGGAAATTATCTTTTTTTTATTATATATATATAAATATATATACTGACACATTGATGAGCAGTGAAGTGCAAACAACACAACAATCTAATTATCACAAAACCGTCTATATAATGTAAATGTAAATTTGTAATCGTTGCAACACGAACAAAAAACAGAGTGACCTTTTCTTTATTGTCTGCATCGGTTTTGTGATGCTAATGTTTGCTGCTCGGGGACAGTCCCGCTCTTGTGGTGGTTCAATGTGCTTGACATGTCATCCTGCTCTCTGTCTTCGACTTTTATCACCAAATCATTTATTCAGAAATAGAGCCGCAGACGCGACTCGCAGCGACAAAAACCTTAAATGGAATGAACCGTGCGTTGCTCTTGCATGGACTTGTTAGTGTATTATTGTCCTCTGACTCTTTATGATCCTCGTTCACATCTTGAGCACCGCAGGATGTGGAAGGATCACCTTGAAGACCAGGAACATCATGAAGCACGAGGGAATATTACGGCCGATTTAGCGAAATTAAAGTTAATGTCATGTGTTATTAAAGTCTGGAACATAAAGTTCTCTTATACGTTTGTTGTGCAAGAGGATGTGACTCAGTTCCGGGTTGATAAAAATCAATTCAAAAGGTATTTTTAAGAAACATAATCAGTCTTTAGGCAGTTTAGTTTGGAATCATCCGAGGTTTACTAAAATATCTCACCTTTCATGGATCATTTTAATTTTCAGTTACTTTTATATCTATTTAAATGTGAGACATTTCTTAGGGTATAACTTAATTAGTCCAAAGATTATTCTCAGTTTGCTGCTAGATTGTGTAATAATTGAATGAAAAGGATGAGGAAGCAGCTTCTATTTTTTGACGCCGGAATGTGAAGTAAAGCACTTATTTATCGTTGAGCTACGCACTTTTCTCATTAGTTGTTTTTCCAAGGAAACTCCAGCTGTGAGCAGTAATGTCGACACTGACACAAACTCGTATCTATTATGTTGATATTTATTTGAATCACTGGGGAAACGAGTGACTTAGATGAACAAATTTAAATAATGGTTATAATTATAAAAAAAAAAAACGACATAATATTCTGATTTGTTTTATTCTCTCTAGTTTGTACTTGTTTTTAGACACTTATGGTGGCCCAGCTTGCTGTCCCGACGGTTCTGTGGTTAACTTTGGTTAACATGTCATCTTGTGCTTTAATTATTTTAACTGAATTATATGTTGCTAACAACAGAGCTTCTGACCGACACGACAATCTTCGGCTGCACTTATCTCAAATAGAGTCATATTTACTGCATTTTATTTTTGTTAATCTAATTTTTAACCTGTAGCGAGTTTCCTTTTTTTATAATGTTTTGTATTTATTTATGTATTTTTTATTATTTTTGGTCTTGTTGTGACAGTAGACATTGGTTCTGTGAATTCAATATTATTTGTAATTGACACTTCATATAGACCTGATTTTGTATTTCCTTTATCATTCCTTTATCATTTAAGCCAAATATCAGCAATATTCATCCGGATGGTTGAATCCAAAGCTCTTAGGCAACACAGGGGATTAGTCTTAAATACATCAGAATGTACATTGTAATCTCTAGTGAGTACTATACTGTATATAATTTTGATCTGAAAGTCATCATATAGTCAACTGACATGATCATTTCAGGTTGTCAAATCTATTAAAATGGATCATAATGTCCGTACAGAAATACAATTGCAAAGGTACATCTATAGTGAACACTCGTGATACTCGATAGCTAGCATGATTGATTATTATTGATCATTTGAGGGGGTTCTCATACAACTAAGTGTATTTAGAGAGGATAAAACGGTAATTATTGCGTTGACCACCCGCTATCTGATTAATAAATCCCTTGCAACATTTTTACTTTGAATGTTCTGAAGGTATGTATAGCGTTAATGCAATTTTTTCTTTTTTTAATCAAAGAGAGTTTCTTCATTGATTCTCATTCTAGTCATATTTCACCCAAAATTCGAAATGTACTCATATTCCCCGCACCCTCATTTCGACTAAGGGGTTGGGATTATTTTCAGATTAATCTCTTTCTTTTTGGAGATACAGGCAAAAATGTATGTCCATGCTAATGTAGCGACCGCGGCTCGTCTTCCCTATGCCAAAATGAAACACTTAAACACATTCAAATACATTCATCCTGCTCCTCCATACTGTCCCTCTTGTGATGAAGCCCCAACATGAGAAATTAAACCAAAAAAAGATAAATTGGTCTGTATTTTAAGATTGTTTGTAGCAGAAGCTCACAGTGTCACCACTGATATACACCGGAAGCTCGCATTTTTGTCTCTAACAACAAAAGGGAACAGATTACTCCAACTCTTAGTCGACATGAGTGTGAAGTTTGGAATACTATCATTTTAGCACAAATCTTAGTTAGACGCCGAAGAGAGGGAGTGCTGAACTGTCCGTCTCAGGCGTACATACTTACTTCATTATTCTGAAAAACAACACTGAAACAAAAGCAAGAAACTTCTTCTTTCATTTGTCTGCTGCCCATCTACTTTCAAAGATTAATCCTTAAAAGTGACCACAAGTCATTCCACTCTCCCTGGAATCTATTCTTCACCTCTTTTCAATTCGCGGATGTGTCTTTCAGAAACCTCTCACATCTGGACAGGGCTTCATACAAACACGGCCACTTTAAATATGATTGCAAAAGCCGTGAATTATTAGCAGATGTCAGTACAAATGTATAATTAGCCAGTTTCGCAATGCGCTATTTAGCAAGATAATTTGATTTTCTGTGAGTGACATTAAGAAATCAGGTCATCTGTTATGCTGAATCACTCGGCTTGGAATCGGGACTCATCGTTAATGAGTTTATAAAGTAGTAGCCGCGCTGACACATTTGCTTCACAGCGACTTCATTAGAATGGTATTTGTGGAAACACAGCTTTTTCTTCCCTGTTGTCTCCCTCTTTGTTCCCACAGTGACGCCAAGAACATACTTTTCCTTTTAAAGACCAGGGAGCAACAGGGCCGAACACACATAATATCGCTGCAGAAGTGAAGAGGGCGTTCGGCGTATCCAACGTGGAATCTCGACGTTGACGCAGAAGATGAGCTTGAAAAATATGCAGGTCATTAAAACGATACAGCTGTCCCTAAATAATCCCCAGGCAACGCACACGTCTTCCAAGCGAGTTCAAATCAGTCGTGGCCCCTGCGTTGACGTCACCTCCACATTATGGACGCAACAACTTCAAGTCTCAACACGGTTTGTTTAGCGCTGTGTTTGCTCAAAGTGTTGGCTCAGAGCTCCTCTGTCTCCTTCAGACACCATCAGCCTTTACGCCAGTGAGCAGGGAAAGACGTAAACACAAAAATATCTGTGTTAAATGGTACAGAATGTTTTTCAAAGCTGACTCATGGTAAGGGAGTATTTTTTGTGCTAAAAAAACAACAACTTTGTTTCAGTTTCTTTAATTTATGGAAGAAATAGAGACGGGAAACAACATTTGTTACCAACAATTCCAGCATTTTACTTAAAAACATAATTTTTTAAACAATATGCCGTGTTTAGTTTGGCAATCTACATACACTTTAATGCATTTGGGATTTTAAATTCTGAATCATATGATTTTCTGAGGTTCCGGTCACCTACCTCAATGACTTGACAACACAAGACAACGTGTTCTACCTATACCTTCGAAAAAATAATATATTTTACTGGCAGCTCAGAGCCGCGAGGAAACTCCCCAGAAACTCCTCTCTTTATGCTGCTGTTGCTTTTCCAGGAATGTCTTTCACCTATCATTGCCCTCTATTCTTAATTTTAGGGGCTATTTTGCTTTGTGGCTTGGTCATTTCCTGAAAGTTCCTCTCACGGCAGTGCAGAACATTTTGTTTCATTTTCCATCTTGGCTTCCCATCTATCCCTCCCCCCTCTCTTCCCCTCCTCTGCTTGCCTTTCTTTCCTTGTGGGAAGGAAACCAGTTTGCTTATTGTGAAAGTGGGGAGAGATATTAAGAGGGTCTGGAAAAACAGCAGAGAAATGGTAGCGGAGTTTTCATTTAAAAGTTAACCGAGTGACTGAAAATAAACAACAGGAGATATTGAATTGCTCGAATCTGGTGCGGTTTGAAAGGGCAACTAATGTGAAAACTCTCCTGATTTACTCACAAGTTTCAAATGTTAAAGTCTTCCTCTCCAAGATGCAGTAAGTCTCTCATCATGTTTTGAATTCTCGTTGAATGATAGGTTACAAGAGCGAAGCCCATTACAAAACAATAATGCATTTATTGATTCCTCCTTTAGCCAGAAGCCAAAATTTAAATTCCAGTAAAACAAAGTGTTTTAAGAGGGCAGGGATCAAGCACATTTTCTAATGTATATATTTCAATGAAAAGAACGTTTGATACTGATGATACAATATAGGTCAAACTTATACATAGTTAAAAAACACTGTCCTGTTATTGAGTGGATATGAAATTGTGTACTTTTAGTTTTTGTTCTACTTTAACATCATCTAATTTAGAGAAATTATGAGAGGATGATTATCTTTTAAATGAAATGCTTTCGTTAATAATTGAGTTTAATCTCTGGTCACAGTGACGTATTTCTACTAGTAATCAGGGAAATGTGTTTATGTTTAAGCCCCTCAAGTGTTTGTGATCTTTAAAACTTTCTCAAGAGCAGCGTTGAATCGTCCGGGAACAGATCTTGCAGCACTCGAGAGGGTTAAGAACTCAACTCAAACAGTGCGACGAGGAAGCAAGAGCGACGGGAATGAATAAACAAAAGTGAAATTCCTCAGGCATGAGTGACATGTTCATACAAATATGGATTTGAACCTCAAACGTTTGCACTTGGAGTACATGTTGTACGCATCAGTGTGTCATGTGACAGCTGTTGCTAAATAGCTGTGGGAGCTTGCACTTGCAAAAACAAAACTCACATGATCGAACCTGTAAACCGACTGTACCGAGTGTAAGATGTATTTTCTTCAGTAATCCCTTTCCTGCCATCAGTGGTCGCTAGTTTAAGATGAAAGTAACATTGAATTTTTTACTTTCTTCAAGTACACACATGTGATTTTATGATCTCAAGTAAGACACAAGTGAAGCAACTCACACCACTTTGTGTGTTCTTTCAATCATTTATTGTTTCATGGTCCAGAATTTGCGATAAACAAGATTGTTAATGGATAGAAAATATTATAATTGAACATCCAACAATGACAATGTTTTGAATAATTCAATACAAAATGACAGTGTGTCAGAACTGATGCCAGGTTGGACTTCCCTGGACCAAAGAACAAATACATGCAGAAAATGATTCCAACATAATGATCCTTCTCCATCACATGTTCACTGAACAGTGAATTATTAACATCTGTCACACCCAGAACAACCTATTAAATAAAATAGATCAGCTTTAATGATTAATTTAAAAAGCTTGGCTGTCACATCACCTCTCTGTCTATTAACTCTGTAGTTGAAAAATAAGGGTGTGTTCAGCACACAGTATATGTGTTATGCAGTTTGGTTGCAAAGTTTCAAGTCCAACCAGTCAAGCATCGAGTCGTTCCACACCTTCGGTCTCCACCTCTCGGCTTGTATACTTTCTTTAACTACCTTTATTTTCGAGACTCGTTCGATGTCAATTTCTCCAGCGTGTATGTTTGTCTCCTCCTTATGTAGGTCAAGTTGTCAATCATTGTTGATCCTGTACTCTTGTTCGGGTCATAAAACACTCCTTTAACTTTATATTTCAATACACGATATAAAGACATCTGACATCAGACCAGCGTCACAAGGCCCCTAAAAAACAAAACAATTAAAGACATATTATTTATTTTCATGTATTTAATATACAAAAATGTACACATGATTATAAGGACGTAGGTAATGCTACAGAAACCAAACACAAAATGATGGAAATACAGGTTAAATGTAAATAAATGTGGTTAAACTGTTGCTTTTCGTGTGTAGCAAAAATCAATAAAATTAAAATGAACTTAATTTAAAATTCTCTACAACAGCATGTACAGTCGCTAGGGGTCACATGACTTTATTTAAAGACATATTAAAACAAATGAAAATAGTCTAAACCACTAGTTCATTAGTGGCTTAAGATCCCGAAACCATGTCGAACCTCCAAGCATTTTGTCACTAAATTCAACTATATTTTTTATTTGGTGTTGTTGTTTTATACAGTATACTATATCAGATGGATTTTTAACAATAATTGAATCATCTGTTTCTTATCCTTTTATGACTATTTCTCAAAAAACAATTAAATCTTCTAAATAAAAGTTTAAAAATACTTTAGTGAGAAGTCCGACAGATATAACCGGTCAATAACCAACACAAGGAAATCACAGGAATCCATAAATCAAACCCCGAAAGTCGAAAAATTTGTTGCTGACACATGAAAAAAAAACAACCTGATGACCACTTATTGCGCATATCCTGAGCTACCAGATTACTGGCAGTGAACTGACTCAGCATATAGACTGATGCAAAAGACGCGCTATCATTTCGACATGTGGGAAATTCTCAGTTCCATAAAGCCGCGCTCAGTCAATGTATGTCAATTAAAGAATCCTTTCGTCAGTTTCTCTTCAACGTCATGTATGTTAATGAGGATGCAGGAAAGACCCGTGACTCAAATGCTTTATTAAACAAGTTTCGAGATGCAAATGAAATGACGAAATGTATAGAAAGCGACAGTACTCTAGCGTAATCACTGAGGCTGAAACCTTTTTAAAACGAAAACTTAGCTAACTCATGGTTTTTGTCTCAGCAATGGTGACCAAGTGGTCCATAACCCGGGCTTGCAACTGGTCCATGATGTTTCTTTGAACAAAGAAATAAAAAAAACAAGTGTGTAATTTTTGTTGCATTGATTATTTCTGTCTAATTTAAACATTTAATAACAAACACCAGTCCATGTATTGGACCATGTTGTCGCAGGCTGACCTGCTGATTCAGCATTATGGTGGGATGTATTCTTCAGGCACTAAGTTAGTTTTATTTTTCCTGTCATGCCATTTTATTTAAGGTTTGTCCGTATTGTCTTGTTTATCTGCTGAAATATTCTTTTTTAAATCACTTATTTTTATTAATTTTGAATCAAAGTTTTCGTTTGTAAAGACTTTCTCATCCTCAAATGTATAGCTTCGCGTAAGAAGTCTGGGTTGCCTTTTCCCTCAGAAACCTCCAAGGAAAAAACCTAAGGCGTTCCAGCGTCTACCACTCCTTGAGTGCCAGGAACACCACATTAGGAGGCGGCTTTGAGTCATCCTGACTAGGTACTCATGACACCTCAACTAGCTGTTCTAAATGTGGGCCACCAATCTGACAGATCTCGCCCAATAGGATGACTCCGAGATACGTATCTGGGCTTACGTGACTTCCAGGATGAAGTAGGTGTTCCACTGATGCACTTAAAATCCTCCCCTGAGCCTCTTTTGAAACAACTCCAGTGACTGTTGGATGTCTTGAATAAATACAAATGTCATACATTTGCGTATTCCTATGACATAGTTTCCTAACTGGGAATCACACATAAGAGAGTCTGTTCAGTTCTAGTGATAGTATCTAAGAAACCTGAAGCATTTTGTCAAATGACCAACTGTTTTTAGACTTTGATATTTATATATATATATTTTTTGTATGGCTTTTTTATGACCTACTGCACATTGTCATATCGTAAAATTATTATTTTAAATTGTTGTTTTTTACTCTTGTGACTCCAAAAATGGCCACACTGTAGTACAAATTAAAAGATTAACTTAAATTCAATAAAATCTTAAATTCAAATTGAACCATATAAGAAATTAAATCTTTTTAAATCTTTTTAAATCTTGATAAATGTGCTCAAGGTTTTTGAGTTAAAAGACAGACATAACATATTTTGCTCCTTCATACTGATAATTATTGTTTTTATTTTTTTCTAATAACATTTTTGAGAGTTTGTTGTATTTAAAAGCAAGTATAACTTTAACACTAAAATGATCTTATTCAAATTAGTTTTTGAGGGAGACATAAGCAATTAATTTTCTTAGCAAGGTCGTACTTCATCCAATAGATTGACTTCCTCTTCTTCAGTACTCAAAGTTTGATGGTAATTTCCCTAGAATATTCTCATCCTAATAAAAGTGGAGTGTCCTCATGCTGTATCTGCGTGTGCACATCCCTCTGGTGCAATACTGTCCGAGTGTGAAAGTCCAGTTGTTATCAAGCCACCTGACACAGAAACGACAGTATCTGTTAAACATATGATAACAGGCGGGGGACGTGCTTCTCTCTACGCACATTTTTTTTAAGGAGAGGCAGGTACTTTCCGCGGCCGTGATGTCAATTACGGCTCCCGACACAAACTACTGACTCACATTCAACCCTCCCTCCGTCCAGCCATCCCTCACATGAACCCTCCGTCTCCAAACCGCCTTGTTAAGGTTTCAGTTTGTGACCTCTCAGCAGACGTGTTAGTTCTGAAAACCCTGCTTCATACCTGTTGCTTAGGAACCGTTGAACCTGTGCAGGCTTGTGTGTGCGCGATGTTTAGCCCGTCTCCATGGCGATGTGACTGAGGGCATGGTTAAATATTTGCAAACAATCACTTATTAGACTCACGGACTGGACAAATAGTGACCGTACGGAGCTTCTGGTCCGTCTGGGACTGGAATCGTAACAGAAAGTAGAAGCAAAACAAGTCATAAAGAAACCAAAGATGGTAGGAAGGCCAGAAAAAAAAGAAAACCATTTATGCTTCTCAGTCATCAACAGTATCATATCTTATCTTTTGTGTCCCAGTCAGCGCTGTCATCATGAGCGATAATGAGGATGACTTTGCTGTTTTCTACCTTCTCGGATGAGTCACTACTTACTTCTTACGGTCAAAAACAACACACGTGATTGTCAGGGTGAGGACTGTGTGGGCGGCAAGGTGTCTGTAGGAAAAAACTCTTTATTTTTCTGTCATTTATTTCTCTGTTTTTGCATTTTTCTGTAAAACACACAGTAAAATATTCCAGGTAAATTTTAATTACAGCTGAATTCAATCAACAAAAAAAAGTTGTGAGTACATTGTAGTTGTAACTTTTTCACAGCATAACTTTTTTTTACCTCTATTTCAATTTTACATTAAATTTGTGTTTTTTAAGAGCAATAACCAACATACAAATTTTGAGGGACATTTTTCTAACTCTCTAAACAGGCCAACAATTCTCAAGAAAATGGATCATATCATAGTGCTAGTTCTTTATTTGTATATCACTCAAAGACAATACCTAGTGAAAACAAACAATAATGACATCAGTCCCATGTTTGTCTTACTGTGACGTCAAATTAAACAATTTTCTATCTCATGGTTTTTCAATTTGACTCACTGTGTCAATAATTTGTTAAGGAATTTTCGTGTTTTCTAATATCTCAGGTAATAATTTATCATTCTTAGTTATACATAGAATGTAATTCATCGGTTTGGATTTTATTATAGTATTAAAATAAAAACTAGTTATATACATATATATATATATATATATATATATATATATATATATATATATATATATATATATATATATATGATCAGTTCCGTCTTGGGTCCGACTTTCTTTCCTTATTGGACTGTCGTTATATGAACTGTTGAATTTGATATTGGTGAGTAAATCTTTGCGGGATTTCAACCTCTGTTCAACATCTCCGGGTCTCCTGATGTGGTTTAATGCAAACACACATTCTACATGCTAGAACAAAGTGTACACAGGCCTGTGTGGGTTAATGATCTATTTATACAGCTTAAGTGCATTATACACAGTCATAGGACAGGGATCTGCGCTATAAGTCCGGTTCACTGTGTCACACAAATCATATGCATTATATAAACCATGAAAAAAGGGTCAATCATTATTTAACGAGATAAAAAATCTATAAATAAAAACAAAAAGTTATTTTCAATTATAATGAGTGTTTAATTTAAAAGACCCTTCACTATTGAAAATCAATTAAAAGCAATACATTATTAAAAATAAAGGCTTTTTTTTTTAGTTGAGTAAAGGGTTTTCTACTTCTTAAACGTGTTTGATGTACAGGGGTGTGACAAATACAATTGTGTAACGTCTTAACATGTTTTAAAAATGTCACGTAACATGAAAAAATCCCCAGTGGAAAACTTGGCATGAAGCTCGGAGTTGCTTAGTCACAGAGCAAGAGAGAGAAAAAAAAACAACACAACCTGTTATCCACCGAAACAGGAATGCATCTTGAGGTCACGCTTGTATGAATATACCTGAATATTTACAAGTGTGTGTGTGTGTGTGTGTGTGCCCCTCCCTGTCAGAGTGTCATAAAATGAGGCCAGAAAACTCAGATAAAAGAACACAAACTTGTGCTATATGTCGTGAATAAATGGAAATAAATAGCAGGCAGCCTATAGGTGGCCTCTATGTCCAACACCCTGCTGCGTTTGTAAATAGATGAAGTATTTATATCAAGCTTCGGTTATTATTAGCTGAACCCGACACAAGTGTCTGACAAGAGTGTGTCGGTACATCTGTTTGTCTACACCGTGGGAGTTATTTTGACCCTTGTGGCCTCCTTAAACTCTTCGCTGACATGTAGCTTAGCATTATTATTTTTAGCAAAGTTTCTTTCTTTTTTTTATAAATAAGTGGAGCCTTTGTGTCGATATTGAAAATAAATCAAAATAAAGTTTTACCTTACCTTACCTTATTATAAGTGCTGTCAAGAGAATAAAAATGATGAGAGATTAATAATTCGTATCCGTGATTAATCGATCAAATTATTTATTTTTAATCTAAACTAAAATTGCAGAAAAAAACTTGAGTTGTTTTCATACAATTCATTATGACAATATTTAACTGTATTACAAGTGCTGTCGAGAGATTAAAAGGATGAGAGATTAATTAACCGTATCTGTAATTATTTGATCCAATTAATTGTTTTTAATCCCTACTTAAATTGCAGAGAAAAACTTGTTTTTATTAAATCCATTATTGTAGTGATAATAATATATAATAATAATACGATTATAAAAAAAAGTGGCTTCATAAAGCTTTTTTCTTTGTTTTTATTAATGTTTACTTCAGGGTGTGACTGGATACTGTTTTAAACCTAACAACTCAAGGTCAGAAAGACAAAAACAAAATAACAATATTTTACAAACAGAAACAGTAAAGTCAAAGATTAGACATTAAATTAAAAATAAAATATAAAAACAAGAATCATGACTTTTATAGAAATAATATAATATATAAATGAATTGTGATTCATCACAATGTGTAACTTCCCTGTTTTATTATATTTAATTTCATGCTTTCAATTTTAAATTAGACACCTGGTTTAATTTGGCACGACTTCCAGTAATTGATGCCTCAGAGCGCTGCTGGAACCTTTTGGAGGATTGCACAACTGAAGAACATTCTGTTGTCATTGCCAGCATTCGGCATTACTCAATGAGTAATGACTAACGCACTGCAGAAAATAGTTCACGCTCAGATCGTCCGATTTTTGGCAAAACGCTATTAATGATGTCAAAGTCAGAGACTGTGTGCTCTCTTCAATAAAGCGATCTGGTGTGACAGAATCATGTATCCCATGATTTGTTGACAACGCTTGATTTGTTAAGCCTCTGATTTAATTAGTGAGTCATCAATAGAAGCCAAACAAGTATGTGTCTAATGTCATTAGTCCCTCTGTTTTAAAGCCAAACGGTTTATCGAATGTATAAAATCTACCATTTTTTTCTTGAAACGCACATTATAAACAAGTTATTTTTAGTGTGTGCATTGTTCTGTGTACGTTTTCAACTAGTTCTGAACACGTCAGCGACGGTTAGAAGCCATACAAGTGACTAAACCTTAAAAACATACCTTCATACAGACGTTTTTACGCAAATTCACTTTAAATCTGAGTTTGGTTAGGTTTCTTTGCTTCCACCGCTGGTCACCATGGAGCTCTATCTGATTTTTCGTATTTTTGTACTTGATTTCATGTTAAAATATTCAAATTAGTCACTCGTACCGATAATATAGCTGGTGTAGTCTCTCATTTTCATTATTATTATGATCAAAAAGTGGTCTATGTCGCTCTTTTTATTTAGGAGGTTTGTATCAAATGTGTCCAGGTAGCCCTTTGTGCACCAATAATCATATTGGCCTCCATAAAAAGTT
This sequence comes from Callionymus lyra, assembly GCF_982586985.1. NCBI lineage: Eukaryota > Metazoa > Chordata > Actinopteri > Syngnathiformes > Callionymidae > Callionymus > Callionymus lyra. The sequence goes on from NC_141824.1 coordinate 24,283,025, forward strand.
TCTGACCATCAAATTTCATTTCATTATTTCTTTTATGACAAAACATATTCTGGTAAACACACAAAAAGACTGTGTGGTGGGAACAAACGTGAACACTTCCTTAATAGTCCGATTAATCTTGCAAATGTTTAATCCATGTGTGCGAAAAACAGCTTCAATGTTTGTAGGCTGGTTAAAGAATAACCGACGCGTTTGACTTGGTCTACAAGTTCCACAAAGCTGTAATGAGTTACACGGAAATAACACATATGAGGGTCGTGTGCTATGAAACTGTAACATTTCACAGAGCTGGTTAAAAATACACAGATTCAGTTCCAAGAGTGTGTGTCTGAGCGTGTGTGTACGTGTGTGTTTTTACTACACGCCCCCATCTGAGCTCACATGAAACCTGAGGTGGAGGAGGGTGGGGCATCCGGGAACACAGCGAGTGGAAACTCCTCCTGAATCTAGGAGGAGACTAGAGTCGGCAATAAAAGTCAGGCAGAGCAGCGAGAACTCAACTTGACTGGGCAGAAGTAGTGCAACAGTGGAGCCTCAGTGAATCTACTTCTCTTGGACAAAGAGGTACAGCATGTCCGAAATGCTCGACAACATCTTCACGAAGGTGAGATTAAAAGGTTTTTGTTATATTTGTTAGAGTAACTTCTATATTGTTAAGATACTTAATTCTTATTTTGCTCTAATGTGATCAAAACTTTTTTTAATTATTATTATTTTATTGATTCTTTGCTGTGAAACTCAGTTCAAAGAAGGTTTGAGGGATAAAAAGCTGAGTTGTTTTGGTCGCCTCCTAGTTGTGCAAGTGAGAGAGAAAGAGCGTAAACAAGTCTAAATCACAAAGCAGCAGGGCTATTTTGATCACGACTAATCTAAATGTGCAAACAGTACGACTGGATGACTGAACTTATGTTTTTTCTGCAACAGAACTTTCGCAACCTGACCCTGGATGACGCTTTGCTTCAACACCAGCCTCAAGTTAAAGCCCCCAACCACAGTCGCCTGACCCGGTCAACTTCCTTCTTCGCGCCCCCTTCCCCCCCTGCTTCCTCCAGACTCAGTCTCAGCACTGACCATGTCAGCGGCGGCGAAGACGGCGGCAGCTCCATCTGGTCCCCCAGCATTTGGAGCCAGGGCCCGGTGTCCCAGGAAAAACAGCACCCCTTCAGACCGGATCGTGCCATGAGCCTCACCGAGTCCGGCAGCGCTCTGTTGTCCTCTTTCGGACAGCTCAACAACCTCGAGGGTTTTCCCACGGTCCCCAACGCGACAACTGTGGCCCCCCCGCCCGGTTTCTCCAACCTGCCGCCTCAGGTCCAGCCGATGCTGTCGTCCAACCGTTACAAAACTGAACTGTGCCGCGGCTTCCAGGAGACGGGCAGCTGCAAGTACGGCAGTAAGTGCCAGTTCGCCCACGGTGAGGCCGAGCTGCGCGGACTGTACCGCCATCCCAAGTACAAGACCGAGCACTGCAGAACCTTCTACAACTTCGGCTACTGCCCGTACGGATCGCGTTGCCACTTCATCCACGAAGATAAGATCAGCGGCGGCCCGATGACGTCCAGCAAATTCCAGCGACAACTTACCTCTTCCATGGCCGGCGGTCCGAATCCGCGCCACCAACTCCGCCAAAGTGTCAGTTTCGCGGGATTCCTGGACTCGTCGCGTACCTCGCCCCCACCGTCATTCCTGTCATCCTTCAACGATCCCAACCCAGTGTTTAGCCGGGCCCCGTCTGTTTCCCCACCTCCCGCAGATCATATCTCCCCAGTGTTTGGGGACAATTTGCACAGGGAGTCGGCAGCATTCCACATTGGGAAGCAGCGAACCCGAGCCAGCACTGGGGACATCCACAACATTCCTCTTATCCTGGAGCCAAAGGTCTCTCGCTGTTCCTGTGGCCATGGAAATGACTTTTCCACCGTGGACGGCAAGAAGGGTCGAAGCTTTGCCAGCATGGAAGAGGAGAAGCAGCAAGACAGAAGTTTGCTCTTGGCAGGCCCCGGAGGGTTCATCAAACTTCCCGGCATGCAACGCTTCTCCTCCGAGGACTCGCTCGAAGACAGCTACAGCAGCAGCAGCAGCGGCTCCAGTGGAAGCGAGTCTCCAACGTTCGATTCATCCGCCACCAAGAGGCTCAATGTTTTCGAGCGACTTTCTCTCTCCGACTAAAAAGACTCAAAGAAGTATCCAGAGGAACTGAAATGTAATTATTTGTGCTTATCTGGACTTTTCCTCGGATCTGATCTTGAAAAGTCAGCTTGACTCAATAACACTTAAAGGTTCTTAATCCAGGTTTAATCGGTTTGACGGAAAAAAAAAAAAAAAGGACTTGATTTTAGTACCCTGATGTAATTCGACTTTATTTTAACATTAATGACGGTGTAGTCGACTAGACCTTTATATGTGGTCTTCATTTAGTACTTACTCAGATTGACAGTGCCAGTTGACAGAGATCAAAATGGCAGCAACACAGGTGCCTTAAGATTCTCCCTTTTGCCAAAAACGCTGAAAAGATTTCTTAGAGCCAAGACTCGCACATTTGACTCATTCGCCTTCTTGGACGAGACCCCCCCCCCGGTACTCGTCCTCGATGCTATTTTTTTTATCTGTGAAATGCACTTTACAGCAAATCCAATGGGAGAAACAGTTGTATCTCCCAGTAGCATTCTACCAAAGCTTCATACTCAACTGTTTGTGTGTGCATGTGTGTTGAGTGTGTGTGTGTGTGTGTGTGTGTGTGTGTGTGTGTGTGTGTGTGTGTGTGTGTGTGTGTGTGTGTGTGTGTATGGACGTGCGTAATCTTGGCCTTTTTTCTAGAGACCTGAGGTGCAGGCAGATTTAAGTAGCAAAGTACTCAGAGATCAAAGTTCGCTCGCATAACGTGTTCTCGATCTAATTAACTATCCTGACCCGTCTTTGTTAATCAAACCCCAACATTTGACCTGTTTGTTTGGACAGCCTGATTTAGAGATTTCATCACCGCAGTATTCCTTTCTGTTATTGGTCGCCTAGCATTGTTAACTTAAACTAATGTATTTATTATATTTATTTGTGCTTAAAGAAAAAAAAATGTATTTTATACTTTATTTATGAAGAATTGTATAAAGGTCTGTGAAATATGAATGTGAGAAAAAAAAAGAGCAGTAAAAAGAGAATCATATATTTTCAATTTCCTAAACAATAAATTTGTGAATATAAGAAGCAAAAGTTGTTGTTTCCTTCTTCCTGTTGTCGGCGTTTTTGTTTGCACTTTACACCTAAGTTTCTTGAGATATGGCCCACTTGTGTAAGCTTCAGATCAAAGATTTGTTTGGGATTACAGTGCCAGTCTTGTGCAACGTATTTCCACACAAACATAAGCCACAGAAGTTGTCAAGGTAAACAATAATGCAGCTGACAACAGTTGTATAACTTAACTCGTGATAATCTCTTTTATAACCAAGCTATAATGTTCACCATATTATCATGTAAGTCTATATTTTTGTCCATCATAGGCCTCCATCCCCCTACTGTGTTCACGGCACACATTGTGTTGTTGTGTATACAACTCAGGAAGCTCTGGATTTACATAACAACCTATAAAATCTTGTGTTTCTACGATTTCACTTCCAAGTCATCAACCTTTCCTGTCCTTGAAATGTCTTTTTCCGAAAATCCAACCGACGTGTTCGGCTTTCTGTTAATAATTGAAACTGTAGATGTGTGTCTAAGTTCAGGCAGATAACGGCCAACTTTAAAAGTCCAAGGTTTGAATTTGCTTCAACGTATCGTGGTGACGTCAATTCACTGTTAATTATTGATATAAAACCGATATTTAGAAAAAAGTCAAATCGATTTTTAAAATACACACAAATTCAGGCTTTAATAAGTATTTGTTCAAACAAGGTTTCACATATTAAACAGCATCACAACTATCTAAGAAAAGTTAAATCATTGTTTATTTTAATGGTTGAGTCAGATCATGATAATACATAAAGTTAGTGTTTAATGGTTGAGGAAAAACTTCAGTTTCAAAGGTTTTTTTTCTCACATATTATAAGACAGACTTAACTTAAATGGTAATTCCTATTTTAAAAGCAAAGTGTTTTAAAAAGATATATATACAAAATCCAACTTATTTGATCATTGTGTTCATAGCAGTGTTGAGTATAGGTAAGATTAAAAAAAATAAAATCAACAAACAACAACATAATCACGAGATCATTCATAGGTGTTTTCACAGCATTTTATTCTTCTTGGTTTCCCACCATCAATGTTTGTTAGTCTTACACAGTCTCTGAATCATTAAAGCTATTAGCCATCCCTGAGGCTGTTAATGATTCACCACAAAACTGCCGAGGTCGGTTTTTCAGACACAAGGACATTGAATGTCTGCTGTTGCTGACACTTTACTCTATAAAATAAAAAGGATAAAAAGTTATGACTCAATAGGTAATATATTGAGACAATAAAACATCATTGAACAGAAATGACAGTGAACCTTGTACGAAGAAATAAAAAAAAGTCAGGAAATGTTGAGACGTATATCAAGGAGATTAACATTTGAAAGAGATTAAACAATAAACATACAGCGATAAGACACATGAAGTGAAGTAATTTATGAACTTATTTGCTTATTAGGGTTATAAAATGTAGCGAGTTTGCTTTCATCAAGTAGATCAGCCTTAATATCACCCTTGTCTGTAGAGGAACATTGTTTTAATAAAGTTAATAAAGTGGAAGTACAAATCAAATTGTTATTAAACATGTAATTATACTTCAGGGATCAATGAGTCCTGAAAAATACTACAAACTATAATAATATTCCTTAAATGAGATAAATTGCATCATTAAATACTAAATTAACATCATAATAAAATATATAAATATAATCACCTTGAAGAAGCTGTGACTCAATACTAATAGTAAAAAGAAAAAAAGGGAAAAAATACTGTTAATGCAATGATTGCTGAACGTCAGTCAACAGTGACAGAGGCAGAACCCAGACGTTAAATAACACAGCCAGAATAAAAAATTAAGAAAAAAAGTTCCCTAATGTTTCGAAATCAGCCGTTATACAATGTTTTGTTCTGAAGCAACCGTAAACAAGAGTGATTGTTGCTATGCGTGTTTCTTCTCTTGTTTGCTGTTGTCGTATTTGGGATACTGAAAAATATAAAACCTCTCCTTTTTTTTTTCTATCATTGCATATAGATTAGCAAATAAGGTTGAGCAATAGTCGAAGCTCCAGAACTAAAGGTCAGATTAAAAGAAATGTTACGCAACTTGTCGTTTGCTAACTGGGTCACTGGATGTTAATAAAATATCGTTTATGAGACAAAAAAACATATTTTAACAATAAAAAAACATAATATTTAAATGTATTATTATTCATTCAAATATTGGTGATGTATAGAATAAACATATTACAAGAAGGAGATCATATAATTCAAAATGAATATAAAAAAATAATAATTCCTTTAATTAAGACTAAATGTGTCAAACAGATTAATTTATGCGTTCAGCAACAGTTTGAAAAAACTGAGTATACATTTCAATAAATTCCTTTATAATGATGCAATACACCACATGTTTTTATTCATGTTATTGAGCAGTTCTTGTTTTATATTTAATCTGCAATATCGTTTGTGTGTTTACTTTTTAGTGCAGCGTGCGTTGAGTATTCAAATTTCCCACAGTCTTGTTCCTTTTTTATTTTTATACTCGTATCATTTATATCCTGACCACCTACACCAAGAGGACCTGTTTGCTTCCACATTTGCCTTTCCGACTACGCAAATAACTTTCACCAACTTGTCCATTATTAATATGTCACCTTGGAAGTTCATGGAAAAAAAACGTGTTTATTTTTAGCAAAGGTAAACAATATGGCATTGACATCCTGAAGCTGATACCATCAACTTAAAGGGCAAATTCATTGAATACGTAGTTTGCTTGTATCTACTTGAACTCACGTCTGTTATCTATTCAATGTGTGGTCAGGAATAGACAAATTATAAACATATATTTGGTTAATAAGTTCCTCTGAAGGTGGACTTAAGTCTGATTTGTTTTTGTTCACGCGTGTTCTTTTATAGCCAGTGTTCTTCTGGCACATATGTACATTCTGGCATGAATGCCTGAAACATCTGTTTGAAAATAACGAAAACCCTTAAAGACCACAATAATTAAGTGTAGCGATATGGTATCTATAGTCACCACCACTGTATCCTTTTTTTTATATAAAATGAACATCGATATATTCACTGGGTTTCTTTATTTTTATCTTGCAATAAAAACCCCAACCACTAGTTGGCAGTAGTTATCAAGTCCTCCAGGCCAAAAGACAACAATCAAATCTTGCGAGATCCCGGCGATGACTGTGGACGAGAGGATACAGTAGACTCCACCCACCCTCCCAGTCAGTCTGAGTCTGGTTCTGCTAAAGGATTCTGCCTTCTAAAAGGATGTTTTTCCTCGCGTCTGACCCACTGTGAGTCTCATTGTTGATTCGCTGCGATCTGTTTTTCTTTTCTCCAATATAGTCTTACTTGACCTGTGAAGTGTCTTGAGATAACTTTGTTATGATAAGACACTTTAACTAAAATTGAATTGATTTAAATATACTTTTTATTGGGCATATTTGGGCTTTTTCTCATTTCAACCGAAGGAGAGAGGAACAGTCACAAGATGTCCCTGAAATTCCAGTGTCTTCCAGGAAAATGATGCAAAATATATCGTAGTAAATCTTATCTCATTATTGCTTCAGCCCTGGTTTCTGCGTCACTAACTGTTTCAATAGTCTCTATTGCACAATAATAATCAATGTTTGCCTTCAAACATCTTAGAATTTCTTAATTTGGAGAAGCTGATCAAATTTTTATATTTATTAACAGAGAGGTGAGGTTGTCACTGAGTTAGCCCTGTTTTGTAGTATCTATGAAGTCAGTCCAGGAATATTATCAGGGTATATTCATTCAATAAATGGCTTTAAGTGACTGAAATGTTGATACTAACTAGTGAACCAATAGAGAGTATTGTTTGATATGGAACAGCATTGGTTTCTATTCGCGACTACGAACAGGAAATGAAATAACCTCTGGTAATCTGTATAATCTAGAAGAATCCTGCTTACTTAAATTAATATTTAACGACAATATTTCACCAGAACTTAAAAGGAAAAAAACCTTCCAGTTTTTGCCGTGTGTTAAATGTACTCAAAGCTTCCTTCAGTCTGATGATAATATACTCGATAGATAGTCCTGCCGAGCTTCAGGTAGAAAACTGTTTATTTACTTCCCCACCAAAACAAATAGTTCACTTTCTACGAGACTGCTTGTTTGTCGACGTATTTGGGGAGGAGGAGTGACCGAACGAGGGTGAGGAGTTGTAGTGTCAGTAAGCCAGACCTGGAAGGAGAAAATATTTGAGTTGTGACATCACAGCAGCAGAAGGGAAGTGCTCTCCTTTTATAGCCATGTTCTCTTCCTTTGCCACATTCCTCAGCCACAGGAGTCGCCCTGCTCCTCCTCCTGCTCTCTTTTCCTCCGAGCTCACTGCTTTTGCAGCCAAGAAGTGTGACGCAAGTGTTTGGAGGGGGAACGGTGGGGGTTGGAAGGAGGAGCGAAGGAGGTTGGGTTGGACCACTATTTCAGGGAAGAGCAAAATGTACCAGCAGAGTAAAGTACTCAGCTATTATGACGTACTTTTATTGGATATTTCGATTGAGAAACAACAGGTTATATTTACTGGAACTCTATTGAACTCAGTCTGTCAATGAATCCTGAATTTCCATATAAATAAGAGTAAATGAAGAATACAAATGAATACGTCTGTTTGGGTGGATGGATTCACGTGAGGGGCGGGACTGAGAAAAGGTTTGTAAAAAAAAGGTTTATGAGCCATTTTGGGTGGAACATGAAATTATAGCTTACTGTGAAACAGACACAATTACACATGGTGATGGCAGTAGTAGAGTTGGATTTTAAAAGCGGAAGAAGCTGGTTTTACTATAATCATGACCTCAGCAGTGTGTAAATAAAAACATGGATAATTAAATTATAAATAAATAATATAATATAAATATATTACTTTAATTTAATGAACTATGGCCTAACATCCTAAAACATATGTATTTATTTTACCTTCTGGTTTGTGTATTCCTAGGTTTGTCACTACTAATATTGGGCTGAACTACTACTACATAATTCAGGTGTATAATATTGCTGAAAAATATTCATTTACAATAGATTTTCTGTATGTTCAGGATTTTGGGAGGAAACTGGAGTTCCTAGAGGAACCTACATGGGCATGGTTGACCCAGAACTTCTCAGCTCTGATGATTGGAAAGTAAAAGGATAAAGGCTGTTAAGAATCCAACACTTGGGGCTGAACCACGGATTGCAGGTGAGTCACTAGGATAGTGTCAACAATTAATAAACAGCTGTTTAGTGTGGGTTACCATCTACCTAGTGATTGTGTATTTACTGGTGGTTTAGTTGTCAGTGTCTTTAGTGGAAGAATCCAATGTCAAAGCTAAATGTCCACAGTCTTGAGCACCTTGATCTGTACTCAGACAAGACCTCACTGAAATATATACTGTCATGTTTTCTACTCTCAAACTTGATATACTCCACCTTTGTTTTGGAAACACTAGAAACACTCTCAATAAGATTCAGTACTTTTGTTTCTCAAGCGTCTCCAGTCTGACCTCGACAGTGAACTTGGGACTTTTTTACAAAATGAAACAAAGGCTCTTGTACAATAAGTTTCTTTTTTTTTTCTTTTACGAAATGCTTCACAGCTAACTTGTACTTCAAGTACTTGAGCCATGTTGGAAATAAACAGAACTTCCGTCTCCAACCTGTTGCTGAGGTCACCTGGTCAGATTCAAAGTTAATTGGAGAGCGTAAATGATAAAAAACGATAAAATAAATAACAAAAATATGGTTGAAAATCTTCCCGCCAAATAATTACTTTTATTTTGAAAATTGAGATAATTCCCATTCTGTTCTACCCTCTTTAAAGTTTTACTATCTATTTTCTATCTATTTATAATTGGTCTAGACTTCTTTACTGTGTTCATTATATCAACATTATTGTGCTTCACCATCTGTATACTGAACCACACGTGTAATTATGAGGAGGAATATAGATGTTGGATAACATTAGCCGAGCTTTCTTGCGTAAGGGCGTTGGGAAGAAGAAGAAAGTCCCTCCAGACGGTTTCACATCTGTTTTTGTTATTAAAGGAGATCTTTCACAATGAGGCCATAGATGTTCTCTGCACACTTCCTGTTCATGCTCACACTCAGGGCTCGCTTCTCCTTTTTTTACCCTTCACGCTTCCTGTTTTTACATCCCTTTCTTAGTGTGAAATGAAAATACGTTAACGCCGTGTCAGAGCCGAGTTTATTGATAACACATGTATGAGAGACGCATGGGATTGGAAACAGCCTTGTGTGTTAAAGGTTGAATATCCGAGAGGACGCAGTGGTGTGAGGCGTTTTTTTTATTTAAGTAAATAAAAGTACTGCAAATGGATTTAGACGTGAAGTTCTGCTTTCTTTTTTATGGTGTACATTTCCACCATGGTTACATCATTTTAAATGCTGAAGAGATGCTTTGGCAATGACGTGTTCGTGACACTGACTTTCAAAATAATAGAATAGAATAGAATAGAAAAGCTTTATTCATCCCCAGAGGGGAAACACAACATAAGATGTAACATTTGAAAAACTCCAGTTTGGAAAGTTTCAAACAGGTGCTTCAAATGCATATTCAGGGTAGCAACGAAATCCCCAAACCGATGAAATATCCCATGGTCATTTAAAGTCTTATAGCCGCCAAAAGAATCCAAAATAAAATTATTCTGGACGCCTGGTGTTGATTTCTCTCTGTCTTTTTCCAACAGCTGTTGTACAATCTCTTTCACTTCCCAATTTGAACGAGGTCAGTCTGGTCCAATTTCCTTTTTTCAGTCTAGTTAACGCTTTGTATAAAACTGCTTATAATCCTTTCCTTTGTTCTGCTGAGTTGGGGATTTTTCTGGACTTGGGGCCATTTTGAAACAAGTTTTTTTTAATCATTATTTTTTTTTAAAGCTAATGGAATTATAACCAAGGCTTTAACTACAACATTGACTTATCAAAACACGTATTCAGATCTATTTTGAAGGCGCCGATTCCGACTGAATGTGACATATACATATACACATAGTGGAAAAGTATGGTTCCTGCCCCACGCGTAAACACTGTGCCATCAACAGTGCACTGGCACTGATTAGTTTGTGTATGTCGATAACACAAAATTGTACCACACATGCTCAGTTCATCAAAACAACAATGGCACCAGTTTACTAATTTTTGCTCAAAAATGGGTGGAGCATATCGTATTGAAACATGCCCTGGATGGACGGATGATTTAGAACGGATTGTTAATGCACATCAAATGCATCTTATAAGAAACAAATCTGTGAAATTCAAAGTCTGTCTCGTCAAGACAAAAAAAAATAGAATTTATACTGTGCTGTCACACAATAACACTGATAAATGCTGTGGTTTATACCACCATAAAAGCTTTTTTAACCTGTTTTTTAACTAACTCATATTTGCATCCATACCTGTCTAAATTCACCTCTAACTAGAGGATACATTGAATAACTGCTGCTTCTTTGTTTCTTATAGATGACTGAGCTCTGCAATATTTCCATTACAGTTGCTGGTTCATTTGAGGAAGCTCCTGGAAGACTTCAATATAACATGATTTGATGTTTAGCCCAACATGGACATGTGCAGCAAAGTTTCCACGTGTGGCCTTTTGCCTATATTTACATGACCCTCATGAGGTCAGCGCTCACTGACTTGTTTGTGTTAGTTTCAAATATTGTAATGATATTCAACTAATGTGGTGCAATTTAAAATGTGTATTTTGTAGCTCACATTGTTCATTTCTGTTTTTTTATTTTAATTTAAAATAAAAAAAAATTCAAAATGTATGAACTTGTTTCAACATTTTACTTCCATCATGTCTATCCTTCTTTTTTCTCCTAAAGTAATATTAAAAACACAGGATATTTATTTATTTGACACAATTTCCCCCTTTTGATGGAATTGGTAATTTTTTTTATTTTTTTTTTAAGTATTGTCTGTATCAAGTAAGTGAGTAATGTATATTTTTAAAGGGCCTTTTGCAGATCACAGTACATGGTTATAATAAATTATAAAACTAAAATAGGTCAAGACAAACATAGCAGCCCCAAGATAATTAAAAAACAACTGTTATATAATTAAAAATATTGTCATTCCCATAATAGTAACTGTACTATTTTGATATTGTATTTTGGCGCTCAAGGATACCAAAAGAATAGTGATGTGTTGATGAGGCGTCATAAAACAGCTGATGAGGTATCATGTTTCCGTCTTGATTTTGAAAGACCACTAGATGTCACTCTCAATTTGAAGTGCCATCTAGTGGTCTTTCAAAAGGGAAGACACTGTATCATGATGCTTCATGAACTGTTTCTTGAGGCCTCATCAACTATTTCATGATGCTTCATCAGCTGTTTCATGAGGCCTCATCAACTGTTTCAAGAGGCCTCATCAGCTGTTTCATGGTGCTTCAATAACTGTTTCTTGAGGCCTCATCAACTGTTTCATGATGCTTCATCAGCTGTTTCATGAGGCCTCATCAACTGTTTCAAGAGGCCTCATCAACTGTTTCATGATGCTTCATCAGCTGTTTCATGAGGCCTCATCAACTGTTTCCTGATGCTTCATCAACTGTTTCATGAGGTCTCATAAACTGTTTCAAGAGGCCTCATCAGCTGTTTCATGACGCTTCAATTACTGTTTCATAAGCCTCAACAGCTATTTCATGAGGCCTCATCAGCAGTTTCATGATGCTTCATAAGCTGTTTCATGAAGCCTCATCAGCTGTTTCATGACGCTTCAATAACTGTTTCATAAGCCTCAACAGCTATTTCATGAGGCGTCATCAGCTGTTTCATGATGCTTCATCAATTGTCTCATGATGCTTCATCAACTGTTTCATGAGGCCTTAACAGCTGTTTCATGAGGCCTTAACAGCTGTTTCATGAGGCCTCATCAGCTGTTTCATGATGCTTCATCAAATGTTTCATGATGCTTCATCTACTATTTCATGATGCTTCATAAGCTGTTTCATGATGTTTCATCAACTGTTTCATGATGCTTCATCAACTATTTCATGATGCTTAATCAACTGTTTCATGATGCTTCATCAACTGTTTCATGATGCTTCATCAACTGTTTCATGAGGCCTCATCAACACTACCAAAACAATGTTGCGTATTAAAGTTTTTAATAAAAATGTTTGTGGTTCCACCAATAAACACTAATAATGAAAAGATTGTAACTAAAATGTTTGTTCTTTTGCCCTGATGACCTTGTATACATTAAAATGAATAATCAACATTTTTGAAAAATTTGAATGCAGAATAATGACAGGCATCTCACTCCCAAACCTAATTCATAAGTCATAAATATTATTATTATTTTGCTCTTTCCTCAATAACAAGGTATAATCTATAAATATGAGGTAACAACACACTGCCAAATTCATTAAACTGTGTCTGGAACAAATATGGTATGTTTATTTAACACACTTTCGATAACAAAATTATTTCTCTTCCTCCACCTGCTACTTTATTACATGATCTGATTATATTTAATATTCACTGTCTGTGTATATGTGGAGATGCAGTGATGTATATCCTCATCAAGTCTCTCTGCTGAGGGAGCAATATTCCGGCTCAGCTGCTTCTCATCAGACGCTCGTGTTATTTCAAGTTTGCTGCTTTAATTCTAGGCTAAAATCAGCAGCGAGCCTGTGGCTGCCGGCTCGATTCATGACACAGCACATACATCTTAACCAGGGGGGGACAATGAGCCCCTCTGTGAGAAAGCCCTCGAACACATATGCTCAGATACACACTGGTATGTTTAAACAGGTGGAGCGAAAATGAAGTGGTGAGACGTGTGTGTGTGTGGGGGGGTGCGTGTGTGTGTGTGTGTGTGTGGTTGTTGAGAGGAAAGAAATGGATATTATGGAGTGTGTGTGTTTAGCCTTGGCTGCCCTCCCAGGAATACATACCACGGTGACACTAGTGCAGTGCCGACACCAGCAGAAATCCCGCTTGTGAAAATAAGCACCAGGGAAAAAGAGGAGAATAAAAAGGAGACAAGAGGATGAGATGAGAGATGAGATGAATATTTATGATGGAGATGTTCAAGGGAACGGTACCTGTCCGTGAGGCATTTATAACAGGGCCCTGCAGAAAGAAGAAATCATTTCATCATTTCTGGTCTATCGATTATTACTGTCTGAAATCTGCCCAGACATGGCCGAAGGGCGGCCACATGCGGACCTCTGGTATTTATTCAGTCACAGTAAAACTATAAAAATGATCATTTATAAATGTTACTGATGGCTTAAAATTTTATAATTAATCCCTTGCGTTGCTATTACTTTTATTTGTTTTATTGTTGAAAATAATGTTGTCTTGTTTATTAATGAAATGTATTTAAAAGGAAATATTACGCAATAATCTATTAGCTTATTAAGTTTTATTTTATAATGCTGTTTAATCTTTTGATCTTTTTTTGTTCTAAGAAAGATGAAATATTAACTTTTTTTTTAATAAAATGAAAAAAATGTATTTAATGTGCAATAAAATTACAGCTTAAGCATGTTTATAATGTCATTTTTGATTCTTTTCATTTTGATTTTAAGTTTTCCGATCGTATTAATGCGGCTTTTGATTGTGCCTCATTTAGTTCGGCTTGATGGTCCCTTTGTGACAAAAACAGTTTTAATGTTTTTGTGACTTCGGCCAGTCTGTCAAACTGAGCCTGAGAAACCTGGGTGTTGTATTTGATAAAGACATGTCTCTAGTTCAAAAGTGCAGAAAACTGACCAGAAACTGTTTCCTTCAACTGAGAAAAATCTCTAAACTTAGGAAAATGGTGTCACAACATGATCTGGAACTTGTGTTAGTGTCTTTTCGTTTTGACTATTATAACTATTTTGTGTCTAAACTAGAAGGAGCTGTCTCACCTGATTCAAAACTTTACAGCGAGAATTCTGACCTGCTCTAGTAGAAGAACTCACATTTCCCCGATCCTTCAAATTCTTCACTGGCTGCTATTCATGATCAGGTTTTTAAATGTGTAGGTATTTTAAAATGTGTATTGTTTTTGTTTGTTCAAGTGCCTTGAGACCCTGGTCTAGAAAGGCAATTTACAAATCACTTTTACTTACTTAATTACCTTACAACAGTCAATAATAACTATACTAATAATAATCATAATGTGGCCCCTCAGACGCTGCATTATCCTGTGATAATGTGTGTATCCAAGATGATAGTTTCAGTCAAGTTCATGAAAAAATAAACCTACAAACTAGTAAAAATAAGTAAAACACTAACTCTAGTTCTTGTTTCAAACAAACCAGTCTTGAGCTGCTGCTGATTCAGCATTTTTTTTTTTTTGACAGTCCATCCTATTTTATATTTACTGTTTATATCCAAGGGTTGGTCTGAGAATAAAATGCCGGTGCAAATGACGTTCTAATGGACGTCCAGGTCACGTGGATAGACCAGCTTCACGCATCTTCTCCGGAGCAACAGCAACAGCAAACACATCAAACCACGAGGCCACGTGAGAGCTCACTGTTGTGGCAAGACTGGTGACGATCATTTTTTTAAGGAAGTGAGGAAGAATTTTTTTCTGTGAGGTGGATGCAAAGGCACTGACGATCGTAAATAGAGGAAGTAGAGAATCTGATGACACTTGTTTGTACGGTCAAACAAAGCGTTACGCAGCACCGAGCAACGCCGGGGGGGTTATATTGCTTATAACCCGGTGGCGTGACTACGACGGTCACCTTACTAGAACGAGCAGGAAACGTTTTCATGCCCAAAGACTTTCACTCTCAAGACGAACAAGCAACAACGTATCCATCCGCTCCCTAAATGACTCATCGTGTATTGAGCTGCATCATGATGAGCTGCACGTTCACTTTTATGAGATTCCTCACCTGACCATTTACGCGTCGATACAGGAAGTCGCGCGAGGTTGTTTATGGTAGACATTAAAACTGTTTTGTCAATAAGTAGGTAATAAAGAAGGAACTCTCAATGTGGCTGTGTCTGGATGAGAAGATAAGCAGGGGAGAAAATCCATTATCCACTATTATTTATATATTTTCGATCCATATTCTGGATTCTACGGTGTCGTGATACACATAGAACTCACTTGGAAAGTTAATTTGCTCAGTGAAATTTTTTTTAGACTTCTCATAATGTTGCATTATGTTGTTCTGATGTGTTATTTCTTTTGAATTATTTTTTCATTTTTAATAATTTGTTTTGATTATTATTATTTGATTATTAAACTACAAAAAAATCGTTTTGCCTCTTTAAAAGACGTTCATGAAGCTATTTTTATTCACAAAAATAAACAAACAAAAAAAGCAACACACAGTACCTTTAAATGTGAATTTCTCTGAATGGCTGTATAACATTATACCCAAACAGGAAGTAGCCAAATGTCAACGAAAAGCATTTAAAAATATCCACATGGGGCAGCCAATCAGGGCGTGTTCCTCCTGGGGCTGAAGCCACATCGCATGTTTGTTGTTTTGTTTATGGAAGTATTTCATGTGTTTTTAAATGTTAAATTTGTTTTATTCAACATTGATAAAGAAAGAAAAGCCCTTGATTAATATATTTATACTGATTAGTTTGACATCAGAAGGAGCTTGGACACATTTTAAAAATCTACCCCCTATTTTTATTTTGTATAATTAATATTATTACTAACTGTTATGGTTAGTAGTAGAGGAAGTATTATTATTGTCAAAGGAGGAAGTGGTTTTACTGGCAAAGCATGAATTCTGCTAGTAAGGTATTAATTGTGAGGATCAACACTAATATTTATCTAATGAAAAAATGGATTTTCCCATCGTACAGTAGAAGTCTGTCGCCAAGTCTCCACCTCCTTGCACATATCTGAATGTGAAGGTGTGATTTCGTCAGAACATGGTGATGTATAGCATTTGCGGTTGCTAGGATACAGTCTGATGAGCTCGCTGTGAGACGACAGACAGATAATCGTCCTTCGGCTCAAACATACTTTGTCAGACACACTAGTGTTGAACTGTCTGTGATGGACTCAGAGAACTGCTTGAACTGAGAGATAAAATAGGGGGGCGGGGGTCTCTTGGAGACAGATCCATATTTGATTGTACCTGTGTCTTGACAATATATGATAAAGACCACTCAATACTTCACCCCCGTGGAGTTTCATATGAACAAGTTTGATTTAATAATAGATTAATTATCATTCTATGTAGAGAAAATGTATTGATCTGGTTTAAAATTCATTTTACTTTGCCAATGTTTGTATTTTTATAGAATAAATTAAATCAAAAATGCAAAAATTACCAATACATGTTCCAGAAACCCCCAAATTAATAAGCACATTTTATATGTTTTGTGAATAAAAATGGACTTTTATTAAAAGCGTGCTTTTTTAAGAACAGAGTTAATGAGGAAATATTGAAACTTTCAAAAGAACTTTCACACCTGACGATGCAGAATTCGTTCCCCTGTGACGCAAGTCCCACTTTTTTTTTTTCTACTTCTCTGTCCAAACGTCTGACGTTCTTCTGCTCCATTTCCTCAGTGCATGACGGTCCAATGGCTCTAGCGGGCGTGATGAGAACCCGTGGGTTCAACAACACTTGTGCAGGAGCAGGTGGTTAATAAAGTTCACTTTAGATAGGAAACATATTATTTAGTATATTAAACAGAAAATGACAACATCTCATTAAGATGAAATACATTAATTTAAATTATAATTTAATTAGTTACAGATATAATAGAATATTTAATAAAATGATGATTAAAATGGATAAGGAAATGGTTGCAAATAAGATGAAGATTGAGTTTAAAATCAGAAAATATAGTTAACTAAAGTATATATTTGATGTTATTACAAATGTGTTTAAAGGTCCTACAAAGTGGCTTGTAGGTCTTTCTCCACACGTATGTGCCACGTGTTGCTGCAGCAGATGTCAAGCATCCAAGCTTCTCTATTCTTCCCTCAAAAGAATGTCAGTCCGAGAAATGAAAAGAAATGTTGTTTTTAATAAACATAGGGGGCGGATATAAGGATGTTATGACCACTGCTTTATGGACAAAGTTTTGTTTGTGTTTCAAGTGATCTGAGAGGCTCCAGGAATTGTTGCTCAACAGGGGCTGCACATCATTTCCAGGGACTACTGTTGTGTAAGTTATTCTGTCTGCAAATAAGTCAAATCAATGAGACTTTGGCTTTTTGCCTTGTAAACCCTCCACTCAGGGTGACTCTGAGGCAAACTTGCTCTTGGTATTTTTCTCTGTGAGCAGCTAAAATGGGCATTTATTCAAAAAACAAACACGTGTTGACGAAGATAACAGATGTGGCTGCTGTTTCTCATTTCTCGGTGTTAAAGTTAAATCAACCAGATAAACGGTGCCCTCGGTGAGGCGCAGACGGTACAGTGCAGCAGCGCCCCCTATCGGTTGAGATTGTGAAATACATTTTTTGGAAACTAACTTTCTGGAATGTATTAATTGATTTAAATCAAGAGCACATTTGGGACATACAAACGTGATTCCCCCGAATAGTCCAAGTCAATTCAAGAATACGACTTTAAACGGCGCAAACAAGTCTTTATTTTTATTTTATTTTAAAAGAGAAAAGGATTATATTTGCATGAACAATCATTTTAGTCCGTCCTGTAGTGAGTTATATAGAATATTTAACTGCAGCACAGATGTCCCAAACATTTTACTTTTCTTTACTTATTAAATTGTACTAAAAATATTTTGTGTGATGATGTTATACTTACATTCTTAGATTAACCACCTCTACCATACTATGACCTCAAAAGACATCCTTCTTTCTACATTTAATGGAAATTATTAATACACTTCTGATGTGTATAAACCCATTATTTTTGTAAAAAACTTGTTTTGTTGAAGTTATACATTTTTCTATTTATTTTATTTTACTGTATATTCCCTTAGATGACACAATATTTGCATCATAAAGCTTCATTAATTTATCTTCGATTTCATAGTCACTTCCCAGGGGCTGAAGTCTATCCCAGCTGCCTAGGGTGAGAGGCAGGAGACACCCTAAACAAGTCAACAGATTGTCGCAGGAAAAACAACTTTTTATTCACACACTTATACCTGCAGACAAGTAAGCGCTCTTAATGTCCTTCTGTGCTTTTGGGCTGTGGGGGTCGATTATTGTTTGTCAGGAGAACTGAGGCCCTTGGCAGATGTTTGCAAAATCTCGTAGTTTTGTTACTACTATTAATCTCTTTAAATGTTTGTTTTATCTATTCGGTTTTATATATTAATGTTATGTTTGGAATTCCTGCTCACGTGTGTTCCCATTGTTATCCAGCAGAGGGTGCTTCGTACAGAGTTTTTCCTCACCTCATATTAATGATTTCCCTTCTTTTTTTTTGCATTTTCACTTTTCATTTCGGTTTGACTCAAGGTCTCTCTTGGTTTTCGCTTTTGGTCGTGTCGTAAGTGTATTCATAATGTATCAAGGAAACATCAGTCCTTAATCTTGATATCGACGTTGCAATAAACATACCAAAATGCCAAGTAGACAAACGACATGGGAAAGTTTTAAATATTAAAATATACTGTAAATTAAACGGGAATTAAAGAAGCACAGAGGCAATGGTTGTTTGTGTGTTTATTTGTACAATCGAATCCTTTTAATCAGAGCATCTTGGGTCACATGTCACCCCTCGTATCTCTGCAATCTTTACGATCACAGCTGACTTCTGCTCTTTTGAAACTAATGCATTATCTTCAAAAGACCTCCAGCTTCACCCCCCCCCCTCACACCTCATCCACCCAAATCTTTGTCTTCGTAAAGATGAAGACATTTGTCACTGTTATCTTGTTTTTTTTAAAAGCCACATCTCCGTCCGTCTGTCTGTGGCTCTCCTTCTCTCTCTCTTTCTAATTGAATCCACAGGAGTGAATTCCACTAAGCACCAGAGGAGGAGAAGGAGGGGACGGTGTCAGAGGTCAGGTTATGACCTTTGACATGAGAATAGATCCCTACTGTGCAGCCATTCTGGATGTGTGCGCGGTTTTTGTCTGTGCATCTGAACAGAAACAAAAGAGTGTCTTTTCTTGTTATGAATCAATGCATACATTAGAAGGTTGTTTGTCTTTGTGACCTAAAGATGACTTTTAAACAAACAATGTAAACAATCCATTTTATTTATTTATTCATCCACTTATCATATGTATTGCTTGTCATCTATTCATGTTTAAACTAATAGATTTTATCATTACTTTTGTCCACTTATTTTACTCATGTTGTGTTTGTGTTGTGTTATAACACCTCAGTAAAAACTTTATCAAACTTTTTCAGTTTTTAAAAGTGAAAAAACAAACTATTGAGACAATGGAGTTGCTCGAGCTTACAGTTCATGTTTCATGAACCCATGATGCATTCACTGTCCGGGAAAAAGTCTTCCACTGCACAGAAAGCCTCAAGCTCTTTGTGAGCACACACACACACACACACACACACACACACACACACACACACACACACACACACAGATACAATAACACACACAGACACGCTGGGATGACTATGGAAGGAGGTACATTGTGATGGAGGTGGGGGTTGAGGCAAGAGGAGGAAAAGAGGAGCAGATGTTCGTCCGGACTAAAGACCCCTCCTCTCCTCGCGTTATTATTTCACTGGTAATAGTAGCCTCTTATCTGGAGGAGCCTGTGTGGAGGAATGACTTCACTTTTAATCACACATGTACCTCAGAGCTGGCCTTTTCAACGCCTTTTCAACTTGTTTTAGTAGAAACAACAAACAAATTTTCCCTTTTAAGTTTAGTTTTTTAACATGTTTTTACTTTTGTAAATATATTCAACTTGTTTACAAATGCCTGAATTAATCCTGGGTTGACACAGTTGATGTGATAAATACAAGAACATAAATAAAAGTAGGTATTTCCATTCATATTTACTTTTTTATGTATTTTTTTTTCCGTTAAAAGAAGACATACTTGTTGCTCAACAAAGCTAAAACAATATCTGATTTAAAGACAAATAAATTAGTAAATAAGTCAATATAAAATGTAATTAAAAGGAGCTTCGTAAAAAAGTTTATTTAATAAAATCCCAGTAATTATAAAGTAGATTCTAATCCATCACTCAAGACCATATTACCTACAAGCCTCCGTTTTCAATTCTCTGTGTGTGTGTGTGTGTGTGTGTGTGTGTGTGTGTGTGTGTGTGTGTGTGTGTGTGTGTGTGTGTGTGTGTGTGTGTGTGTGTGTGTGTGTGTGTGTGTGTGTGTGTGTGTGTGTGTGTGTGTGTGTGTGTGTGTGTGTGTGTGTGTGTGTGTGTGTGTGTGTGTGTGTGTGTGTGTGTGTGTGTGTGTGTGTGTGTGTGTGTGCAGCACAAGGGGGGCCATTAGTTTGTTAGTTAGTTCTGCAGCTCATTGAGCTCATTGTGCTCCAAAGGTACTCAAGCCCAGCTGGATTCTCTCATGCTTTTTTCTCCTCCTCCTCCCCTCCTCCACCACTTACTCGGTAATCCCCAACAAACTCAACCCTGGAGAGATTTGTTGATAGGAGTAAACTCGACTTGCCAATCAAAGCGCTTGTTTACAGAAAGCGTTTGTTTACCCGAGCGCATTAACAGAAGGCCAGTGTACCTGAAGGCTTCTCCGCCGCTGACTTCTCTGCTAACGGCTTGTTGTTCACAGCGGTGGTCCCGAAATCTTGGGCGGGAGAGTAAACAGATTGCAGGCAGAATGACTTATTAGTGTCACTGTGTCACGTCTGGTATTGCATAGTTTGGGTATTAATAACTGAGCGTGGTGGTGCCAGGATCCAACAAAGCTTTGGTTGTGATTCACTGTAGGAATGCCTGATGAGTCATTCATATGAAACCCCCCTTTTTGAACTCATATTAAAAACCATGGAGCATTTTCATAACTTCAAGCTAATAGGAAGAATAAACAAAACATTTCAAAATAAATTCAAATAAATATATACTACGCCATGATGTTTTATAACAAATGTAAATAATTACAATTAAATATAAAATATTATAATAGGCGTGTTTTATTAACATTTCATTAAATCTAATTGAAATGTATTTATTATAATTATTAAATAATAAAATTAATAATAATTATAAAAATAAAGACTCACAAAAATGACAAATAAAATTGAGGGCCTAGAATAAGTAATAAAACATTGTGTTGTCGTATGTTGAAATAATTAATACAAAATGAAAATGTCTTTCATTTTCTACTTTAACCCATTGACCCTGTCTTTGTATAAGTAAGTAAGTAAGTAAGTAATTTTTATTTGTATAGCGCCTTTCTAGACCAGGGTCACAAAGCGCTTAAACAATCAAAACAATATTCAATAAAGTATATACTTTTAAGGTCAAGATAAAACTGATAACACAACAGGAGTTCCACATAAATAAAAGTTGGTTTTATTATAGTAAAGTCTTGTATCTATTTTGCTTACTTAATAAGTACAACAAAAGTTTATCGTCCATGGCTCAAAACAAAAGTACACCAATTATTTCAAAATCTCTCTAGAAAAAACACTATTTGAACGTCTCAGTTCATGACATCAAACTAAGAGACCATTTCATTTTACTTGAAGCACATATTTACTCCCTTCCTCCATTTTTGTGTAATATTACATGTTATAGATGATTCTTGACTTGTGTAATCTCGCCTTTTTTTTGCTATAAGACTTCAACCTGGAGATATTGATCGGTCACCACATATCATCAAGTGCTTTAAATGATCATAAAATAAAGTTTTATAGACTAAAAAACTACTTACCAGGCTTCCTATGGCAACTCAAACCTTAAGTTTAACACTCAAGCATGAACTTTTTCCTCATTATTTTTTAAAAAGTCTTCCAGCTAAAGTTGGGAGTCCCAGATGCAAACCCCCTCCTCCAGCACTATGGGATGTCTCCGGGGTGGTGGGCGTGGCCTGCGCCAGGTTTTAAAACTACACGTGGTCTGGTCCGTGGGCTTGTTTAACTCCACATGCACCAGCAGAAAGTTCTGTGCAACCCATGCCAGCTGGTGACCCTCCTGGACTAGCACTGCTGGGGGCACACGCGGACACACGTAGACTCAAGCGGACGAGATGCCGTCACATCCCTTCGGCCAGTTCTCGGAGCTGGAAGAGATGATGTGCAAGGTGAGGAGGGGGAGAAAGTTTGGACCCAAAAAAGTTTGTTAGCAGCGTTAGCTTAGCATCGCCGTGTGTGTCGACGTTTTATTCGTTTGCAACAAACACGTGGCTGAGTTTGGAGCTTTTCTTTTCCTTACGAAGGAAAGTTTTGTCTTTTTTGTGTTATTAGACGTAGTTTTGTTGTCAAGAATGTGTAACTTTTGGACGGACAAGCAACTGTTGAAACTGTTAGCTGTTGTTTGGAAGCTACTTCTGGTGTGGAACACGTTTGTTTTGAATGAAGTTTTCTGCAATTTGTTTGTTGCTTTGTAGGATCGAGATTAAAAATGTCGTTCTGTGCATCATGAAGGGTGAGAAGTCCGCAAGAAAATGAACTATACCACTTAAAAATGAGCATTAAAGTTAAATGTTGTTGACTTGAATCAAAAGACTTGACTTTGTTGTAATAACTCTGATTTTCTTTATCCGTGGATATATAGCACATAAGCATGCTTAAGAAAAATAAAGGATAAGTTTGTTAAAATAAAATGAATTTATAAACGAAAGTCCCATGTGGTAATGGAGAGCTACAGGATTGAAAACATCCGGGTCTTCAACCGTATACCCGCGATAAACACACACCTGACGCACAATGAACTTTGTTTAGTTGGAGAAAACACTTTTTTTTATAGCACATTTATAATTCTTTTTCTTTCTTGAAATACTTTAAATGTTTTTTTTATTATTATTTAAACTCAGCCCCATCACGTGCTTCTCTCCTACATTTAACCACTTAAATATTATCTTTCTCTCGGCTCCAGCATGTGGGCTATGAACCAAAAAGCACCCAAGTGACCACCTTTTGAAAAAAAAAAAATGGTCTAAACTCTCTAAGCCTACTCTTTGATGGCTGGAAAGGCAGTGTTAGTCCTTATAAAGCCTTAGATGCAGTGTGCAACAGTTGGTTTTTTTTTCTTCAGATGTATGTAAATGTAACAGAAGATGTTGTTAATCTTTTAAGAATAAGAAATTATTTTGGATAAAGTGGGATATATGGTTATAAAATCTTCATTAAATAAGTCCATTTGTAAAGGCTAATTTGGTTTAAAGTTTCTGTTTAATTTACTTTAAATCGTTCTTGTATCCTAAGCCAATGTTATTTCCGTCTACAGCAGTTATTAAACCTGGACTTAAGGGACCAGAACCAGCCGTCTCCTCTGAGCCCGAGGATGAGGACGCCAGGCTACGTTGGTCAAGCACAAAGATGTAGCTCCACATTCTCCCTCGACTCCCTCTCCAGCCTCCCGTCCGAGGCTCCAGACAATGTCTTCCTGAGCTCGAACCAGTGGGGGCAGCAGGCCGAGTCTTCCCTCCAGCTTCCCGACGCGCTTCAGTGGGGGAAACGAGGCTTCTTGTCCCAGCGCTCCCTCAGCATGGTGGAGACCAGTAGCAACAGCGCCATGTCTTCTGGCCAGTGCTGGCCCGGGCCGGACATGAAGGGCTCCCTCGGCGATCTCAGTTCAAGCACATCCTCCTCTTCTTCCTCGCGCTATAAGACTGAGCTCTGCCGATCTTTCACTGAGAACGGCCTGTGCAAGTACGGCGGGAAGTGTCAGTTTGCTCATGGAATGGATGAACTACGGGATCTAAGCAGACATCCCAAATACAAAACCGAGCCTTGTCGTACTTTCCACACAATCGGCTTCTGTCCCTACGGGATCCGCTGCCACTTTGTCCATAACAATGAGGAGGAGAATAAGAATGCGTCCGGTGTCCCCATGCCTTCTCCTCCAGGTATAGCTCCTTTGTCTCAGTCTTCATCACGCTCCAGCAGACCTCTCCTAAGACAGAGCTTCAGCTTCGCCGGGTTCCCTTCTTCGCCTCAACAGAACCTCCAGCGTGGACTCGCCAGTCACCCGTCTGCCACTAGCACTTTCTCAAATGCTACCACTTCCGGCACCAACTCGCCATGCGCCGACATCACCGACCTTCTCTCCAGAGTCTTCCTGGAGATGGACTCTGCGTTCGAGGCCTCGCCGGTTCACCCGTATCCTCCAGTCACTGCAGCCGACTCTCCGTTCCTGCCCTCTCCAGACTCTGGTTGCTCTCCCCGCGGTCCGTCACCATCCAGGCAGAGCCCGAGCGGCGCCGGCATCTTCTCGGCCGCCCTCGGTGCACGCTCCCTGTCCACCACTTCCTTGTCTGACCAGGAGGGGGGAAGCTCCACCAGCTCGCTCAGTGGCTCAGAGTCTTGCAACAACGAGGCCAAGCGTCTCGCCGTGTTCAGTCAGCTCTCAGTTCCAGATGACACCGGCGGAGTGTAGCTCTTCCACGCGCACATTCAACGACGTAAAAACTGCCACTTTTGCATTGGACTCTTTCTCAAAGATATCCAACAAAAGGATTTCAGGTGTTTTTGTTTCGTGTGAGAAGAAAGTCCAGTTGGAGAGTCGATCGACCAAAAGTAGATTTTGTTAATCAAGCAGTTTAAATGTTAAGCAAACTATTGACCAGACGCGCACCGCGGTGTGACGAAGCCAAAGACAAATGGTTGCTGTAAACGTTTTGTGGCCCAAATGTTTAAAATCTCGTTTTGATAAGCTAGTTCTAGTCTGGTGAGTCTGGGTCGGCTCTTCAATCTGAATGTTTTTTTAACAAGTTAAGTACCTGTAATGTTGGCAGGAAATGTTTGAGGTGGGATGAAAATGATGTCCGTTGTTGATTGAAGCTTTCAGTGTTCATGTGCATTAGATACAAAGCTGCCACTACTTCGGTGCCAAATCACTAGAATACTTGAATGATTTAACACTTTTGGATATTTGAAAACTTTGTTCTCTTTATTAGAACGTTTTGGTCGTATATTTCATGTCTAAAATCACATTCCTATATGCGTGGAACAGATCCTCTTCTACCAAGCGAAGATTGGCACAGTTTTGTCTATTTATTACACAAATGTACCCGTTACTCTATAGTGTGCCAGATCTGGCGTTGTCCTCTGAATTTGTAGCATCCCTGTTGATTGTTAGGTCTGTTACAGTAGCTGTAGGTTTTGTAAGTGATGTGTTTTAGACGTAACGACTTTGGTTTCGGTAGTTTGTAGACGTGTTGCTCTATTTAAAACCCCTTTTTCAATTGTTTAAGGCCTCTAGTGTTTAAGGTAGTAAGTTAATTTCTTTAATTTATTTTAACATATTTATAGAGGACTTTGAGTTGCTTGTATCAAGTTTAATATATTTCGTTTTCTCTCTTTTTTTTTTTTTTTTGTACTGGAAATAAAGTTTGTTTTTTAAAAACATATGGTCTTGTTACTTCATGAATAACACAACATGTTACAGTGCTGAAGTGAAACCAGATTTATCAAACATTTTCAAGTAAATACATCTTCAGCCAAATATCTGCTGTGAATGTATCATGGAATGAATTATTGAAGAAAATTCAAGTACTAGGATGCAGCATATTTCTTGATATGAAATGCAATACAAGAACATGATACAATATGTTGATTCGTTACGCCAGGGATCCCCAACTTTTCTTTAGCACCGACCAGTTAAATATTGTTTTCATGGACCAGCTAAAAACTACAGAAATTACAAATACAAAAATTGCTCGGCTGGCAAAAGAAAGGACAAAGTCCCATTATAGTGTGAAGTCATGAGGTTTTTGTATACTTTCTGCTAGGACAGGATTATATTTTGAATTTTGTTTATATGAAGTGTCAACGGTCATAGGTTAATGTTACTTCAGATAAAATCTGGCCTTTTAAAAGCAAAAACCTTCAAACTGTAACAATCCATACAACACAATAGAAGGGTTTCTTTTGTATCAGGGGTCAGTACCAGGCCCCGACACTTTTTAGTGGGACCATTGCTTTGCAGGAGGCAAAGGTTTCAGTATTTAGCCATTAGCATTACTGAATTTTCCAAAATGGAATATAACATAAAATATATTAATTACTTTTCCTTTCATAAGTCATTCTCTCTCAGATCATTCAGGTTTATGTGGTCATTTGATGACCAAGGATTTAATAAAAAGTTCTGCTTTCTCATTAGTTAAAAGTAGTTTTCAGTTCACTTTTGTAAGAAGAAAATCCAGCACTGAAATCTGAGACTCTTTCCCTGCAGTAGTGTATGTGTGTGTGTGTGTGTGTGTGTAGTCATGTCTTGGAGATTTCATGTGGAGATAAGAAGTCTTTTGTTTGGAGTTTAATCTTAGGAATACTGTGCTCCCACCCATTTCCTTTCTCCTTTCACTCCCACTTCATCCCACAACCCCCCCTTCATCCTTCTCTTTCACTTTATTCTCCTCTTTCAAATACATCCTCTCCGAGTTGTTTATCTGAGAATTACATGATCCTTGTAAATTTGCCTCTTTATCTTCCCTTTACTTGGCTTTAAGAAGAACTGGGGAAAGTTTTATGCTGTTGAAACTCTGGAGGAATACAGTGTCAAGAAATCTCTTAAATGCACAAACACATAAAAGAGTCATTATCTTGACACTGTTAACATGAGAGGGGTTGGCTGTCTGGGAGTGATTAGTGGCTGTGAAGGTGTTAAAGGCATGTGTGTGTGTGTGTGTGTGCTGTATTGTGTCTGATGAACATTCTCCCACACTCATGCCCCCTGGGACATTGGAAAGGCTGGCAGATGGCTGTATTCAGGTCCGCCACAGGTTAACATATGGCCCTGAGAGACAAAGTTTGCTTGAGTGTGTGTGTGTGTGTGTGTGTGCAGTTTCATTCTTCCTTTGCAGGAGAAGAAAGGAAGACGGTTCAACATGAAACTTTCTCACCTTATTTTTCAGTATTCTGAAGACTTTTGTTGGGCTAAGGATAATTAAGACGGTTAATAAATAATAACATGTTGAATCTATTGATGAAAACATAAGGAAAATGTTTTTGAGATGTGAAAAATTAAAAGAAAACTGCAATTACAATGAAATAAATTACATTATTTTTCAGCGAGTGGTCACTTGATGCAGGGTTTAAAATTTATATCAGAGCAACAGAACTTTCACGAGTCACCCTGACACCACCTTAACACAGACAGAGAGGAATATTGAGGCCCTGGGGCCACATGAGGCCCCTTTGTATTTAGACAGCCTTTGATAGGTCAGACTTAAATGACAAAACTTTTTTCTTATTCTTATTGTGAGTATTTCTAAGTGCTTTCAATGTATTTAAAAAGTGTTTTATATATATGTTCCATCTCTACTTACTGACTTTTTGAAAGTTCTCCCATTATATGAAGTTCATTTTCTTGTCCCTTTCTTTACTTTATCTGGAGGCCCCTCACATCAGCATATGAAATGTCATCAGACCTGACCTAAAGATAAGGAGGGTCTTTTTCTCGCCTTTACAGACCATCTCTGGTGATGTATCAGTTCAGCCCGAGATCCTTCTTCAACCCCTCGGTACGCCTGTCCTCGTGGACAATGTTACTGAAATGTAACAAAACATCAATTTGAAAGAAAGGGAGCCGGTTTTACTTGCTCAATCTAAAATACTGTTTTCATTCTTCCAGTCCAGGAGCACCTCCCTCCTCCACTCCTCTTCTACTCCCCCTTCATTCATGCTTTGTGAGTGTATTGCCGGCATTGTGATGCAGAGAAGAGCAGGAAGAAGAGAAGAACAGCTGTTGCCGATCTTGCTGCTTCTGGCCACTAAATTCCCCACGAGCAGACAAAAGGAATCTCAATTCACATATTGAACAGTACGTACATATAATTACAAGTTATCCTGAGTCGTTTTCTAACTGCATCAAATCCTGGTTTCCTCTCTCAAAGCCCCCTAATAAACTTCTCTTTCTAAGCTTTCATTTCCCAGTCGCCTCCTGTAGAGGCTTCTAATTCCCGTTTTCTTCTTTCAATCTCACTCTCTCCTTCTCCTCCTCCCCCCTTTCTGGAGCCCCGTCCCCTCCCATGCTTGCCCTCTAATCCCACCTTCACATTTTCTTTTCTTCACTGCACAGAAGATTTAGTGTTTAATGGGATGAGACAAATTTGAAGAATGGTTTATTTTCTGCTTCCGTCATCTTGATGGTTGTCGTCCCTTACACTTTCTTTACTATTCCGAGAGGTTCGTCCCCCAAAAATAGCCTTTATTTACTTTATATTGACAAGTAAATAATGCCTATAGATGTCACTAATTGCAGGATAGTTTATTTCATTGAAGGTCAACCCGACACAACATCTGACACCAGACCTGCTGTGGTTAAATCATTGTGTATGAAACTTTTGAAAAAGTTTTGTGGATTTAACAGTTAAACTATATTCTCAAAATAAACATCATAGTGATGGACATGAGCTCTTGGTGTGATTGACAGTTCATTTTGAAATACATGCGTTTTCAATTCAACACAGACACAACAATACAAAGAAGGAAGTATGATCAATATTTGAGTTCAAAGTTTTTGTTTTACTTTTACTTTTTCAGATCACAGAAATATATGCGAGTCCCCCTTGTGGCCAAATAGTGGTACAACAGCAGCATAAATAGATAAAAACCTTTTACAATGTACTGTTTTTACGGTTATTATTATTTCAAACAAATGGAAATATGGATGTAAACCAAGTCAGGGTGGTTACAATGTTTAACAGGAAATGACCAGAGTTCATCACTGGTAGAGCAGAAATCCAGCTCAAGTTACTACAATAGAACCGTACAAATAAACTCAGTGGTTTCTTTAATACGAAAAGAAAAAGAGAAACCTGACTGTGACCAAGATGAATGAGTTAGAATAGTCCAAGACTGAATGGATGTTTACATCTTCTGCCCAAACACGCTCACAGCTTTTGAATAACAACTTGGAATTTACCTGGAAACAAAAAAAAAGAGAAAATGAGCCAAATTTAATCCAAAACTGAGATCAACAATTTCTATTAAGGCAACTTACATGAAGGCATGACTGAGACCTCAGCGGTAACCACACTGTCTAGACCGAGGTTGGATAAAGCTCCTCTCACCACGCCACATGAAAATGCTAGATACTGTGAAAATAAATCAATAAATCAATATTTGAATGTAGGAATAATAATATTGAATAAACCGGGTCTCACGGAAATGAGAAATTGTTTAATCTTTCTCGTATTAACATACCTTTATTGTATTATTACTGAATGAAAGGAGTTTTATTTAGGAAAAAAAATGTCTTGAAAAATTCAAGCTTTACTCAAAATATAAGACTGTAAACTAAAGAGTGAAATGCAAACTCTATATTAGAAAATTTTGTTCAGAGAAACCTTAAGATATAAAAAAAAAAAGTAAAAAGGCAAGAAAAGACATAAACCCAAGGACATATTATTACATATATATAGGATGACAATTATGTTGCGTCTAAAAAAAACATTTTTACCTTCCCCATGTCAAAGAATATGATCATCATATATTAAAAATAAAAAAAAAGACCATAAGAAGTGGAGTCCTACCTTCGGTGCCTGCTCCATGTACTGTTTCCCACCAGAGAGTTGAGTCAACATTGCAAACTTGTTGTCCTGCAATACGTAGGTGCCCTACAAACCCAACAGTATCCACATTAATACCATCAACACCATAGAATTAAACACCTTTAGTTCACCTGATGGTTGGTTCTGAGGTTGTCAATCTGTCGATGGAAGATCTTCGTCCAAAAGTCCTTACAGACGAACTTCATAACATCTAATTCATCTTTAAAACTCGGGGAGTCCCTTGTTAACCTTTGTTAGGCAAGAAAGAAGAGGAAACATTTGAATAACTATTATTCTATTTAAAAATCCAGTGTGTAGCTGTAATACCTCTCAATAATTCCTTGTCCTACTCGAAAGCCCATCCCTTCCAAGGCTGAAATACAAGCAGCTCTTTCCTAAAGAAGACATTTGGGTCGCACAGCCACGAATGTTAGAATGCATCATAATAATAAATAAATCTAAGCAAAATGTATCAAGTTAAGAGACTGTCCTGCTGACAGGTGTTGAAACGCTCTAGTAACAACCAGTAGATGTTTAAATCCATAACAAACCTTGCTGTCCATCTCGCCCTTATTCGACGAGTGCTCCTTGTAAACGTGTGAAACGATCTCCATGTGGAGAAACTCGAACAGAGCCTCGTCTGCCATGTTTACTGAAACACAACAACAGGAAAAGATACATCTGAGTTAAAAATCTAACGTTTTTAGCACGACAAGATCATTTTAGCTTCTGATTTAAACACGCAGTCGTTTACTTTCAGTGTCACTTACAATACTCGGATGATTTTTACCCACAAATATGACGTTATGTCAGTGAATGTACACGATCAGAAATATAATAATATTGAGGAACAAACTAACAGAGAGCTGCTCGGAGAGATGTATACATTTACTTCCTGGGTGCGTTCGCTTGTTTCATCAACACCAATTCGCTTGGGCGGTGTAAGCATTACAGCCTGGGCTGTGCTGTCAAAAAGGGGGTTTAAATGTAAACTGTGTGATTAAAATATGTTTGTGTACGACTGTTAAACTTATAGTGATTTCGCCTTTTTTAAATAAGAATATATAATTGATACGGTGTACGCCTATGTATTTATGAAGCGCTCAATTTCATTACAGGAAACCAATGACATTGAGGTAAACGGACCTCGTGATCGATTGTCGCGACATGATTGGTTTTCGCGATTCAGCTACTTCCGTGCTGCTCATGTGATTTTTGTTGTTGACTTGGCTGTTGATTTGCAACATTATTCACTCCGAGAAAGTACGTTTTATTCCCAACTTCTTACTGCATGATGCCCCCATAGTATTAATTTATACTTTGTATTTTTTATTCGTTATAATATGAGATGAACACAATGATAAATATGTAATAATGATCACATTTAACCGCGTCAGTACATTTTATATCGAGTGGCGATCATGTAAACAAAACTCATATATTTAAGGTTGTTGTCCAAGTACAGAAAATAACGAGTGAATGTGTGTGTAGAAATGTCCAGCAGATATCCAATAGTGGTGCAGGGTGAAGCCTCTGAGACAGACTCTGATGATGAAGTCTACATCACTTCTCTACCTGCAGCCCAGACTGTCACCGCAGGAACAAAGGTCTGTTTAAAAGAAACACAATTCACTGAGTTCCCAAGATTTATTTCTTAACGTTGTGCATGACTTTTAGGTTGCTGGCGAGGCGTCTGAAACCGACAGTGAGGGTGAGCAGGAGAAGGCAGACCGAATATCTATGGTGAGCCAGGAAAGCACTCAGATACTGAAGCGAGACCTCCCGCCACTCATCGTGCTCAGAGACCACCCGGATATTCAGTCGGTCGTAGAGGACGGACCCAGCCCGACCCACAGGCCGTTCGGTGAGTTATGTCCGCTTTCCTACTTCCAATTTTTCGTCCACTTATCTGAGGTTGGGTCGCAGGGGCAGCCGCCGGACTAAAGAGGCCTAGACATCCTTTTCCGGCTCTTCTGGGTAACTCGGAGGCGTTTCTGGGTCAAATCTGTCCAGAACATTTTACAAAAAGAGAACAAATGAACACTAAGTGATTCAACTAAATTATAAAAAATTTACTTCTTAAAGATCCATTTTAATGTTTTTTAAATCCAACAAATAATTTATTTAAAGTAACATTCAGCTGAAAGAAAATCTGTTGAACAATTACGTGATTATTAAACGGAATTGAAACTACTTTCTCTCCTAAAGATAACAAATCAGTGTCTTTATCTTTCAAATCATTTGGAAAAATTGAAACCTTTGATTGATGTTACTTAGATGTAAAGATATAAAAGTGTAAACAATTGTTACTTTTGTTTTTTTTTCAGGTGAAACCTTGTTGCAGCAGAAGTTGCAGGAGTCCAACTGCCGTCTCTACTCTGATGTTAGCCAGATGCTACAGCATGCTTATGGAAGCGCCAGCAGAGAGGTATTCTACAATATATTTAGTTTAAACCAATGAATGCACTCGTCCCTTCACTTGTTTATAATTACAATCGTCTATATTAACTCAAATAAAACACATAATATAATACAAACTATTGTGAACCTTGTTATGAAACAAAGCTTAAGTTTCACACTCATTTTAACATTAAGACATTTTTACTATAATTGATTCAATAGCACTTTCAGTTTCATTGTGATTGTCTTGGTCAAAGGTGCGCAGCGCCACAGCTCAGCTCAACACCTCACAGAGCGGCATCATCAACGCCTCCCACAGCATCCGATTAATCCTGGACGACCTGAAGGCTGTTTCTGAGAAGATGGACATCATCACCAGCTGCCAGATATTGCCTGATATCCAATTCAATAATTCTGACAATCAATCTGCTGCTATGCAATGAAAGAAACATCTATTTATAACTTATAACTTATATTATCAAAATGATCCTATTTATGTGTAATACATACTAGTTTCTTTCTTGTATACATGTGGATTCATGTTTTTTCAATGTTGTCTTTAATTCCCCAAAATATAATTTTGTTCATCCAACTACTTCCTGTACTGAATATTTCTGTAACACAATTGAGACTGGATTAGCATTTTTTAAAAGGATGTGGGCAAAAGAAAAAACAACCAGAGATTTATACAGCGGTTGAGAAGTGAAAAACACATTTACAGACCTTTATAACACATTTTAAAAACTTGTTAAACAAATTTGCCAAGTTTCTGTATTTTGAATACAACTTTGTTAATATATTTCAGAGTTTATAAATGTGTTTTGCACTTTCTTTTATCCTTAAATTCTGAATGTCATGTGAGTTATCGGGTGAATGAGTAAAACATTCCTAGTAACTAATTCAAAATTCAAGTAAACATTGTAGACTGAATGTACTCCAAGAGAAGCTTTGTAGTTTTGAACCATGGCCTGGAACTGTATTTTGAAACCCGTCTTCACCAAACAAAAGTTAGATACAAGGACGTATCCATGGTTAAACAATTGCTCCATCGATAACAAGTTGTTTTTTTTGCAGTGATATCAAAGTAGCATCTCTAGCACATAAAGTGACGTCCTACGTACACACTTGTGATAGTTTTCATCCATTTGTTTTCTGATCCTGTAACCGTCAGCCATTTACATTACCATTCTCCTGTAACTACATGATGTTATCTCATGTGTGAAGGTAAAACTAATCCGGTCAGAATTGACCGGTAATAAATATTAAAACGCCTTTCATGTACATGAAAATAAACGCAGGCGTGTTGTACAATTGAGGAATAAATGAGTCTTTATTAAGAGATTTAAAAGATATAATTTATTCAAGTTTCCAAATTACAATAAATAGAATTATTTAAAATACAGTTAAAACACTAAATTGCCAAACAAAACATGTTCTTCAAGACATAAATAATTACAATCAACGCTCTTAAAAAATCTTTCCAGGAAAAAAAAAAAATCAGCGGTTTGGATAATGACAAAGATGCTTTTGCTTCCCCTTGCATTTGATTACAATATAGAACAAGATGTTGAAACTTAATAGCAGATGAGTCAGACGTGAAAGTGGATGTAGATAAAGATCATTACTAAAATGTTCATGAATGTGGATATAATTCCAATGAGCCCTAAAATCTCGTCATGTTCCAGATTGGTACACGAGGATGTTTCAGCAATCACACTGTCCGGCACGTCCTCCTGTGAAATAGACGACAATAGATAGGTTAAAATAAATATTTTTTTATTTTATTTTAGCTGAAATAGTATAATTTGGTTCTCCATTTCTCTCTCTGAACTGAATTAAATAAATAAGTTTAATCAAACGTTTTATAAACATTAGAATATTCACTTGCAGGAATATATCAATAAATATAAAATATAACAGAAAACTCATGAAGAAGAATCTATTGTTTGTTTATGTTACTCCTTTAACTTTATACTAACATCAAATAAATAAAAACATTATCTGGTCAATAAAGTTCACCTAAAAACAAAAATATTAATGACAAAGGAACGATTACGTCAATATCAAAATAACGTAAAAACAACAGTTTAGTAAATATTAGAGAACGCTTGTTGTAATGACTACTTCCGCCACTAGAGCGCGACATTAGAAAACGCATTTTTCCTTCCGCTATTTTAAGACATTGGAACTTTGAAACTATTTAATAACTTTAAACGAAAACGAAAACCTTGAAGTGTGACTATATTTAGATTGTACGTTCTCCAAAAGTTATTTGGACACGTTTAACTTATATTGTGATATAAACCATGGTTTATTGTCAACGTGGTGGAATTTGTTTTATAATGTACACATATAAAATATTTTAAAATTATTTTTAGTCTTTTTTTTTCTTTTATAAAAATGAATGTCAGATTCAAATTACAATCACTGGTTTAGTGAATATATTTGAAATGTTATGATAAATATAAATAATGTATTCAAATATAGTTTATCTAAATTTTATAGTCAGTTTTTTCATGAAAATGAAAGATTACCCTGCTGTTTGTCCTCCCCCTTTCAGCTGCATCTTCTGTCGAAGCAGTAAACTCCATTTCTTTGGTGAACAACAGTTATTTGCAAGAGAAAAAAAATCCAGATGATGGCGAGAAAAGTTTTCTCCCTTGGATTGAAAAAGTTGATGAATGTAAATGCAGGCAGTGTCCGATGAGCAGAAGTAATGGACGGATGTTGATTTGGAGCGTTTCTAATGGCTCAAATGTAAAATGTCACATAGGTCCAAGCAGCTGCTCAGCTGTCGGGACACTATTTTTGTGCTGGGTCATGTGTACTGGCTTGAGCAACTCTAAGTCTCTCGTGGTTAATGTTACTTTGCGAGGGCTGAGGCCCTTGTATAATGCCTCATGCCAAATTTTCAGCTCTATTAGCGCGTGAATGTGTTTAAAAATAACTCTATTTAGACAAGATTGCTCGTCTCCCTAATTTTAAACTTCTTCACAAGAACTTGGATTTTGAACAATTCTTTCAAAGAATATTAAGACTGAGGTTTAACATATTTTAGAGACTCAGAGTAGAGAAAAATAGACCAAAAGGGAGGATCCTTGTCATCCAGTCAGGATGTGTTCATGTCCAACTGTGAGGAAGCAAAGTTAAACCCAGGATACGTGGACAATAAGTGAACACAGAGGCCTGAAAATAAATGTGTTTGTTTTATCCCTTGTGTTGCTTCTCGATAAAGGTAAACCCACCACTGCATATGTACTTATGGAAGCCAGGGAGGTCATTCCCCCTGACCCAGAGACAACACAAGGGATACCTCAAACACACTTGTTTTCGGGCCTTTGGTCCTTCAAATTGACAGCTAAATGCTGCAACTTCAAGACACCATTGTAATGTGAACAGAAAAACAACGTTTTATTTGACAATATTATTTTTAAATACAGAGCAAAAGTGTTAAAGTAAAATTAAGCGAAAATAATTCAATATATTTGTAGAATGTAGTTTTCTGTAACTGTGACACAGATGAACAACATAATGACAATAATGAGTTTAATAATGGGTTAATTAAGCATTAATACATAAGATTGAAAACATTTGCTCCCTCCAGTGTCTGAACAGTGTAACTGCAATGTTGTAGAATCTAATTCACTACGGCCATAAGCTAAGCAGCATGTGAATTTCTTTACAAATTGAGAATTTTCTTTTGTCAGTTTCCTGATTTATCCTCCTTATACCTTAAAAATACTTATGAAAATACAGTCTCTGAGCCACTGCTATGAAGAGGTTTGGTGGTCATGTGACACTCACAGACACTACAGACTCTACCTGTGGCCTTGCATTTCAGGAACACATCTCCGACTGCGGAGACAATTCCAAACCTCCGGTCAATACCTTGTAATTCTTTTGATCCAAAAGTAAATGATTATCATAGTTTTAAGGTCAGTGTGTTGAAGTAAATGGAGTCTAAAAGCGAATTCTTTCAGCATAAAATCAGACTTTGAATTTGGAAAACCATCAAATTTCAAGCACTGCTATACTTTGGCCGTCTAGTTTCATTTTTTTTATTCAATGTTTTTAATCAAATCAAGGTAAAGTAGTGGTATAAAAAGTTCAGTGTTTACATGCGGGCAACCAAGGAGAAGCAATTTAGCTTCAGGTCCCACTGTGACGTCATGCAAAGGTCACAGGAAGTAGGAGTGAGTAACATACGTGATGGTGCTCAAATAAAATAAACAGTCACCCGAGAACGATCGCGCAAGTGATGAGGAATTGATCTTGCGCTTCTTTTAAAAATGAAATGTAAACAATGAATATATATTTTTAGATTGAATTTTTTATAAACATTGAATTTTACACTGAAGGCATTCATGCATTGGAAAAAGTACTCAATCAATGCTTAACGATACCTGTCTTTGTAGTAAGATCCAACAAGCAAATTAAAGTCATTTTTGATGCAACCTGTTTACTATTCAAGCTCCAATACATAGGTTTGACATTTTATTTTTCATATTTTCTTGAATTAAAGCAGTGGCTCGGATGTAGTGTTTAAATATGGCAAAAGTTCAGAGAGACCTTTTGAACGTAATAGGAAAATAAAACAAACAAAAAACGAGCTTTATCTAATTTTGTAAGCAAATGCAAGTGATATTACCATATTTTTCTGATGCTTGTGGGAGCCAGAAACAATCTTTTCAACGATACATATTGTTGCTTTCATCCAAACTTATAGTAAATGGTAAATGGCTCTAACTTATATATTGTTCTTCTATGCTTCTTCAGCACCAAAAGCACTTTGCACTAAGTTACCCATTCACCCATTCACAACACACACTGATGGGAGTAGGCTGCCACGCAGCGCACCAGCTCAACCATCAGGAGCAATCAGGGTAAAGTGTCTTGCCCAAGGACACAACGGCATAATCTCGTCCGGAGCTTGGATTGAACCCACAACCTCTCAGGCCACAAGCAAACCACTCGACCATCTGAGCTTTACCTTTTTTTTGTTAATTCTGAAGCGTTCCAAAATTAGGCAAAAATAGTCCAACCAATGATTCCGACAGGCAGAGATGTTGCTATCCACTTACAGAGAAGGGTAAAGGTCAGAGGTGGGAACGTTTACGAGGTCACGGCTTCTGACACTTGTCCTCCATAGACCGGCGTTAAATAAAGGAGAACTATAATTGGCCGTAATTAGGTCAATGATGTAATGTTTGTTCTGTCAGTAAACGTGTTTGTGAAAATGTCTCCTCGAGGCGTGTTACTCATAACCCTAATTCCGCCGTCCGAAGTCGTTGTGAGCATCGAGTGTTTGTTCAGCAAACATATCGGGGCCAAGAGGACGTAAGCATGTGATGAATCAATTGACCGGAAACTTTCTTGGCACCGCGATATAATGAGACCTCAGGGACATGGGAATCACTGAGGGGAATTGGAGAGACAAAGTTTTAGCTAAGCTTCACTCACGAGACAAACATGTTGTCGATTATTGCGGACAATCCCTGTGAGTGTTCTGCTGTCTCAGCCGCGGGGTTTTTGAAGAAGTGCTACAAAAAAAACTGATGATTCAGAGAAAGGAAACAATGACCTAATGGAGTGTTTATGTTGGTATTCTTGTTTATGTCTGCGGGCGGAACGAGAACCATTTTCGGAAACATCTACTTTTTCAGTAGATTCTGATCCACAGACCTCGGAGCCCGAGCTGGGGTGTAAGGCTGGATAAGATCAGAACCTGACCATGAATAGATCTAAAAGTAAGTACCAGAATTTAAAAAATGAATCCTGAAAGAAACTGGCATCCAGTGAAGAGTTTTAAGGATCAGGGAAATGTGAGTTCTCCTACGAGAACGGGTCAGTAGGAGAATACTGAATTAAATGGCCTTTGCATTTTTAATTTAAAACATTCTTCACAGTTTTGTATCTTATGAATATTCATTTTAACCATTTTCCTTTACCTTGATCTTCAGATTTTCTGTGTCAACCTGGCTGTTTGTGCCTGTTATGAAGTAGCTGGTAGCAATTGCTAGAGAGCAGGAAATGGACATGTTTCCATGGGAGATTCTGCTACTAAAAAAGGTAAGATCTCAAAAATGTGAGGTAGCAAACATGAGGTAAAGCCTGCAATGTTTGACAAAAAATTAGTATTAATGAATGTAAAAGTGAGGAAACACACTCTGAAAGTTGATTTATATATATTTGAAGCGTTTGCTGTGTTTTGCAAAGGGGGATCTCTTCCTTCTGTCTTTTTGTCAGAGCCGTAAGAAAGCTTCATTAATTCAAAGAGCGTATTTACATTTAATGGAGTATAAAGTGCATTCTAGAGAAGACTACATTTACTGCATAAGAGCTACATTTATTCAGACATTAAAGTTGTTTCTGTAAGACATACTGTATGAGGTAAGGTCTAGCCAGTGCAGAGATTGATTAGACTTTTTATTTCAAACAAAATAACTAAAAACGTTGATGATTTAAATGAATTTCTTAAGAAAATCATTAGATTTCTGAGGTTTTCTGTGATTACATCTGGATATATGATTTGTTTTCAAGGTATTATCCTTCACTTGTGTGGCATCTAACCATTGCTGCCCATTTATAATAAGAAATAATCACAAAAAAGATTACTAACAAAAATATATTGACTATAATGTTTAGCTTTATTGTTAATTCAGCAACATACTTTACAGAAGTCTGCAAAAATCATTTGAGTTTTGAAAACAACTGACCTATTACTTGCCTCTTCTGCAACTATAACTTAAGGAGGAAGAAAATATTATTTTTTTGTTACTTCGATGGAGGGAATCCCACATGATTTTAGGTTCACAGTTGTGTTGTTTTATTGTACTAAAATGTATTAATAAAAATAATAAGTATTTTAAAAAAGTATTCTATAAGAAACTTTTCGAAGCAACTTTATTAATTAAGGAAAACTTTTTAAATGATTGAATAATTGCTTAACACGCAATAACTTGAAATACATAATTATTGATGGTAAATTATATCCCTCTAATACACTACTTTTGATTATATTTTACTATAAGAAAGGAAACAAACTCAAACATAATGGGAGTTATTGTAAGACAGGGTTGAAAAACCACACCTTAGGCTGAAGCCTCTTTATAATAAATAATGTATCTGAAGACAAGCAGCACTAAGAAGCTTCAAAGGAATAACTATGAGCAAAATAGTGACTCAATATGCATTTTTCTTCAAGGCTGACTGAACTTCTGAGGGAATCGTTACACTCAACAGGCAAGTAGGACATTTCATTACTGTTTACGTAAAGCATCTTTCCTTGTTTTGATGACAGTGGCTGGAGGCTGAGAGCCAGGGATCGGCTTCATGCTTGATCTGGCAAACTAACCACAGACTAAAATAGGATCTCAGCAAACAGTGGGCCGCGGCACAGAGGGAGGCACGTTAATGCTTCTGGTGAAGAGCGATTAGAGGGTCAGGAGGAACAGGAAGTGGGAGGTTATGAATTCACCCAGGACTAGTTGCATATCTAAGACGGATACTATAGTGGGCTTAAGAGGGCTTGTGTGTTTGTTGTGTGGTTGGAGGGCAGCCACCCATATTAGCCAGATCATTGGTTGTCTCGCGGGGCGCCTGAGGACACGCTGTTAGTTTATCTGGCTGGATGAGCATCGCTGCACACAGCAGCACAGGTCTGCCAACGCATCTGCACCGACGCTCAACCGGAAATTAGCTTTGTGCATTGAAACGTTCCATGTGAAATCTATCAAATGTCTATGTTTCGACTTTTGAAAGTCACCGGGCAGTGTCAGCCAACCAGGGTCCTCACTCATCTAGTAAGGGGGAAAGGAACTCTAGAGAAACCTACATATAACCTGGTTTACGATAGTTATCAACTGATTAGAATTCCCAAAGATTCTACTTTAATCTTACAAACTAGAGGTGGGAAAAAATGGCGTTCTCTGCTCTTTGTCGCAATTAATACACTGGCGCCATATAACAACATTTTATTACAACACATATTACAGATTAACCCTGACGTCACTGTAAGTACTTCATCTCTTATGTCCTGTTATGGGGGCGCTAATTCTGGAAATCAGAAGGAGCAGTCAGTGAAGAAGACAATTGAAACAACACCAGAAGAAGAACTGTAGAAGTAATACACAACATACTGAAAATACTGATAAAAGACCAACTCGCAGGTTTCCAAGTGTGGACCCACTCTGGCTTTTACAAGGCAGATGACCGCAGAACACTGGATAAAAATATATAATGCGTGATATTAGTTAGTTAGTATTTACTGTTCAGCATTAGAAAGTATTGTCCCGGTTTAGATCAAAAACTTTATTACTGTCGTGTTTCCATCTTTATTTTATTTTATTTCATACAAATTCAATATGCCTCATGTGTCCATGTTGACCTTAGGAACTTCAATGTACTCACTTTCCAGGTACTGAATGGCTGAACATCACGCATACTTTATGCGTCCAATATTTCATTACATTTTCATGTTATTTTTATCTTGGTTAAATTTAAACAGCTGAAAGTTTACATATAAGTTGCTACTGACTATTAAGTATCAGAAATTGCTGTCCTGGTTTATATCAGACATGTTATTTACGTTTATACACTTAAATGTTTCCAGCTGTACAGTGCATTCTTTTGTACATTGTACAAAATTTTAGAAAACACTAATGAGACTTATTCTTCTCATGGGTTTCTTTTCTTTTTCAAACACAATTGAAAAATGTCTATTTGCTGAATTAAATGATTAACACAATGCTTGACACATGTTCATGTGGAAAAATCCTACTGCCTGTTATTTTAAATCATGTATTTCTGATTTTATAAAACATAAAGTATCCAAGGAGAGACAGAAGTCATGAGATACATTTTTTTTAGATATAATTTTGTATTTATCAAAGCTTTTTGGCACATCTGCAGATAAGAAGTACATTGCAGGGCTAATCTATCGTAGAATAATAATGGAAGACAAGAAGGGGAACTTTTATGAAGGAAAAAAAAACATGGGAAACAGCAAAAGACCAGATCTTTTTTGCTTCGAACCTACAAAGCAATGCTCAGTTTTGCCAAAGAAGGATAATAATGG
This sequence comes from Callionymus lyra, assembly GCF_982586985.1. NCBI lineage: Eukaryota > Metazoa > Chordata > Actinopteri > Syngnathiformes > Callionymidae > Callionymus > Callionymus lyra. The sequence continues at coordinate 24,324,224 of NC_141824.1, forward strand.
GGCTATTATTATTAAGTCAATACTGTCACAATTCCGTGAAATATTTTACAGTTGGACAGAACAGAAAATGATTGCAAGGAAAGAGAATCCTCTGTGAAATGGATCACCGAACAACTATAAAAATGATTCACCAAATGCAGTGTTGATGGCTCTCTACCAAAATTTGTCAGATGTTTGCTCCCCTGTTTAAGACCTGATACTTAAAGTTCAACTAATGTGTTGATTTAAGTGTGTCTTAAATAGATCTTGGACCTTTATTATACCCATCAGTTCGTGTCTTTGTGACCGTGGCAGGAAAGCTTTTGAAAGCTGTGTTTGTTTCAGACCTTGTGTGTGATTCCCGACTTGCACTTGTTTAGAGATTTGTGCAAATATATTTAAAAGTACACATTTGTAAATCCATTCACACATTTGTGGATCACGTTATGGATGCAACTAAACATTTGTAAGACCTTTCAATAATATTTCACACATGTTAAGTTAAGTCTTCGGTTCCTTCGATACTTTCCTAAACCTGGTGAAACTATAGAACACAACCAAAATAAACGAATCATCACTGTATTATCAAAATTTGCTTATAATGTATTTAAAACACCTTCAAAACCTTCTTTTTCTTTTTGCAAACAGTGAGTGAACAATGACCTCCTTGGCAGAGGCAATATCTACGAATTCTCCCATATTGTCATACGTCACATTTCTTTTCTTCTTTTACTTTTTGAATCAAGTATCTAAACAATATCATTATAGATCGCAAAAATCTACATTTTGAAGATGAAATCATTATTAAGCGCTTCACTACATACTATACAAGACTTAAATACCCGGTCTAGCATGGATAAGTCAGTAACGTGGTTTTGCTTTAAAAAGTGTCTTACAAGCAGGAAATTTAATTGAAATGATTTAACAGAAATGACAAACATATAAATGAAAATTCATTTCGAAAAAAAAACAAATAACCTCAAAAGTTTATTTTTAGAGAGAAGAGAGACTCATTTTAGGCAAATTATGGTTCTATGGAAATTACACTTATTTAACATGTATTAAATATTGTATGGATTTGATTTCGATTGGATTTTTTCTGCTCCACTTGTGCCTCCTTACCCGATAGACACACACACATGGACACACACACACACACACATATATATATATATATATATATATATATATACTGTATATATATATATATATATATATATATAAACAAAATAAATTCAAGATAGGTGGATACATTTAACATGTTTCCCACTGAATATAGATGGAAGTCAGAAAGAACAATGTGAACCTGCAGCAGCAAACTACAATCCAACCATCATCCATAATTCACACATGTACTTGTCCTACTATCCTTTGTGTTGCACCGAAGGAACTAATAGACGAGAGAACTTAGTACCTGAGCTGCATCTGCAGGCAACAATGAATCAACGATTTCTTTGTAAGCCTTTATTCGGACTTGATTTCAGTGCATAAGATACTATACTATACTGATATACTGTAATGTTGTGATGAACTGTTGTGAAAGTGTTTGCAGTCATACATGAAAACTCTTCAAACTGTGATGAGTTCAGTTTTATTGGCAGTACTAGTAATATACAGGATTTATACATAAGTCAGCACGACAAAGAAACGTATCAGCAGTTGTGCAGGAATGTTTTCAACTCCATCCGTAGCTCCTTCATAAACAGAAACATGAGCCTGATACAGATAATAATGTAGATTAAAATGTCCCCCACACAAATCGTAACATCATTTTTTAATCAATGGTTTAAGCAGATCTTAATGTGTCACAAGAGAAAAGTCTTCTTTCTAAGAATTTCTGATCAGCTTGATTCTCTCTGCATGTTGCCAAAATGCAATCTCAAAGTGATGTGCTTATGAAGCTTCATGAAGCTGTGTCATGTTGTTTAAAGGTCAGTAGGTGGCGCCATCAGTTTTAAAAATTATGTTTCATTAGGATAGTTGGTCAAAACAAAGGAAAATAGAGACCGCCATCTAGTGGACTCTAATAATAATGACACTGCTTCATGAAGCTTCATCAGACAATCACTACCATCTCACGCAATTCATGTAACATCAATTAAAAAACATTTTAAGTTGTCACATCAGGTTGTGAAGGAATATGAAAATATGATGAAAATTCTTCTTTTTATCTGTGCTTTAGAATTAATTTTATTTCTCCTCTCTATTTAGATTCTCCATTCAAAAGACTAAGATGAATTGAAATATAGTTTCTAATATTCAGTGTTGAATCTCCCCAACATATATTTTGTGTGCACGTGTGCGAGCGGGTGTTCATCGAGGAGGTGGCTAGAAGGACAGCAGATGGCAAGGACTTGCCCTCTGGGCTTTTTTGCTGTCATTGGTCTGCTTGGCACTTAGTCTGTCTTTTATAAGCTGGTCTCAACCCCCAAAATAAAAAAAGACTTCATGCAGAATAACAGTAGAACACGTTTCACAGGTACATCAGTCATTTTTAAGGACAGTGGTTTAAATTAAAAAACAAACAAACGATATGTCGCACTTTATTTTGACAGTCCTATCACAGCATCAAAAATAGTTTTAATCTTTTTAAGTACAGTATATGGTTTGTTTTGTCTTTGTAAGTCTAAACTGGACCAGATTCTTGCAGTGGAATGTGATTTCAGGTTTCTTGCGTCGCTGTCTGACGGCTCAGCTCACATCTGGCTTTCTCGAGGTAGCTCGTTCTGGTACTCAGAGTCAATTTCGGCGGGCCCGTCTTTTGTCTACAGTAACCGGATGTGACAGGGACTAAATGTGCAAATGCCAGCACACTGACGCAGAATCCCTTGATAGTTGCTGCGATATGGTGTTAAAATAAAATCTGTGCGAGTAAGGGGGGTGGATGAGTGTGTGTACTTGCAAAATTTAGTGACCAAACGCAATAGCTTAACATGACATTAAAACGGTTTAAACTTCTATATCTGTAACATAGAGGGCTGAGAGTTGGTACCAAAACCTTTTTGTGTGATATCATCCAGACTTTGGAACCATTTTCACTGTAAACTAAGCCATTTTATCTTCAAATGTCATTTTTATATTTATAACTCCAACCACTTATTGACATAAAACTAAAGCAGTGATCCTCAACCGATGGGTTGGGGACCAGTACCGGCCCATGTTGCATTTGTTAAAGGGCAACAGAGAAAAACAAAATAATTAAATTTTTGTTGATTTAATGTTTATTATCACTGTCTTAAATGGCTTTTAATTTTGTATTAAATGCTTTTCTCATATAAAGTCATGTAAGAATGCATCTTCTTACATGTAGAGACGATATTTCGTTCAAGTTTACCCACAAAAAAGCAAGTAGTGAAGTATGTATAACACAAAGTCTATATGGGACCATCGTGGGACTCCTGCCGAGATGGAGTTATGGGGAGATGTATTTTCACGCTCTTAACTTCTTTTTTTTAAGGGTTTAGTCGTGAAAATAATGCCTTCATTAAACTGGTAAAAAAGAGGTTGGGGACAACTGCACTATAGAACTGAAAATGAAGCTCCAAAAGCGGCACAATGTAAACATATAAATTATAGTTTTGTTCTGTGATGATGTCATTTTAAAGTGTCAATACTGAGACTTAAACTATTACTTTATCATAGTCTTCGACGACAGCGATTGCATTTATTTTTATAATGGCTTAAGTACTATGGGGGCCTTCCTGTTGCTTTTCTAATCGAATGCGCTGAGATTGCAATTACACTGGTCTAACACAAGAAACAAATATTTAATATTACGTATTGCTCATTTAAAAAGATAGTTCACTCACATTGCATCCATTTTCTACAGTGTAGACGGTAGACAGGAAGGCTAAATGTCAAATAAAAAAATGTTCAGATGGAGAAAGAAGTCAATCAATAAAGTTCATGAACAGGAAATATAGAAAGATAATAATTTGGCTTCATCAAAGCTTCCTTAAACTCTTTCCTATACATTGGCGACAATATCACTCCCTTTGAAGGTTTGCAAACAACTCTATAAAATGTTGTGAATCATTTAATCTAAATATAATCCTACGAGAAGGAACCTGCATAAAATTTGATCTTCAAGTAGTCCAACCTGAAATTATCAACACTGGCTTCCGTTCCATTAGAGAAAATAACGGATTTCATATCAAAACTTCCACTTTATAAATACCTGAAGAGATTCCGAATATAATCAAGACATGCTACATCTGGGTCCAAACATCACTTTGCAACAACCCAAACAACTTCCTGTCGAATGATAACATTTAAAAACATATATTTCTTTATAAATGTCTTTGTTTGGTTGTGTTAAAAGTACCCTCCTCCTCCCCCAACAAACACAGGAATATAAACAGTTTAAAATATTAGAAATTAAATTGAGCTTTAAGTCAAACACGCTGCGCTAGAACGATAAACTCACAACCTAACGAAGAGATACAAATGGCAACGCTTGTTTCATTACAGTACGAGCAGTGGTTTGTTCTGTGGATGTTCCTCCACTGGGCTTCAATCCTTGCTCGCATGTGTGCGTGTGAGTAGAAAAGTTTTGTGCTCGGTGGAACAATTTGGGTTTTCAGTGCTATGTCTTCTCTGGCGTTAGCTTGTTGGTGGAGAAGAGGATGATGAGAATGAAGTGCAGATTCAGACCCTCGCCTCCTCCTCGCCTCTCAACTGCACTTAGTTTGGCTTCTCCGTTGGATGCACTGCACCCGGAATAATATCCGCGGTGACATGTGGTTCCGCCGGAAACGCTGTTATCCAATCTCGGGCAGTATTTTGTGCCTTCGTGATTTCCGAGGCAGATGGCGGAGCCTCGTTCGGAGGCCTTTTGTCCTTTTTTTCCAGGCAATCCCCGCTGGTTCTGCTCAATTTCTTCGTCTGCTTCTGTGACACGCCGCAACAGTACGCTGATTTGCTTTGTGTGACATTGTGTCAGTTCCACTTTTTGCACTCTCTCGTGCTGCTCCGAGCTTGTTGTGGTGATCCAGTCGGAGACACATGGCGTCGGGGAAAAGCCCATTACTTTGTCGTCAAACCCCACAACAGATTGGTCCCTGCTTTTATGATGAGCTCTTGTCCGCGCTGACTCATCACTTCTATCCACTTCCATCATATTCTCTCTCAGGCAGCAGCATCACGACTACACAGAAGAAATATTACTGCAGATAATTGCTAATGTACACTACTTCAGATTATTTGTCATGATTTAAACAATTTAAATACTTTTTTAAAATCCAAAATAAATCATCAGATGGCAGTGTAGATGTAGACAAAGACTAGCAGAAGGAGGTTAAGCAGTATGCCGATGACACCCAGCACTGCCAGGAATCTCTCCTCCGGTGTGCTCAAATGAGGACAAGTAAGTTCCATTTAAAAAAAGGTTTAAGTCAATACATGTCAGATTTAAAACTGGAAATTGACCTTATTTGTGCAACAACATTAAATTCTGGCAGTGAATTTTCTCTCCGTTCAGTATCAAATGTCCATTTGAAATACCCTCAAAGATTGAGAAGTTTTGTTTCCCCAGCTGTCATCAGGGATTTTATAAGATCCAGGTAAGTACACTCTGTCATTGAACCTCACGTCTCACAGAGGAATCAAACCCTCCACTTCGTCGAATCGTTAATGAGGTGGAAGTTGTTTCAGGGAACGTCCAAGGAACCTGTTTTTTTCTTTCTCCTCATGTGACTGAGGTGTAGATGTAGACGAATATCACCACCAGAAGGTTAAGGATGGTTCCGATGATGCCGAGCACGGCTAGAATCCTCTCCTCCCTGTCGTTCCCGGAGTCGTCCTCTCTGGAGTGAGCGCTGCAGACATAGTGGCCGCCTGGGATCATGGTTACCATCACAGAACCCCCCCGCCACAGGGTGCGACGCCTAAAATAAACAGAGAAAATACAGCTTATTAATATCCCATTATTTATATATGTTTATTGTGTCATTCTTCCAATAAATACTATGACATTGTATGGGGATAAATCTCAATATGAATGTTGTTCTTTAAATAATCCCACTTGCTAGTAATGTTTGATGAAGCTTCATGAAACAGCTGGTAAGGTATCATGATACAGAGTCATAATTTTAAAAGGTCACTAGATGTCACTCTCTGATTTATTATCTTTAAATTTGATCTACTAATTCCATAAAACCTGGCATCATTTTCAAACTGATAAGGCATTAAGTGGTCTTTCAAAATGAAGACACTGTATCATGATACATCGTCAGCTGTTACATGAGGCCTCATCAACCCATCAGTACCGTTTTTCAAAGTATATACATATATACATGTATATACTTTGACTTTAACACCCCCACAATGTTCGCACAGACCTGCTTCTCTGCTACAGTTGGTGTCAGAAGTGGTAAATAAAAGTGGTGAATGAAAGAAGTCAAACCTATTTATTGCTAAATGAGAAAATAAAAATATTGATTTAAATATATATTTATATAAAAATATGGACTAATAGGGATTTTTATATTTTTTATGTGTGTGTAAGTGCTGGAGGGTTCGCCTTAAAATGAGGGGGAAAAATAATACACAAGCTAGATTTATTTCCACTCGAGTAGACACAATTGTTTTACCTTCCAGCCAAAAGAAATAAGAAATAATGCCATGATGCATCAAAACAATGTGGTTCTAGTCCAAATATGTACTTCCCCTCCTCGCGCCCTCTCCTCTACTGGCACATCTTAAAAAGCTGCTGGAGCACAAAGTCAATTTAGATTAATTCAGCCACTGCAGCACTCGGTCAGATTGCTGGAAAACAAGAGATCAGGATGCTGGACATTTTATGATGCAAAAAATCTGTATTTTCTTTATGACCTTTACAAAATATGTATCAATGGCGAATTAGAATTTTCCTCCAAATAAAAAAACTTCATTATTGGTCCTGCAAACTCTTTCTATATGGATTAATACATTTTCCTTTTTTTTTTATAGTGGAGTGCCAATGTCGACCTCTTTCTCTTCCCATATATCGTTTTCTCTTTTTTGTTTTCCTGCAAAATGACCCAAGCCAAGCTGAGACTACAATTATGTAAACGGTAGTTCTTGTAATGAGTTTTCACCATTGATGACATAAACGGTCAGTAGTTCCAGCGTCAAAATTGAATTTGAAATATTATGGACTAAGAAAAGCAAAGTAGAAACAGAAACCACCACTTAAGTTATGAATATACTACACTTTTACAGAGGCAATACAATAAGGGAATATTACAAAGATTGTCATAAATTGTAATTAAAATAAAGTTAATATGAAGAATTATGTGAAGCCAAACCATTCAATGTTGTAAAGGGGGTGAAATTGGTTTATTTTCTTTTTATAATAGGGGGAAAAAACTATATAAAAAGAAAAATTATGAGTGGAAATGAAAATCCTATACAGCATATGTAATTAACCATGAACACAAAAAATCATTTTTCTTAATTGAAAAAAATGAAATTCAATATCACATTGAGCCTGGAATTGTCTTAATCGTTGAACCTTCCCTAGTTATAGCTGGTTAACCACACACACATCACTGTAAATATGTTGATGTAAATGTGTTGAAAATGAATTCATTCTCTTGCAAAATCGTTCATATCATATTCCGTCTTTGCTGACAAAAACCCTGTTAATATCATTTTCCACTTTCTATCATGTCGGTAAACGCAGCACTGGTGGTACACACAAGCTCCCCTCCCATTGCCGCGAAGCAATTTGGCCGGCCACATGAAGCTCATGCATAATAGCCGCTGTAATTGGTTGATATATCTGCTCTGCTTATTTCACTGTCAAATCAATTCATGTTAAGGTGTGATATGAATTCCCATCGGTCGGTCCATCTGCAGTGCGGCATACACACTGGGTGAAGTGACAATTGCAGCCCGTTTTAATCTTACAAATCTTCTCAGTCTCAGCTTCTACTCGCTGATAGTGCAGAGTGAGTTCACAGCGCTTCTAAATAGGCTAGAGTTAATTATATATTTATCTATATATCACTTGTCTATCCTTCTCCATTGTGAGAACCATCCATCGCTTGCTTATCTGAGATTAGGGCGGCCCAGAAATCTGTAAACAAAGAGTCGTGTCCGGGTCAACATTGTCTGCATCTTTCTGGGTCTGCTCCTGGACCTCCTCCTGGCCAGATACTCACAGTCCAGAGAAAACTAGAAGTTTCTGTTCTCATGGTTGGTTATCTGGTCCCAAACCTCTTTTTTTATCTGTCTGGGCATCTCTTTAAAGGGAACATTTCATTTGGTTTCCTTTCTCTTGACTCTATGACAGTATCCTGCTGATTCATTGCATAGCTTTTAAACACATTAGTCACAAAGGTGACTAACCACCATGCCTTTAACATTTCACAGCATTGCAGGTCCTGAACTCTTAAAGGGCAACTGATGTAAAAACCCAACTCAGGCATCTGAAATCTCTGCGAATAAGAGGTTACGAGAGCAGAGTCCATCATGTTGTAATAATGGCTTCACTCCTCCTCCAGGCAACTGTATTTACACCCCGCTTTGTTTATACAATGAGTCCCTTGGAGGCAGAGACTTCCAGGATTGACGACGTGCGGTGACAAAGCTTGATGCTTTACCAATAACAACAGAGAGCATGTGTTTGCTCTAGAAACAAGATTTAATCTCCAGAAAATGTAAACGTTTTCAGTGGGCGTGGCTTAAGCACATTTTCTAATGTAAATACTTCAGTGAAAAGAGGGTTTTGTACAAACAGACAAATACTGATGAGTACAATAGAGTCCAACAACTATTTAAGATTTAAATCAACATATTAGTTGACCTTTAAAGTTGCATTGTAGGCTTGTTATGTTGTGAGCAACAACAAAACATAAACTGCTTTATTTATTCTTCAATAATCTTATAATATAATCTATTTAATGGAGAATGACCTCACGATTACCCAAATACACGTAAATAAACTAGCACTCCTGTTGACAAGGTAAGCTAGCGAGTATAGCATTAAGGTGATATTGTACAGTTAAAAAAACATTCATTTGTCCCATTTGCGCCATCTACGGACAATATCTAACTGCTAAAATAAATAAATCATTAGAATGTCTCATCATGTCGTTTGAGTTACATCTCCTTGTGTTTTGGTAAGCAGTAGGAGGTTTTATGTTAAAGGTTAACATGTTTTTATAAAAGAGAATGTTGAGCGAAATATTTATAGAGATTTCATGTTACATAACTAATTCTATATGGATCTTTCAGGACTCATGACCTTGCTTAAACATGTACTCAATATCACTATAATTAACTCCTTAACCTTTTCCAGACACTTTCATTAAAGTGGACCAGACGTTGGCTTCTTTGATTGACCCCTGTATGTGTTGAATATTAGTTTTCTGACTGATCAGCAAGGCTCTGAATGAAATCATTTCCGGGGGAAAAGCAACGGAATGCATTAAACGGACCGCTGGTCAACATTCCGGTGGGAATACTGAACCTTGCAGATCATTGGCTCGGCGGCTTCCAGGATTTAATTGGCACACTAATTAACAGAGAAGAAGAAACGCGTTAAAGGACCACTGGATTGGCAACGACCTCTGACTCGAATCCTTCCCCGAGGAGACTCTGGTTCGGTGGATGTCTTCCAGAGCAAGCAGGACCCGAATGATCAAAAATCTGGAATCCGTGCGATGTAACGTGAGATTTAAAATTCAAGGCCTGCATATGTCGATTCCTCTCTCTGTTTCTGGAACAAAACTGTTTGTTTTGACAACTATAACGTTGTTCTATCGTTATTGAAAGCATTTTGAATCACTAGAGTATTAAAACGAGTAGGTTGCCGGTTTCCGGAGGGATGCAACTTGTGACCTTTCTGTGTGAAGTATGTATGTTCTCCCCGTGTTGGCACTCCAATTTCCTCCCACAGTCCAAAAACATACAGAGATTGATTGGGAACTTGGGGGAATTGACAGAGGTATGATTGTGTGTGTGAATGGTTGTCTGTCTTTGTGTGTCCTGTGACTGACTGGCGTCCTGTCCAGGGTGTTCGTCACGTCTCGCCCGAAGAAAACCCGGGATAGCTCCAGCTCCCCCGTCACCCCCCAAAAGGATTAAGTGGCATAGAAGTAGACTGAATGATTAAAAGTTATTGGGACTTCTCGGACAAAATAGAAAAGACTTTCGGAAGCAACCATTATAGAATGGATCCAATGGTATCTTTTCCAAAGTGCTGCTTGGAAAATTTCACTGCATTATTAGACCAATAACATGTTAAATTCTGAAAATAAAACGAAAGCTTTTCCATGACTGGATTAAACACCAAAAAGTGAAGCTGTGTTCAAATCGTATTCCAAAAATACTGAAAAAGCTTTTGCTGCCAGTACGCGAAGAAATTCTTCATTTTTGGTGGATAAATGTTTGAAGATATAGGAGCTTTTATTTTGACTTCCTGCACAAAAAAACTGTAATATCAATGTTCATATTTGGCCTCTGCTTCATGAAACTTGTACCTCTTAGGGAAAAAAAGGTTGGACAACCCTGAGTGAGTCTAAATGTAGTATTTTCAAATGTTAACGCTTAATATTCATCTCATATTAACCTTCAAATGTGTAATACATTTTTAAACCACAAAATGAGATTTCAATTAAGCAGCACTATGCAAAACAGTTAACTATTTCAAAGAAAATCTAGACGTTGTTTTTTTAATCAGAAGATGAAGAAATGATCAGTGAGAGTAAGAATGAACCCGATGAAGATAGATGGTGTCAGTGACTCACTTAAAGTGATATTGATCTTGTAGCTTCAGTGATAACAATAGCGCTCATCGATTAGACACTTGGAGAACACAACAAGGCGAGCTTTTCTAATCTTTCAATATCCATGCAAGGGATGAAAAAAAAAGTGGTTTTCCACACTGATACACGACTTCTCCTGTGTGTACCTGTTCGTCTCAGTTTGCTCTGCTTCTCACAATATTCACTGCGATGATGTGAGAAGCAGATTCCGTTGACACTAGAACATTCCACAGCCTCATTATGAGCTCGACTGGCCGAGGCTTCTGGAATAACGAGGCCAGCGGCCATGAAGCGGCTGTCACTTCACCTCAGCCACAGCCAGAGTGTCTATGTGTGTGTGTGTGAGTGTGTGTGTGCATGTGTGCGCCTAGATTAGGGGATAGTGTAAGTGGGTGTGTGAGGAGGGAGAAGAGACGAGTACACATGTAAGAATGTGTTACATCAAAGGACTATAGATACTGTATACGCGTATGTAAAGGAGCAGGTATAGAAGATGCTAATATGGGGTTTGTTGCAAATCTTATGCTAAATGATATTTAATACATGCGTAACTATTGTAATGCTAATGATGTTGTTATTCTTGTGTTCAAATTAACATGTTGTCGCCCATTAATTATCAGCCGACACTACAAACGTGTTCTGGGAGAACATTTCATGTACAATAGGAACCTTCTTGTACTATTTATTCATTGTTCAACAAAAAACAGTGCATTGTTCTAAAAATATTAGATCTGTTTATTCAAGTGTTATAACATAGTGAATATTTAAATATCACCATCAATAAAAAATATACATATACAACCATAACTGTCATTTCTATTACAACAATTATATATTGTAGTATAAGTTATGTATAACAAATGTACTTGTTGCCCCTGATACATTAACTTATCTTGAAACATGTTTAGGTTTCTGGTTTTCCTCCAACGGTCCAAAAACATACAGAGGTTGATTAGGAATTGTCCCTAGATGTGAGTGTGTGTGTGAATGGTTCTGTGTCCTTAAACAGACTGGCGTCCTGTTCAGGGTGTCCCTCGCCTCTCGCCCGAAGAAACTGGGATCGACTCTGATGAATGAAAATGAATGAATATAGGGCAAAAAATGCTTGATAAATAACCTTATACTATGTAAGAATAGGATTCATGCCAGTTCCACAGTGTTACCAACCCGTTACGCTTTGGCTTTTACATGTTGTTGTTTTGTGAGTGACATCACTGATAGTACATGACATCATTGTAATCCTGGCATGATGACTCACGTCAGGGCACATTACCCAGACCCTGCTGTGATCACACAGTCCACTCGTTAAAAGAACGATAACCGCCCGCGAGATTATTAGATCCATGAGGCCGTCAATCAACCAAAACATTGTTTGTGCGCATTTTATACGCCAACACTTCCAGCTACCCAATAGTGGTTGCCGGAACGAATTAACTGGTCTCCATGTCATCTTGACGGCTGCTTCTGACACACGACTGTGTTTCCCCAAGCTTGAGTTAACTCTTCCACATCTTGACTAATAATGTACGATTCAACTCATCATTATCAGATCAACCCAGTTGTAATCTATGAATCAGTTGGTGACACATCTGAGAGGCAAAAACCACGTCGATTCAAAGAATCAACACAAATAAATTAACTAACTAATGAGACTGGAATGGACATTTGAATTGGAAATGACAAGGTGTGTTTTTTTTTCACCACAAAGAAGCCACAGAAGGAACAAACTTTAAAGAGAAATGGTTGACCCCAAGTCCTAGGAATGTATATATTTGACAAATAAAGACGAGTGGAATTCCCTTTGGAAAAACATGGCTGTTACCCAAACAAGATCCAAATACGTAAAAATCTTTAGATGCTACACCGATGGCCGAGAGAATACAAAAATGAAATTTAAATTTATCTTGCAAAAAAATACCAACAATCTTGTGTTGCCACAATGAATTTAGCTTAGCTTTAGCACCAGTAGACAAGAATAAGCCACATTGACCAAAGAAAAGTGGTATGAATCGAGGTGCCAAGAGCTGATCGACGTTTCATTTCCTTGAATGACGAAATGAACAGTCGTGTCTTGAGAGCAGTACGTATGAAACGTGTACTCACCACACATTGCACCAGGGGCGCAGCCAGAAACTCAGCTCTTTTTTCTTGCTATCCAAGCATGTTGGTTGTTTCGGAGGATCCTCTCGGCTGCCGGTGGCTCTCACTTTTCTTGGCCGATCCTCACCCCCCTCCCTGTCCCCCCTCTCGCCGCCGCTGTTCAGGTCCAGCTCTGTCGCTTGCGGGGAGAAAACTGGCGACTCACACTCGTACGGCACATCACACACACCTCAAGGCTGAGCTTTGACAATACACTCTCAGACACAGCTGGCTTCACTTGACACACATATATCTTTGGCCGGCACAGGATAGCTCCGCGACGATTCCTGTGATCATCACACTCTCAGATGTTCCAAGACCTGCCTTGTCATCGTGGCCGTTGCAACCTCAAGCCAAGAATCGGGTAAAAATTGTCGAAAAATCCATTGTCTTAAGAAACTGATGATTGATTGTCAAATCTGTGAGCATCAAGCTGATGCCAGTCTTTTAAGGATTTGTATTTCCTGTTGAACGAGGTTCAGAGGTTTCCCACTGTAGACTGTCAGCATGAATATTTAAGAGGAATATCTCGCAGTGGTGCTCTCACCGTTCCCATGTCGCTGTCGCCATGAATTCCCTCAAATGTCCCTTATTACGATTTTAAACCCACTCTGTGTGTATTCAGAGATTTCCTAATTTATCTTCAGTGTTTTTTCGATCAAAACCCTATTGAGGGGGGACTTCAGAATCCTCCCAGTGAACCTTCATTCAACCTTCCAACTTCCCACTTCAGAATCCACCCTTCAATCTTCCACGCCTCCCTACAGCGAGCTGACTCACTTCACCTCCCTGGCTGCTACTGGTTTCTCCAGCGATGTCCCCTTTATTTCCTCTCTTTCTGCCACTAATATCTTCTTCCACCAAAAATGCACAGAAAAAAGTAATCCGACTTCTTGCCTCCGAGTCTTCTTATTTCCTCCCTTTCTATGAGTTTTCCCAATAAATATATGTTCCAATAATCCCTTTAAATCCCAGTTCTGGTCCAAAAACAGGAATTTGTTAAAGGTAGTTTCCAATTAAAAGACAGGAAGTGGGAGAATATCCACCTGAAGAGAGAAACAAGTGACTTCGCATTCATCCAGGTGTTTCTTCAAAGTTGTTTAAAGGAATACCTGACTTAATTCAGATGGTTTCCTCTCCTCGGAGTCCCTTCTCCATCCCTCCCATCCTCGGAGGTAAGAGGAATCTGATGGAATCCAAGGAAAGAGGGACATGAATAAAAAAGAAAAAAAAAAACCTCCTCCAGGATCAGTGACAGCAGATAGAAAGGGAGGAGGAAGATAAGTGGGAGGAGGAATTGTTGTGTATGTGTGGGTGGAATGGAGAGATGATTGTGTGATGGATATGGAGTGAAGTAAGAGGAGGAGCTCACAAGTGGAAGTGAAGGATGCTTGGAAGGATGAGTGGACGTGTTGACGGATTGAAATGTAACAATTAAAAGGTACCTGAGTTCAACTCCGTCCTTCACTGCTCAACGTGCAGCAACTCTCCAAATGTCTGCCGGTTATTTCCATCCTCGCGCCTGCACTTGCAGTTGGTGTTATCACCAAAATGCAGCATCCCTCCTCCTCCCCGTCTCTCCCTCGTTTTCCTCACTCCCCCTTCGCTCCTCCTCTCCCGCTCTTTATTTTTTCCTTTAGCACCTCTATCTTTCCCCCACCATCTCCTCTCCTTAGTCGCCCTTTGCTTTTCCTTCACAACGCCATCTCATCCTCCCATATTCCATCTTTTCCTCTGACTTTTTTTCTCCCCATCATTTGCTTGCTGCACGTCCCTCCTCCTGGACTGAAGCTTCTAGAACCAGAGTGGACAGACGAGGAGAAGGAAAAGCTCTCACAGCATGTGAGCATCATTCATAAGCCTGTACCTATTAATTATGAACACATACAATGCATTCATATTTTTTTAAGATGCATGTCCCAGCTCAAGACGTGCACACACTCTTTCTGGTCAACAAAGATATGTTCTTTTTTCTTCGAGTTAGGATCCCTCCTGGTCCACGTACTAATACACAACTCTCCGAAGCCATCGATAATGGAAGAGCTGTGTATCGCTGCAAACTGTAAATGGTTTAAAGATTGAAGAGACCAGAGACAGTATATAGCAAACACACACACACACAAACAGACACACACTTATGTCAAACTGTTCTCTTTTGAATGCAGTTGGACTGAATCGATGCACAAAAGACGAAGAGGGATTTGCCGCTGTTTGTGTTGACTTGTGTTCAGAGGCGCATGTGTGGCTCCAGTCTCCAGCGCTTATGCATGCATGTGTGCACTTTGACATGTGTACGTTCTGTGAGTGTGTGTGGCTGGTCAGAGCGCTTCTTCTGGCCTCTGGCGTCACTCAGTGCCACCATCTGTACAGCCAGCCGTGTTGGTGAGGGGGCTCTGACTGTGTGAAGGGGTTCAAGTGCAAGCTCTCATTTTCTGTAGTTGTTAGAAATAACAGCTGCAATAACACATCCAAACAAACATCCATAAATACATTAAAAAAAAAAAAACAATTAAAATAAATACATGAACATTAAACCATTGTGTTATCTCTGGGTCCTGGTGACCCGGTGGGCCGAAAATCTCTGTGTAATTTCTATATATATATATATATATATATATAAAGCAATACTATTGCAGGAACATCATAGTCAATGTAGGAGCATTATCAAAAGGTGTAAACCGACACATAAACATAAGCTATAAACTAAGATAAACACACACCAAAATTAATCTTGATTGTTCAGCTGGAACCAGTGTTCAAACACGCTCCTGCAGCCAAACTCCTATGATGGTGAAGTTGTTAAGTCTCTCGCTTAGAGTTTTCTTTTCTGTTGTTTATTTTGTTGTTGCATATGTGTGTGTACACCTACTTTCATTTTGGTTTATCTTACAATTTCCACAAGTGTGCATTGCTCTGCAACATATAGTTATATAGTTTCTTTGATAGATGGATAGATGGATAGATGAATGGATGGATGAATAGATGAATGGATGAATGGATGGATGGATGGATGGATGGATGGATGGATGGATGGATGGATGGATGGATGGATGGATGGATGGATGGATGGATGGATGGATGGATGGATGGATGGATGGATGGATGGATGGATGGATGGATGGATGGATGGATGGATGGATGGATGGATGGATGGATGGATGGATGGATGGATGGATGGATGGATGGATGGATGGATGGATGGATGGATGGATGGATGGATGGATGGATGGATGGATGGATGGATGGATGGATGGATGGATGGATGGATGGATGGACGAACAGATGGAGGGACGGATGAATGGATGGAAATTACCAAATTATTTTGGGTATATATCGACACATTTTCTGTTGCAATAAACAACATGTCTATTCATGATGAAAATTAAATTTTGAGCAAAAATAGCAAATGAGGATTTATCTAAATTATGAGTTGACGAAATCATGTATATTTGTTTAAGCAACTCTGTAATAATAAATACTTGAACTATTGTGGGCCACAATCGACTAAGTGGTCTGGATTCAGTCATCAAGAGTTTGATAGATGGTTTTCATCTTAAAGCAGCTCTGGGTGGTTTGGGTACCTTAATATTTTGTACTAAAATATTTTCATAAAACTTGTGATTACACATTACGGTACAAATACAAAGTTAAAGTTATGTTATTTACAAAGCCGTCATAATGCATATCATATTTCATTATCCATAATCTGATTCATTACCTCATCTGCTGCAAACCAGGACATGCCGACTTTTGCGACGTTCAGCGAGTGCTCATGGGAAATGTGGTCTCCTGTCGGGCTAAACAATTACCACTTTAGTCCACTGACGTCGCTCGACTTCAAATCGCAAATAATTGCTTTAAAGGGACAGTGTGTAAGATTGAAAAGTACATTCTGGATCCACCTGTGTCAGAACAGGGTAATTACAGTATAGTAAGTAAGTAAGTAAATAAATAAGTAAGTTATAGTTATTTGTAAAGCGCCTTTCTAGACCAGGGTCACAAAGTACTTGAACAATCAAATGCAATACACAGTTAAAAATACATATAGTGTTACGGAACCTTCATTGCTACATAGCTCTTGTACATTTTCAAGAGCTACATCACATTTTGTTGTCCAGACAGAGTTACGTAGTGAAAAGTTTAATTAAAATAAAAGGTGGAGAAATCTTTTGCTATTTACATGATTGTTCAAAGTTTAACATATCATTGCAGATTCCTTAAAAGTCCAATTGTTACATATTGTTGCTTTAATAATGTGTCTACCTTTAATATACATTAGAAAAAGACCAAATATTGAATTAACTTGACTTACAATATTATATTTGATGTATGTTGATTGTTCCATGACTCAATAGTGGATGCACTGAACAGAAAGTTAAGTATAAAGTTATAGTTTTTAACCTGTTTTTGGAGCCGTAAAAAAAAAAAACCTGATCCATGTTCAATTATTTCACCACATTGTGTTCATTACAGTTTGTCCAACATCGAATAATTCATGGTATTCATGATAACAGCGTGACGCACTCGACCACACTAAGTTCGCACGATATCAGTTCCTTCGCTGAAAATGTCTTCAAAAAGACTTTATTTCTGCCTTCTTGGCTGCAGACACACCAGTGGCATCAATTATTTATCAAACCATTCACAGTTACTTCATTCATGATGTTAAGTGGATTTTCCAAAAGGATGTTTCAACAACTTCTCTGACTTCAGATTCACTGTAAATGTACGGTTAATATTTTAGTTTGGTCTGGTTAAAGGAAGGTCTGAGAATCAAAACAAGGTCAGATCACTGCGGATGTTCTCTCCACAGATGTTTAAAGACAAGTATATGTAGCTAAAATTGTACAGCGACGGCTTCCAAATCCCTCTCGACTGGTGGCAGTAAAGTACTATTAGCGTTAATGAGTTTAGACATGAATAAAGAAGGAACCAGGTCATGTTGAGTACATGCTGCTTTTAAAATAAATAAACTAACCACAGTGTGGGATGTCACTTCCCAATCTGGGTCAGTACCCACTTGTGTCTAGACCATATAGACTTTATTTTCCAGAATAATAGTTCCCCCTGGTGTTGATGTTTGGAACAGCAGTATGGTATAATTAATAGACTTGTGCCTTCATAGTAACTGTTTTCCAATAAAAACAAAAAAACAACGATGACACATTATAATGAGTTACAACTTTTTTTTTTTTTTCAAGTTTCTCAAAACGAACCCATTTGCTTGATTCTACTGTTACAGTACAGTACAGTTTCCATTTACCTGACACAGTCCGTCCACTCAAATGCATAACTCGATGTTATGAAGCTGCTCAGGTGTACGTGTGTGTGTCTCTGTGTGTATACGTGTGCGATCCAGAGCTCTTTCCTCAGGCCATGGCTGTTGTCAGAAGGCATTTCGTATCGTCATGCTCGATTAAATACGAAGTGGAAGCCAAATTAGAAATATGTCTCTGGAGACCTTCGTATAGGGCAGTGTGAACAGCTGTTTCTGGATATAGCTATTATGATGATGAAAGAATCTCCGCAGGAGGAACATTTTAAAGATATTTTCTTTTAAAAAAAAAATGAAATCGGGGCATGTGTAAGTAATATGTTAGCATAGCTTTAGTGTGACGTTCAATGCAGGTAGATTCTTTCTGTGTGAAATTGTAGAAGCAAATAAATGCAATTATAATAGAATGAGTTAAACTTGAGCTTTAAGATGTAAGTCTGTGCAACACAACACTTAAAATAACCATAAATTGATGCATGCGGATGATATAGTGATTTGTACTGAGGTTAAAGATGAGAATTAATGGAGTAGAGGTTAGCTCTACCAGCTAATAGCAAAAAGGTTGCCGGTTCACTTCCAGCTTGTGCAATCCTGCCAGTAGGTTTGAAATTCAAACTGGTGACCCCAATAAGTGATGTTAAATAAACAAATAAACAAACAGTGCAACAGTGTAAAAAACAATCTTTATTCCAAAACGATTTTTAAGTATATAAAGACATGTATTACATTCAATACCAAGAATGTCCAGCATTTCCTATTTCGATTCTTCACACATTCTAAAAATAAAAAGGTTGAAAAATATATTTCAAAAACACCTTTGACAAAAGACCTGCTGTCACCAGTAGAAGAACACATTTAAGTTGAACTGTTGGCTCCTGAATATGTAAACGTATGATCCATAGGACGTTGATACTGAGTCAACTGTTACATTCAAAATTAACCCCAAGAGTAAACACGACAAAAAAAAATCTAAATCTGATCTGTAAAATGTCATTATCTGTATATTTCTTAAACCTCCTGCTTATAAAGTGCATGAAACATTATTGCAGTAGTGGAAGTTTTAACTATTAAAATTAAATATATGCCTTTATTTTTGATATCTTTCTTTCTAGCAGGCACACTTAATATCCCTACAGATTTATCAAAAATCAAGGCTTCGTATTATAAAACCAGTATTACAAAGAAATCAAAAGTACCTTTCGTTAACATATTATTATAGTGTGTGTGTAAGGACCCCAAAATGGCATTTGTAAAGAGACATGCTTACGAAGCAATTTTAAAACTCAAAGCTTTCATTCACGCGATGATCTCTTGAGGAATTTTCCTGTTTCCTGTATCTAACTAATATTATTTTTATTAACATGTAGAGAACTGACAAATGATTACACTTTTTCTTTTTAAACTACGTTGATAAAGTCAGAGACAGTGTTTATTCTCAGGAATCAAAAATTATGTTCACAGATCAACTGACCAGCAAAGAGTTTTGAGGAGGAACAGGTACTATAATGGCACCAAAAAATACAAATGAAAACAACACAGATGAATTAAAGAAATAAAGTCACTCTTGGCATCGCCCCTCATGTATGCACAAGTTAGCCCCAAACCTATACTGACAGAACATAACTCAAATAAAGTGTATCATGTTCATGTTCAAAGCTATTGAATATTTTCCTAAATTTCTTTTATCATAGTATTTTAAAACTTTTTGGGCTCATTCTTCAACCACCAACGACACAGTTTAATGACCGATTGTCACCAGTATTAGATAAAACTAGTGATGGTCTGATAAAGCTTCATGAAGCAGTGTCATGTTGTTTAGAGGTCAGTAGGTGGCGCCATCAGTTTAAAAATGATGTGATGTTTCATTAGAACAGTTATTCAAATCAAAGGGAAAAAAGTGCAGAGACCGCCATCTAGTGGACTCTGAAAATAATGACACTGTTTCATGAAGCTTCATCAGACCATCACTATATAGAAACTATAAGATACGCATCTAGTTTTTCGGCAGCCAGGGAACAGTCCTTGATTTCAGTCCAAATTTTCAATTATTTTCTAAGGAGTAATCAGGGAACTAACTTAGCCACCAAATTCTTGGGTAAATGTTGCTCTTGGCTGATGTGGTTTTACACAGCCAGAAACTTTCTCAAGACTGACTTGAACTATTTGTTTTGTCGTGAAAGTGACCAGAAGAGACAGAAGTGTTTTCCAGTGTCAAATCTTCTCGCCATTATCGTGTCGTCGTCCTAACCACAAATCACTCCCACGTCTTCCGAATGGGCGCAGTTATGCTTCCCGACCTTGGCTCTCTTGCACTCCAGCAGCGATCCCTCGCCTCCCTCGCACTCCACGTCGTCCAACAAGATCCTGACGGTGCCGTCGGCCTCCCCGAGCGCCGCCCTCTTCATCACCGCCAGCGCCGTGGTGAAGCCGAGCTGTCGACACACGACCGTTCCCGCCCTGCTGGTGAAAAGGTCGTCGCACACCGTCCCCCACTCCCCTCGGATGTATATCTCCACTCTCCCTCGATCAGATAGACCGTCGGCGCTTATGAGGCGGACGGAGCCGGCATGTATGCGTCGACCTCCTCTTCCTCGCTTTCGTCCTCTTCCTCTCTGCCTCTTGGTCACCTGGTTGCCCTCCCCGGTGTTTTCCGACTTCTCTCCCGGCCACGCTTTGGATCTCGTGGTCACTGATGGATTAAAAGTTGGATTCCCTTTTGGTTGGTGGAATGTTGAGGGATCAGACGTGGCTAATGGATACTGGGGGAGGTTGCCTTGTCGTCGCGGAGACGGGCTTGTGTTGATAAGGGAATTCCTGGAAGAAGCTGCTGTCGCGGCGGTTGAGTAATAACCTAAGGGAGAGACAAACTCTCTTTACTCAAACGTACGTGCTTGACAAAAAGAAACACACAGTTTATTTGATAGTTTTAAATTATGCACTTTATTTAAAACCATGTAAACATTAAAAGGTTGAAGGAATAACATAGAAAAATGCAAAAAAATCTGTATCCAAACTGAGATTGATGTATTTATTCAAGTAAAGAAGTAAAGTTATTTATGTGCAAATATCGACACATTAATAAGAATAATTTAGTGTGCATATGTTTGATCTTTGTACCAGCCAAAGATTTGGACAATAATTCAAAACGGCATGTATGTTTGCTCAACTTGTAAATGTTAATATCCCTGTTCAAAGCTGCTATTAGTGAGTTTCAAGCTACAATAAAAACATTAAATACTTTTTTGACTCAAACTCGGGATGTAAACCAACCACAACATAGCTTTAGTTCCAGCAGAAAGAATAGTCGCCACAGAAACACTGTTCGCTCCAACAGTCGACATTTTTCAATTACATTTTTTGGGGGGTAAACATCAGCCTTATAAAATTCAAAAGAAGTTGTTCCTCGTTGACCTTGACTTTGACTTGGTCCTCAAATGTGAACAGATCAAGTATTTCATGGATTTTTAAACAATAAACCACTGGGCCTGGTACTAGCTAACTAACTAACCAACTAGCTAAAATAACTCAAGTATAAAACCATCTTGTTGTAGAGAAACCAGTCCAGGACTCCTGATTCAGCAGAATGCTGAAATGTATCTTTCTTTTTTTAATCCAAAGGCTGACTCATGAAAATAACCCCTACATTAGTCAATATTGTTGGCGAGTCCTTCTATAAGGCCCAGCCAAATGCCTAATACTCAAGCACAAGTTTAACAAGTTTCTACAGGGTTGTGAAGGGACAACAGGACTGGCGTCCGATTAGGTTCACTTTAACTTGGCGACTAATGCAAGTACTAAGTAAGTTAGTAAGCAAGTAAGTAAGTTAGTAAGTAATGGCTATTTGTTAAGCGCCTTTCTAGACCAGGGTCACAAGGCACTTTAACAATCAAAAACAATACTCAGTTAAAATATATAGTTTAAAAGGCCAAGACACATAAGACAGACTCAGGAGTCCCAGAAAATCAGGGAAAAGCCTGAACAAATAAAAATGTCTTAAGATGTTTCTTGAAGGATTCAGTAGATCATCAAACACAGAGAGAGAGGAAGATCTATCTAAGCTTAGGAGCAACAGCCTGGAAGGATTTCTCTCCTCTGGTCCTGAACCGTGTTCAGGAACCATCAGTAGATTCTAATCCACAGACCTCAGAGCCCGAGCTGGGGTGTAAGTCTGGATCAGATCACTGATGTAAGGAGGAGCCTGACCATGAAAGTAAGAACCAGAATTTTAAAGTTGATCCTGAAAGAAACTGGTAGCCAGTAAAAAACTTTAAGGATCAGGGAAATTGGAGTTCTTCTACTAGAGCAGGTCTGAATTCTCGCTGCAGAGGTTTGTATTAACTGCAGGCGAGACAGCTCCTTCTTGTTTAGACACCAAAATAAGCTCCAGATCGTGTTGTGAAATGATTTTCCTATTTGAGAGATTTTTCTCAGTTGAAGGAAATAGTTTCTGGTCAGTTTTCTGCAGTGTTGGTTAATGATATCTATTATATTTCAAAATATGAAAAAGGAAGGAAAAAAGGGGGCAATTATATTAGGTGGAAATTACCTGCTCGGCGAGGATTTTAATGCTATTCTATATACAGTATAAAGTGTATTCAGGATGTCTGCCTTTCTCTGGATATTAAAACCATATGTTATCTTCTAATGCATCCCTTACCATATACTTAAAAAGACAAGTTTAACCAATCATAATCCATACCTACACCTAGCACGAGATGCTAACATTGGAATGTACAGTTTTGAATTTTAAAACATTTAATTTGCTGTGCAAACAAGCAGACTTTCAACCACAGTAAATGAGAAATAAAGTGTAGCAAAATTGCACTTCTACTCCATCTTAGCAGCCAAATGAAACCATGAAAAAATCGACCCGTCTCAAACCCTTCATGTTGCCACTTAAATATCACTCAACAGTTATTGTTTCATGTCTCGGAAAAACAGTTTAAATTATTTGTGGTTTTAAAAACCGATTGACGTGGTATGAAATGCTATGGCCTTTTTAAAAACAAAAGACAATGATTGTAAAATACCAACTTTAAATAATATAATTGTATCTATTGTTTTCTGCCACACAAGCACAATTTGATAAAAAGAAGAAAAATAAGAAAATCTGTACCTGACAAAAAAACACTATAATCACGATCCAACAATAGCTGCCGACAAGGCCTCCATCAACACACTCTTGATATAATCAACTGAATTATTTTGCGATTAAAGTGCGGTAACTAAAAACCCAAGATAGTAAAGAGACAAAATAAAAAGGATCACAAGGAAGAGTTTCATCTTGTTAACAAATGCTATATATGGTTGAGTATCTTCAGGTGAGTTGAAGGAAATGATGGACAGAAATGAATGTAAAAAGCAAAGTGAGGAAAGAAACCGATGCGCATTTGTTGGCCATTCCATGCGCAGAACGTTGGACCTCTTGATGCTCGGTGGGTTTAGGAGAATCTCTAACAGAAGACACACTTGACTCAGGTGCACCAGTAAGCCTACCAGTGGTTGGCGCAGGAGTAGTCGCTGCCGTTTTTCCTATTGTCGGCGCTTTAACTGTCGCCGGTTTTCTTGTGGGTTTTCTTGTTTGTGATGTTTTTCTAGTTGTTGTTGCCGTCGTTGGCAGAGGTCTCCTGGTCGGCTTCTTGGTGGCTGGAGGTGGTGTGGCTTTTCTCACGGCTTTCGTTGTTGGCGGCGGCTTTCTTGTGGTCGTTGTAGGCACAGGCGTGGTTGTGGGTTTTTTGTTTATCACATATTCTGTAAAAATAAACAGGTATCAATAAAGAAAATTTGTAAATCATTTCAACGTGCTATTTAGTGGTTGAGTTAACCACTTAATGGCATGTAATTAAAATCAATGGGTTGTTGTTTTCTTTGTTTTTCTTTTCCCAACATGGTTTCTTGGCTTTCGCACCTGCTTTTGGATGGAAGTTGATGAGTTTTCCCTTTATATTAACTGGTGAAGGTTTGAAGCTGCATTTTCCAGGTGCCGCGCGTCTACGTGAAAGACAAATAAAGATGTCAGTTTGGTCGCACAAACTCAAAATACTAAAGTAATGTTCAGGTTCTATCCTAGCTACTTGGGGTACCGGTTGTCAAATACAACACGCAGGTTTCTCAGGCTCAGTTTCACAGACTGACTTATGTCACCCAAGTACTGACTCAACCCTGGAACCTTATCATCAGGAGCAATCACAAGAGTTTTAGTTTTGTCCACATTTAGCTGCAAAGTGTTTTCACTCAGCCATTGTTTGATTTCTAACAAACAATTGACTAAGCTGTTCAGCCTCTGGGGCTCAGTTGGATCAAAAGAGCAGTAGAGCTGGATATCATCAGCAAAAATGTGATAAGAAACATCAGAAAATCTCTGAATGATTTTACCGAGTGGAATCAATTACAGCAAAAACAATAAGACAAAGGACCCAGAACAGAACCTTGAGGGACTCCACCCAACAGATCTGCCGATTCAGACCTCATTTGATTGGCGGATACACTGAAACTGCGCCCAGAAAGGTAAGATGAGAACCACTGTAACACAGACCCAGACAGTCCCACTTCATCCCTCAGTCTTCTCAGCAGGATCTGGTGATCAACTGTGTCAAAGGATGAGGACACTACACACCTGTGCTGCTTTACGAAATATAATCCTCAAGAAATTGTTACTTAACTGTACACTATTTGATGCTGTTTCATTTCATACAAAAGTTTATTTTGAAACA
Source organism: Callionymus lyra (assembly GCF_982586985.1). Lineage (NCBI taxonomy): Eukaryota > Metazoa > Chordata > Actinopteri > Syngnathiformes > Callionymidae > Callionymus > Callionymus lyra. The sequence goes on from NC_141824.1 coordinate 24,349,081, forward strand.
AATCGAGAATATGAACCTGATTTAATCTTTTGTTTATCATAACATCAACATCTATCATATCTTAAATTAGATTTACAAATGGGGTTTAAAGGATTAATGGATGTTTAAACTGACATTTTGAGCCGTGCATAATTATGCTGACCTTCAATTTGATTGAAGTCAAAGAAGGTCAAATACAAAATGTCAAGTACGCGAGCAGGATTAGTTCTGCAAAACGGAGGGAAAAATATTGGAAATTAAATGAAACAGTGAGAATTTTTGCTCTGAAGTCATTAATCAATTTATTTGATCACTTACATGAAATTAATTGTCATGTTTGCCTTTATTTTGGCTACATTTTCTATTTCTTTTTCTTGTGTTCGTCCTTGCAACTGTTCTTTTGTTTTTGTTTTTCCGGTGCCTGAGCTTGATATTTGTTTCCCTGAGCTACCTTAGCCATAAACTTTCTTATCTGCCTCTTGTCACTATCATTGAACTTTTTTTGTTCCACAAGCGTGCCTAGCAGCCGTGTATATTGTTTTCAATCTATTTCGACCTCTTCTATTTTCGTGTTCTACTCCAGTTCAGCGACTTATTAGCCTTCCTTATTCTTCCGTCTGTTGGTCTGCTATTTGTATTATAAAACTGTTTTTTACCGTCATGGTTGGAATCTCTCTGCAACATCCACAAACTACACACACCATACAACATGAATATTGAGTTAAAAAAGAAAATATGCTTTGTGTTAACACAGTAGTATATAACAAATCAAAACAATATCAACAAAATCGTTCTCTTTCATCTCTTTGCCTTATCTTTCTCTTATCTCTCCCAGCTGGTCACAGTGAGTCTGGTTCTGCTCAAGGTTTCTGAATGTAATTAAGATGATTGTTGCTAGGACATGTATTTCTTATAAAATTTTATTTGAACTGTTTCTTGAGATCTAATTATAAGTTGAATAAAAATAATATACTCTTGTAATTTGGCAATTAAAATCAAATACAATTGAACTTAAATTTAGTTGTTGTATTCAATTGTAATGAAAAAAAAGGTAGAATCCTACACTTTGTTTTACGCATCACTTTTACTCCCATATTCATGAACTTTGTACTCTTGCAATATTGCTGACATGCTTGCCAAGCTCTAACTTAAATGTATGTCATTCACAGCAATACTCAAACTATTCATGTCTTCTTTTTAACAAAATTACCTGGAGGGATCCACAATCTTATAGACGACTCCTGCTCTCGCTTTTGCACTTGGTGCACCAGTAGCTAGGAAATACAGCTCCCCTGGGGAAAGTAATAAACAAAAAATGTGTATTAAATGACATATATATATGATAGTAAATGTAATAAAAAAGCAGTTAAATGTAGTGATGGTGTGATGAAGCTTCATCAAGCAGTGTCATGTTGTTTAGAGCTCAGTAGGTGGCGCCATCAGTTTAAAAATGATGTGATGTTTCATTAGAACTGTTGTTCAAAACAAGAGATTGCCATCTAGTGGACTCTGAAAATAATGACACTGCTTCATGAAGCTCTCTCTGTTTCTCTTTGTTCTTGTTCTTATTTTATTTTGATAATTTTTTATGAAAAATTGCTGTATTTTCTGTGGCTATTGGAAAAAAACAATTTATAATCAATACAATCAATAAAGTTTTACCTTACCTTACCTTAAGCTTCATCAGGCCATCACTAGTTAAATGACCATCACAGAAATAAAATTAGTTATTTAAATCTGTCCCTTATATTTTACCAATAATGAGTGATTGTAACAAAGTAACATATTTGTTGTGCTCTAGTTGAATTTATAGTGAAGAGTTAAACATTTACCAGCTTCATCTTCAGCAAATGAGATGATATATTTATAGTAGCTGTTGATCAGTTTGGGGAATCTGCACGTCTGGTCTCTGCCCATACAGATCTCTTGGTACTGCCATTCTCCAGTGTCGTCGTCCTCCTTCAGCGACATCAGACGCCTGAAACATAATCCAACATTAAAGACAATCATTATCCCATTGACTGCTTGAAAAGTGTTTGTGTTCAAGCTTGAATCGATCGTAGGAAATCTGAGGGAAAAACACACCCACTCATGAAATCTCCAAATATGTAGAGACCGTTAAGATTCGGCATCTGACAACCTCTGTAGATGTAACCTCCGGTCACGGATTTACCCAGTTTGTGAGCGTACGCAAAGATGGGCAAGACGTCATCTGTTGAAAAAGAGGTGCAACATAAAAAGGAGGTCTCTTAATGAAGTGCAAGAAAAGCAAGAAGCTCAAATACAGATTTGAACTGAGACTTACCAAGAGACGAGTTCTGACACAGTTTTCGGTCGTAGCAGCTAAAACCTTCTTTGGCTCTCCATCCATAGTTGCCTCCTTTAAATCCAATAGGTTAGATTTTAGAATGATGTCATCTACTGTCAGTGACAATGCTTCAATAACCAGTGTCTTTAATAATAATTAATCATTTATTAACTAATAATAAAACTTTATTTCAAATATATTTATTATGAATAAATAGTTTAGGTGCTTACGCTGTGTGACACTTTGCAGACACGAGTAAAAAGTCAAAGAATAAAAATAAAAACATTTAAAATAAGATTCAAATAGACTTTGAAACATGTATTATGTACTTTAATCATAAGAGTTCTTTCATAATAACAAAAAAACGAAAATGTTTTCTGCGAAGACAAAATATACAATTATTTTTCATAGCTTTTTCATAAAAAAAGAGCATTGTAATTTCACAAAAGGCAGCAGTATTGAAGAGAAAATACTGGTTTGGTTTTTGACCTTGAATTGGTGAATCACAAACAAAAATTGCTTCAGAATGAGTTTATTTTCCTCCTGACTCATGAGGAAAATAAACTTTGAACAATCATCCAAAAGCAGTCATTTCAGTGTAAATTACTCTTATTGTTAGAAATGAACTGACTCAGCGTCTGAGTGCTTTCATTCATTTTTAATGACTCGTAATTATGACCATATCCAATTTAAAAGTGGTTTCGAGTCCCAGAAAGTGAAACATTTTATACCTTTAATGATCAGGTCCACCTCTTCGTATTTGTTCTGGCCCACGTCACCGCAGAACATCCTGCCACGTCCCAGCCCGGTCGTCGAGTCGCCTCGATCGATAGAGCAGCGCCACATGTTCCGCACCCCATAAGCGTAGATTTCTGCAGGACGTGGAGTGCAAACTTGCTTATGATCCGTTCATTTTTAATTTTGTTAAATATAATTATTGAAGCTTTACTGAATGAAATCACTTCCGACATGAATGTAAGATGACATTTTTGTACAGTGTCTGTTGGGAGGAGCCATTTTTATTTTTATTAAGTAAAGCTAAAGTAGCGATAAGTTTACAAACAAGTAATAGAATCAAACTTAATATGTTAAAATTAATATTTTATTCTTTATTTGATATTCATTGTCTTTTTATTAATCTCATATAAAAAAAACTGAGGTGCAATAAATACTCACAAAATGACAAAAGCAGAGACAAAAGTCCAAAAACTAAAATAATAACTAAATAAAACAAAATATAAATAGTAGTTATAAGAAGTGTAGGTCTGATGAAGCTTCATGAAGCAGTGTCGTTATGTTCAGAGTCCACTAGATGGCGGTCTCTGCACTGTTTTCATTTGTTTTGAACAACTGTTCTAATGAAACGTCACATAATTTCTAAACTGATGGCGCCACCTACTGACCTCTAAACAACATGCTTCATGAAGCTTCACCAGACTAGTTATTAGATCAAATTGAAAATAATTATTAGAGAAAATTCTTCATGTGAAGACATTGAAATGACTGTGAATTTATATCAACATTATTTTGTTATCGATAGTTTATCAATAATATTTTATCAAATGGAAGCGAGCCTGATGAACAGAGAGATCTAACTTCATGTTTTAAGTCTGAGTCATCAATATTTTTCTTGTTTCCAGGTGTTGCAAGCCAAGGATACAACATCAAAAATTAAAAAAAATAAATCAAATGAAAGAGAGTTTGATTAACAATGGTAAAGTTGAATTACCTTTTCATTATAAGTTGGCAATAATAAATACATTTCACCTCTTTGAGTAATTTAGTTTGAGAACGTAATAAGTAACTGGCGGTTAGAGTTGGTACCTGGTCGTGTTTCATGCTCTCCTAGAAAGGGATTGTCAGAGGGAATGCTGTACGGAGCGCCGTCATCGTTGTTGTTCACATCCAAACGTAGGACTTTACCAAGAAGTGTTGACCTGCCAAAATCCAGAAGAAACATACAGGAAATTGAAAGTCACTTCTTTTTTTAAATCATTTTTTTCTTAAATCATACCAGCATCTAAATATGTGTGAAGTGAAGGTTTGAACTTGTCTGCGCTACATGTGTTCCAAACAGACAAACCACTTTTCCCTAAAGCAAAATGTTCACCTCAACGCTGCACTTTCTACTGCCTCATAACACACACGCACACACACACACACACATGAGCTGCAGCCTACTACGTGTTGTGTCAATATTACACTTGGCCACAGAAATCCTAACTCACTGCCTTTCCAACTAACCTCTTAAGGAGCAGCTGAAATACGACCATCCAGGGTTTCACTGAGCAAATATCTCGAGAAATCTCATCTAAAATGATAGAATTAGACCTGAAAATTGAACTTTATGTTGGAGAGTTTTTGTATTGATCAGATTAACCGTTAAGTTTATAAAATTTAACACAAATTTGCACTTGAATATATTTATTTTAATTTTAATTTTAATTAGGCCTTAAAATTAAAATGTCCACATTTGAATAAGAGTGTGTTTGAGTTCATCTTTTTTCTTACTAATCTTAAAATGTTATAAACAAGAATCATATTTATCGCATATTTATTTGATATTTTTGTTGTATTTAATACATTAATACTTATTATTAGTAAACAAAAATAATAAATAATGGTGGATTTGCCACAAAACTTAGTTAATATAATGTGCATCTGTGTTCAATCTTTTTGGGAACTGATGTAACAACTTTAAAAAAAAAAACCAAATTTGGGAAGAATAAAGGCCCAGAATAAGTATCCATCTAACTTTTAATATTTTTTAAATATAGAAAAAAAGGAAAAAAGAATAAAGTGTATTATTTAATTAAACATTTCCAACGATAAATCAAATGTCTATATTATCAAATAAAATAACCTCAAACCAGCTTTGGTGTGTTTTTTTAAGATAAATAAATACGTTTAAATGTGAATCAAAACTACAAAAAAAGGATAATTTACAGTAATAAATTCACAAAAGAGGGCTTGTAAAATGCTGACAAAGGGACATTCGTGGCCCCCGTCCCGCACTTCAGTTAAATTAGTGTTTGCATGTGGTTCCTGGTTTGCTTACTTGTTCTGTGAATTCCCAAACTTGCCAAAGGGGTCTCCGGCTCGACCGCCGTCACCAATAAAGACGTACAAGTATCCGTCGTGACCAAACAGAAGCTGCCCGCCGTTATGATTGGACGCTGGTTCAACCACCTCCAGGATGGTCCTGGAGAAGAGCGAGGAGGTGAGCGATGTTACGCCGTCCCAATGTTTTTATTCTGTTTGTTTCTACTCACCTCTCGGAGGAATGGTCCAGCTGGTTGTCGTCATGTGTAGACAGAGTGAATTCGCTGACTCGTATCCGCTCCTCCTTCTTCACGGAGATGGAATAGTAAACATACGCTTTCCTGACTTCAGCGAGTCTGAGGGAACAACACATGTTGATGGACGTCCATGTCGGGGTCATGCTGAGTTCAATATGGAGGAAGTTCAAACCTGGGGTGAAGGGCGATACAGAGGAAACCCCTCTCGTCGCCGGTCCAGGGCGACGTGAGGACGGCCTGGGTGAGGTTGAGGAAGGGTCTGTCGATCCTGGAGCCGTTGGCCAGATACACCCAGACGTAGCCCAGCTGCTCGGCCACAAAGAACCGGTGGGTCCCATCGTCGGCATGAACCATGGCTACCGGATTTCGGAGTCCATTCGCCACTTCCTGCAGGCACAACTCCAGGCAACCCTGAGAGTCTGCACGGACCGACCCCAGGTTGGCGTTGAGTTCTGAAGGAGACACAATTATTCAATCACTGTATTCCAAGTTCACCCTTTAATATGAAATAGCTCTTTTTAATATCATTTTTTGCATTAAAGGGGCGGTGCTTAGATGATTAAAGGGGCGTGGTCACATTCAGTTAGACAAGTAGTGGTATAATCTTCTCTCTAAGGTGACCCACAACTTTTTTTGTGTGCGTCTAGTCAAGCCCAGATATTCTCAGCTTGTTTGAAGAATGCAGGCAAACACATTAGCGCCAGACAGTCATGGACTTTCAGGCCATTTCCGAAAACACTTGCTTGTGTAATGAAGCGCGGAGTCAAGGTCGCCCACTGCTTGACTCTGTCGTGAGTTATAGCAAACAAGTTGAGCTTCAATATCACAAACATATTTTCTAGTCCAGCCCTTTTGCACGTCTCTGTGAGGTCAGTGTGAAGTTACGCTTGTGTTGCCTCGAGGTCAAAATGAATGTTAACAAGTTAATGTTCTTAAAATGTATACTTTTTAATTGACAGTTTCTTGTAGTTTTGTGGCTTATCCATCATTTATTATTATTATTGTGTACTTATCAATCTGTGAACACATACTAGGGTTGTGTATTAGCAAGAATCTGGTGATATGATACATCATTGAACATTGCAACAAGCATGACTCTTGACGAAGTCGTGATTTCTTTAATATGTCTAAACATCAGCTTCAACAGCTGCTGGAGGCGACTGTATCCTCTTGTCCCCAGTCATCACTTGGATCCCATTGTTCCTTTACTAGTAGAGGACGTAATGACTAAAAGTTTAATTGTAACAAAAAAAATAAACAAATGCTGTGAATATGTGCAGGTTAATTGTAGATTAAAAAAATACTGTGCTGTTGAACATAAACTAGTTCAGACTGCATCTTATTTTCATTTGCTATCATATGCTTTGGGCTATTTTTACCGGCATTAGTTCTAGCATAAGTAAGCCAAACCAGCCCCCGAATAATGATTTCTGTGACGAGTGGCTGCATCCCAAAAAAACAGTTGTCGGTAGTTAGTAGTGCCAACAATTAGTTAGGATAATGCAGTTGAGAGTGATTTGTGGAAGCTGTGCTTCAAGTTAAAAAAGTGTTGGTGACATTTTTGTAGCTTTCTTTTTTCAGCTTATAAGAATCTTAGTCTACATGTTAATCTATTTTTAATGATTTTTGCCCAAGAACTTGAAAATTGAGTCCCCTTGGATGATCGAGTCTCAAGACCCTGATCTAGAGTATTGAAATAAGCTGTTTATGAACTAAACACTTATTGAAAATTTGAAATATGAATATAGGACTTATGTTATGAACTCTAATTTGTTTTACAAAAAAATCATCATCAATTTTTATAAAATGAAGCCATTTGTTGTTGTTTCAATCATCATTTATGACAAATAAATAATAGGCCCAAACAGTATCTGACCTGTGTTTGTGAGCACGTTAGGGTAGCAGTACTGTTTGTCCTTCAGCTCCAGAAAGTCACAGAACTTTCTCTGGTCGTCTTCGATGCTCGTCGTGAAGTTTGCGAGCTGCTCTGGACCCACGAGGTTTTCCAGCACCAGGCTGAGAGTGTAACGACACTGATGCCAGTAGTCGGTGCAGTAGGAACCACAGAGTCCGGGCAGGATCCTCATGGGAGTGTTGGCGTCTTCTGCATCAAACAGGTGAGCCGAGTACGGAGAACATTCCTGTCCAGAAGCAAAAGAACAAGAGAATGTCTCAGTTCCTCCTATAAGACACTCAAATTCAATGTATTTGTATAGATAAATACAATAAAATACAATAGTAATACAATGTTGTTATCACTGGGAAATGCAAAACAAATGAACAAACAAATGAAATAAACTTTCTGCAGTTCGTAATATTTTTTTATATATTTTAAAATGTTGTAAAGTTGTTTTAGAGGGTTAGTGTTTACTTTTCTTTTTTTAAATCAGAGTTACATTTTGTTCTAAAGTATAGAGTTTTAAAATGTGTTGCATAGTTGAGTATGAGTTTCACAGTTTGCAGATTTGTTTTTCCTGATTTAGTTTATTTGTAAATTAGAGTTTTACCTTACTTTTATATGAAAAAAATCAGAGTAAGTTCATTTGTTTATGGGTTTGTGGATTTCTGTCGCCATGTTTTAATGGTGACATCGTGAGGTTATATCTTGAAGTTGTATCTTAAGTTATTTTTACAGGCAGATACATTGATACACAATATCGAGTTAATTATTAGATAAATACATACATAGTAAAAACATCCTTTAAATATGGCATTACATTAAAAAAAATTAAAGATCAAGATTTATTTATTTTTAATTTGCAACCTTAGTCCCTTACAAAGTCAAGGTCGCTTGAATTTCAACTTAAGCCCAACAAGGAAATGATGTCAGATTTGTGCAACATGGTCTACAAAAACTATAGATTAATTTCAAAAGGAGAAAAGGCTACTAGATAAGAGCTCTACCCTTTAATGAAGAACTCTCCCTTGTGTACTCGTACTTGATTTTGGCCCAGATAACTTCACTCAGTTTTAAGGGTCATCATTATCTTGAACCTCTTGAACTTTGGTTAATTCAACAACACATTTATGAAGATAAAATCTTGAGCCTCCCACTTCTAGACACTAATAACCTCACCTAAATACCTTAGTAATGTCCTTTATATTTTATTTTTAACACACTCTGTTGCTGTAAGTTGTTGGGCAAAAATAATAAAAGGATAAAAACATCCATGCCACTCGTTTTTTTAGACACGAAACTTACAAAAAAAATGTTATTTGTAAGTGACGTAATGAACCATGCTTAAGTTAATGGAGACATTACCGCTGCTTTATTTCGAGAGGTGATCTAAATGATCATCCAGTCATGTCAACAGTCGTCTATATTTAGAGAGCAGATGTTTTTGTTCCACCACAGTTTGTCACCACATGGCTGTGACCAGGATAGCCTCTGGTGCTACACACTGCTGTCTTCTCTAAATGAGCGCTGGGAAAGTCCACTCAGTTATTATGTCACCACACCCAGCGTGGTGGAGAGTGGAACTGGACGAGACATCTCGTCAGATGAGAGGAAACCTTAGAGTATGATGAAGACTATAGTCATTACAAGTTCTCAAATATTACTTAAATACATGATTATATCAAATGATTTAATATGATACAGGCTTCACAAGTGCTCCAACTGTTTCTCTGTGCTCTGCAGAAATCTAATATTTATGCTTACTAATAAAGGAAATTGTTATTTTTCAACTGAAAACAATCTCCCTCTTTTTCTCCATCCCTCTTTATCTCCAAGTCTCCCACTGTTTTCCTGCCAAAAGGCTCCAGTAGAGCTGCTGGAACAGAGACTTCAGTGTGATGGGTTTTCTGAGGAAAGTGATTCTGGCAGATAGACTCTTCCGCTGAGCCAAGGGTTGGGAAATGATTTCACCATGAAAACACATCGTTGGCCCGGAAACTATCAACATTTACATTGAAAATGTTGATTATAGCCAAAGTTTATACATCGCTCATTAACTCAAGTAATGAATTGGGAAAAAACCCTATTACACAAATACAATAATTGACAAAAAATACTAATAGTTAGACGCTTTTTCTTACACGTAAAACATATCTATTTAGATTATGTTAACCTCCACCACTGCATATGTATTTCTGGAAGCCGTTCACCTTGACCCAGAGACAGAAGGGTTAAATTAAAAGGAATGGCTAATAAAAAATGAATACATGAATGGCATTTATCTTATTACACACCATAACATGTATACATTTGTTGTTTATTTTGGCATTTCCTGTTTAAATAATAAATAGTTCTCTTTTTTAGTTAGATTTGTTTTGTTCATTTATTTTTTAATTTAATCATTGCGTAAAATATTTATAATATTATGTATTTATTATTGACATAGAAAGTGGAATGTCCTCTAAGAAGCAAAAATATAACTGTACACAATAACAATGAAAAAAGAAAAGCTATGCAAAAAGTTTAGTCCAAGTTATTTTTAAAATATTTATTCAATAATATAATGTAGTAATAGAATCATTTTCAAATTTTATTTTATGTTTTATGAGAAAAGCAAATTTTTGATATAATATATTTATAGTATATAGTATATAGTAAGTTTATTTATTTTGCGTTTGCGTCAGTGTTTATATTTTACTTTCTTCAGCTCTGTCATTAGAGCTGCTAGAACAACCCACATTTCTCTGCAATAAACCACAGTCCGTAATTACGAAGATAGAAAAAGCTACATTTAAGCAGACGAGGATTTGTCACCGTCTTTATGCAGCTCTTGACGTAAGAACTCTTCCCATCATCCTCTACTTTTCACTCATCTGCCACAGTGCTCTCTCACGAGGGGGTTGTTTTTGTTCTGTTGATTCGACGTTTCGTGCTGCGGCAAACCTCGATTAACGTCTGCAAAGTCAGCTTTCAATTTAGTGAAAGTGCCGAGTTAGAAAAAGCAATTATTTCAGAGGCTTAAGTAAAAGTCCCGCTGCGAGTTAATGACAGGAGATGAATGCAGATGAGTCATTGTTTGGGGAAAAAAAGGAGTTGTTTGTGTCCTCCTGACTCAGTGGGAATATCAAAGCTTTTTGCCTCCTGCTGCTTTTTATTTACCTGCTCCTGTCTTTTTATTTCTTCTCATCATGATAGCCTTAAATCAGCCCAAATCGAGCTTTGATAAATGATCCTCTTTGCTACTAGAACCGCTTTTAATGAGGCAAATGGTAGAATAAAATGTCCTAATTAATCCTTAATTAAAGTAGGATCATGAAAAAAGCATTTTGTTTGATCTGAATGAATCTGAATCTGCGTTAAAAATAGTTCAATGCAAGAGAAGTTACATGCTTGCCATATGTTTTAGGGACTTATTTTAAAATTAAATCCTAGTATTTACATACAAACTATTTTCTATGTAAAACCATTTGTAGAAAATGCTGTTGTTTAAATCACCAAATATTGTATTTTTCTTTTTTTAAACCAACTTTTATCCCCCACCTTCACCTCTCTATCCATAAACAAGAACAGCTAAGGGGTTAACTATGAAGCGAGCTGTAACCATGTCAATATGCATGGTGCTCTGGACTGAAGGTCTGTAGATCTCATGGTAGGGTTAAGAAGAAAATCGAATCATAAAATTATAATAAAGATTGAACTCTGGCTAGTTTTCTTTTCATTCCTGATAGGAAAAGACAACACACCATCATCATCAGCAGCTTTAAAGAAAGTAGAAAAGCAATAAGGGAGCGCAGACCTCTGCCAAGCAGCTATTTTAAATTATTTCCCTACATTTTTTTTAAACATTTGATTCTATAATATTTTAGCATATTAAATAATTTCCCAATGAGCTCAGTGGAACAGCAGGTGGCAGTAGTGTTACGGGCCTTGCATTAATACAGGGTAGGTGTAGAAGAGTTGTTGGAGTTCACGCTGGAGCGTTATATTGACAGAAGAAAACCTTCCCGGATCCTCATGGAAGTCCAGAACCCAAAATGTAAATGTCACTTCTTCTGATGTTCCATGTCAGTTTTTAAATTGTGTTCATCTGTATTCTGGTGTATTCTGGTTAATTCTCCTGGCAGATAGATAAAGTCTCCAGATACACCTGGTCAAAAATAGGGGAACCCTGGACCAGACCATCATGTGACAGATATTGATTGACAGCTACACATGTGCTTAACCCTGAGGATAACTACTAATGATGGTCTGATGAAGCTTCATGAAGCAGTGTCATTATTTTCAGAGTCCACTAGATGGCGGTCTCTGCACTATCTTCCTTTGTTTTCCTTCCTTTGTTCTAAAGAAACATCACATCATTTTTAAACTGATGGCGCCACCTACTGACCTCTAAACAACATGACACTGCTTCATGAAGCTTCATCAGCCCAGTTAACGCTTGTACGTTATGGAACATGGGAGGAAACCTGAGTTCACAAAGCAAATCCATGCACACATGAAGCACATTCAAACCTTCATATTTGCCCAGAAAATAAAAAAACAGTGACTTCACACGTCTCACCTGGCAGAGGATGCTTCGTATGAACTTGCTGCAGGTGAAGAAGCCCGAGTGGTCAAAGTGATCCATGATGCTGTAAAACCTTCCGGAGATCTCATTGTCCTTGTCCAGGTCACAGCAACCGAACTTGGAATACTCTTTGCAGAAGACCAGTGGCTCCCGGGGTTCAAACGGAGGTTTGTAATCCAAACACTGCGGGTGACAGCTCCCCCTCCAGGGCTGGAGGAGAACAACAAGTATGGTGGAAAGAGCAACAGGAAGGAGGCTCAGGTTTGTTCTTATCATGTTTGATTTAAGTCCAGAACTTCCACTGTTGATTGATACTTAACACGTTTTATTATTGTTGAGAAGGACTGGGATAAATGAGCATTTTACACCTTTCATTTTATCCAAGAAAAGATTAGAATTCTGTTTGTATCACACAAACTGTCCTGACATCCCACCTGACAGCAAACTGGAGCGTCTCCCTCAAGTCTCCCACTCTCTTGCATGAATAATAAAAAGAAAAATAAAGTGAAAAAAGTGAAAATCCAACCATCAAAGTCCTCCGAGTGGTGAGCAAAAATAAATAATTCAAGACGAGCACACAAACAAATGATGCTGAGTGATCATCAGAGGCGGATGAGAAAAGAGTGATCCCTTTCTTTAGTTGACAAAATGAGAGTTGCTTTACGGAAGGCTGTAGAAAATATTTACTTCCAGCTCCAGAGTTTGGAAAGTCCTGCTTTGTTTGCTCTGGACATGTGCTCCACTGCTGCTGCAGACAGGATCCATGCACGCAGACAGCCAGAGAGAAAGAGAGAGAGGGAGGAAGAGGAAGAGAGAGAGAGGTTCTTTCATTGAGACACAGAGCCACGCTGCAACCTTAGATCCCTCCTTCCTCCTCGCTTGGTCTTTCCTGCATCCTCCCCTCCGCTCTTCATTTGCTCTCTCACTCGCCTACAAAGACACGAGCATTCTTGGCTCCAGCATGTGGTCTGTTTTGCCCTGAAGTTGCAAATTTCCACATCTCCCCCTTTGGCATTCCCAGACTTCTCCTTCATCCATGTGTGTGTTGAGTCAGGACGTGAGCTGGAAGTCAAGACCAATGGACTACCTGGGCATGAATCCAATTCTAAAAATGTTCAAAACCACTTTCATCTGTGAAAAACAATAAATTCTTCTTTACTGACGACTTACAGGTGATGGTTTGGAGACTTTCATCTGCAACACTGATGATGCAAGACTTGTGACAACTTTCCAGAAAGAAAATGTGTCATAGATGTGATGTTATAGTGTCTCAGCAATTCATTTCCCATCCCAGCTACAACAATAATCGTGAAATCCACCTAAGATACATTTTTTCGTCCACATTGAAAACTGCATAATCTAAAACTAGAACTGCAAATTGATATTACCAGTCGTAATCTTCAACTTTGCAACCAGAATAAAAAAAAAAACACTGGTGTCAGAGTCCAGTCTCAGTTCACAATAGTGGAGCATAAAGGAAATATAAACAAATCATTATAATGGGCAGCAAATTTCTACTGTGAAGAAAAGATGCAACTCTTTCTTTGATGAAAATACCCGGCATTGCTCAAAGAATTCAGGATCATAGGCTTTAGAAAGTTACTGCAGAAAAGGCGGAAACAAACACCTTAATTACTCACTAGAAATAAAAAACATAAAAAAGGAAAACCCAAAAACTCTAAAGGGAGAGTTGAAACTGATCGTGTTGTCCTCCCTCCTGGGCGCTCTGGTTTCCTCCCGAGATCCAAAAAGCAGTAGAAAATGAATTTATAATTAAAATACCAAACATGATCCACTGGCTTGTTCTAGTTGTACTGAAGCGCCAAAAAAACTCTCACTAATAACTTCAAAAATAAGAGGTACGCTAGCGTTAACAGTCTTTCTTTAAATAGGTTGTGTTGAAAATCAACCTAAATATTTGTTTTATTACAGTTAGTTTAAAAAGTAATAGTTATAGTGTATATAACTATACAGTAACAGTTTTAAATTTAGGATTTTTTTTAATTTTTTTTTATTAACATTCAAGTTCTCACACAGATTGTTCATTTTTGGTTTAGAATTAAACTTCCAGTCACTGTATGGCAATGACTGAGGACAAGAGGATACAGTCGACTCCAGCAGCATTGTAGTCGACTGCTGTTTGGACATATTTTGGTTTCAAAACAAATGAAAGCAGTTACGACTTCATAAAGAGTCATGTGGTCTGTAAATTCTGCAACATCGTAGTCAAGTACTCGATAATACTACAAATATTTATATATAGTATCGTTGCCGCTGTATTGAGACACACCACTATTCAACACTGTGAAAGATATTAATTAAATATATATATTTGGAATTTTAGAAGAACCTAGATCATTCATGTCAAATATGTATATGATTTAAGTGTTTTGTGAATCTATAGCGACGTTGGTGATGATTCATGCTGACAAAAGAGTTGTGTAAGTGTGTGTGTGTGTGAGCACATGTGGTTTGAGTTGTGCGAGTGTACATATACATACCAGCGACATCTGCGTGCCATTAATGCAAAGCCACCTTTCATAGGAGAGCGTCTCTCAAGTGACTGGACCAACATCAGACTTCCACTGAGAGATCAACGACACGTCCATCAAGTTATGCAACACGACAACTCTTTGATCGCTGCAACACAAACATCATGAAAGACTCAGTGCAATAAAAAACTGCTGGCGAAGTTTAAAAGCAGCTTGTTAAAATGCCCCGATCTTGAGTGAAGCGATGAGTTGGCATGACTGGTGAAAGACATAAATGTTTAAGTGGAGCACAGACCGTCTGTCTCAGCCAGTGTTTGACAGTCGCACTAACAGAGCCGACAAACAACGCAGACAATGAGTCGTGCTGGGGGTTAGAAGGTTACACAAACATCATCTCCACTCACCTCCTTTTTTCTCGGGACGATCTTTTATCTTATCTTACCTGATCATTTACGGCGTCAATGTATTTGTGTTGCGCCAAAGTAAAGACATGTTTATTATACTAGTTGCTAACACAAGTGTCTCTTTTTCACTCTTCAGAACATTCAATCCTTGTTGTCCTTAAAGATACTTCTTGTCCTGATCTTGAAAAACATCTGGCTTCGGTTAAAAAGTGTGTTGTGCAACCGATTCATGCTAGGAACTCTTGCTTCATGGTCATCGTAAGCATCGTGTAGCTAACACTGGTCCGGTCGAACGGGTGAACCTCTTGTCGAAGCTGCAATAATAAATCCAACTCACATGTTTAATATCTTTCCAGATGACCCGCACTGATGGGGTCAGAACTATAAATAACAAAAGATAAAGGCAGAGGTTGAGTCGTCCTGCTGGACTGTCAAAGACATTAACAAGCTTAAGACCTGATTTAATGGACTCAGAGCAAAGTCATCTCTGGCCATGATAAGATTAGTCGCTGGAATGAGACGTTAGGAATGTTAGTTCCTTGTTAATACCATTAATATTACTTTTTTTTAAGTGTTTGTTGTTTGTCTGCTGAAAGTTTGTCCGTGAAAATAATGACTAAATGTATCTGGTCCATGTTTAGAAAAAAAAGGCTCCTGCTGAAACCTGACACACAAAACCTCTGGCAAATGTAATTAAAATAATAGTTCTTTCAAAGACACTGATCCATTTAGTGATGGATGATCAGTCAAATGTTTGGTCAGTCTTTAGCAAGCAAATTTCAGACAATTTCACGTGATTTATTTGCTCCTTGATGCCCAATAAACTTCACATTACCAGAATCTAATGTAAGTAAGTAAGTCATTTTTATTTGTATAGCGCTTTCCCAGACCAGGGTCACAAAGCGCCTAAACAATCAAAACAATATTCAGTAAAGTATATACTTTAAAGGGCATAGTATTAGAAAAAAAGCTGATAGACCAGAGAGTAAAAGTAACATTTTCTAGGAAATGTTCTATGGTGAACTTGCTATCTTAGCCATCAATTAGCAGTGAGACTCAATATGAGCTAAAGAAATTTGTATTGCCTTTTTCTGTAATTTTTAAATAATTTAAATAACAATCAATTTATTCCTTATATCAAATTAGGGATGTATGGAAGCCCATCCCTGTGAAAAAAAAGTGGTTAGGAATTAATTAACAATATGAAGTTATGTTTATTAAACATGTATTTAAAAGTAAAGAAGGAAAGAAATATGAAAAATGAATAAAAATGGGTAAAAATAAATAAATAATAATAATTAGATATAAAGTGTAGGGGAAAATACTTCCTCATTAGTAAAACGGACATTGCTGGTGTTTGTATGTTGGCACTTTGTACAAATATACATGTACAACACCAAAACTAGATTTACGAAATTATGTGATTACCTCGTGCAAAATCTTGCCTTTTTACTTGTTACACAGGATTTCATATGATTTCATATGAACTTCCATGTTGAGTTCATCAGAAAAAATGTGTGTATGTCCTAAACCTTAATAATAAAGAACAAGCAACAGCCATTTGATAAAAATATGAATGTATTAACTATAGTTAATACTTAAATATCGTATACAATTAATTTGCTATGAAATGCAACCTTTTTTTATTTTTTTTCTGGTGACTTTTTTTTAACACTTTATTTTAATTCTTAAAAAACATATTTTTAACAACATTTTTTAGCTTTAACCTAACTTATTTTTTTCTCCTGGTGGGAATGGGCTTCCACAATTAAGGAGTTTTAATAAGAAGGTAAACATTGCATTTAAAAAAAAAATTACTTATGGCTCATGTCTTAAATGGAAGGGCGCACAGTGTTGCGTCCTCAGAGAAGGAAACTTGTGACCTTTCTGTGTGGAGTTTGTATGTTCTCCCTGTGTTGCATGGGTTTACTCCGGGCACTCCAGTTTCCTCCCACAGTCCAAAAACATACAGAGGTTGATTGGGAACTTGTGGAAATTGTCCATAGGTATGAGTGTGTGTTTGGTTGTGTTTGTCTTTTGGAGGGGTTGGTAAAAGTTCACAATTTAAAAAATAATATTTTTAGAGGTCATAGTGAATCAATGTATCATGAAAAAAGATAGAAAAGACCAAGTAGCTTTTCTCTAAAATCCTCCTCGTGGATGGTCTGTGATGTGTAGAGAGCAGTAAAGCGCCCAGAGCAGAAACTTCAGAGTGTTTTAATGGTCAACCGAGGGCCACCCAGTCAAGTCACATAAAAAACAATATTCTGTTCCTAAGTAGAGTGACTTTTATCAATGTATCTGTCTATTTATCTATATATTTAACTAGACTTATTTAGCTGTCACTATCAATTGTCTGTTAAACATGCATTAGGTTAACTTAGCATTAGCATACATGTGTCAGGGGACCGACACAGAATCCAGGAGTTTGGTCGGACTTTAAGTTAATGTGTGTGTGTGTGTTTGTGTGTGTGTGTGTGTGTGTGAGTGTGGAGCATCTCGCTGGACCGAGTGAGGAATCACAAATGTGGATTTCACAGTCTGGTGCCTCACATGCATGAAAGGAGTGATGAAGGAAGAGACAAGATCCACAACAGAGGGTCACGTAAACATGGTGTTACGAGGCCTTCTTAAGACTCGTCGTCCCTTATTCCGTCTGTTCGTGTGTTTGTGTTCGGGTTCGGGAGGATTTATTGGGTCAATATCAGACACGGTTACTCTAACAGAGGTTCCCAGTTCTTCTCAAGAGTTGATGCAGAGATACAGGAATCTCCAGGTTTAAGCTTTTGTCTCTCTTACACACACACACACACACACACACACACACTCTGACACACACAGAGAAACCTAATGTAGACTCGGTGTGATTGCAGGGTCAGATCTTCTGTCGGTTCAGTTTGCTGAATCATTACTGCCATCTTCAGTTTACATCTTAAAGTTCTTTTTTTCTAAACTCCACTGAAGATGATTCAAGCGATCGCTTCCTGTTCTAAACTCATCCAGCCACAGTTTTTCTCCTTTTAACCTCACGTGCAGCATTCTTTCACTTTCATGGCCTCATTAAGATTTGGACTGTCGTCGTCCAAGTCACCAGGAGGAGTTGCTGGAGGAGACAGTGACGTTGAAGGAAGGTAGCAGTGGAGGGCCATTCAATTAAAGGGGCCACATTTCCTTTATTTTACAGCGGATGTAGTGAGAGGCCGTCAAGCAAAATAAAGGAGCACAAAGTATAAACTCATGTTATAAAATCAAATTTATATGCTGCATTTGTTTCATGTAACTTTTTTTTTATTTAAATATGATATATAGAAGCAATTTTTTTTCCCAAAAAATGTTTTTTATTCACCTTAACATTTTTGAGTGAAAATAAATACTCACAGAAATGAAAAAAGAGAAGGACAAAAGACCTAAAAGATAAAAGTCAGACTAGTCATAAATAATAAAAATAAACACAAAATAAAATTGTTTATTTCAACAAGAGCTCTGAAAGGGGGCCGCACTTTGGCCAGGTCTCCACTAGGGGGACGAGAATGACGACTCGCATAATTGATAATAGAAAAAGTTGTTAGACTCCGACCTAAAAAATAAAATCTACCAATACAACAGCTAAAATAGAGTCTTAACACATTCTATTAATTGTATTGTTTTTGTGAAGTAGTGCCTAGTGTGTGTTGTGCAAGCAAATTCCATCACACTACTGCCACCCTATGTCCAGTTGAGCTCATTGCGATTTGAACTCCTAACTATGGATGATATAAATGTCAGGAAATAATATTCAATAAAAGATAATAATTAATGAGCTGCTTGACAGAAGTTTGCACTCACTTTAGTACTTCGAGTATTCACCTTGTGTATGTTTACATGTAGCAGTTACAGAAGGCTTGAGGACGTTAGAAGATTGAAGGAAAAACAACTTGCAAGTGGGCCATTGTTGTGACTTCATGTGTGAGAAGCTGCGTCAGAGGCAACAGACCACTTATCCAGTAGCAGGAAGTGGCCTCGGGCACACAGTTGAATTTTAGAACGCGAGATAATGAGGCCAAATGTATATTTGAGCAGAACAAAATAGATTGCGCCTTTTTTTTTTTAACACACTGAATACAGCTTACCCTGATGGAGGATGAACCCTCGGACAGAATAAAATCAAACAAGCTTTTTATTCATGATTCTTTTTTTTTTTTTAAATGTGGGACAATATAATATACTTTAAGTGCATCTTTTATGTAACATGATATGAATCGTGAATAATAAAATGCAAACATTTTTAAAAGTATGAAAAGATTTTGGTAACGGATGTAAATTATATATATTTTTTATTAATTATATAAAAACGTTCATGAATGTTTGACATTTTCTTATTGACATTTAAATACATACTGTATATTATATTCACATTTCATCCTGTAAATATTCAAACGGTAAATTGGAATCCATTAAGGCCCCAAAGCAGATTTCAAAAAATAGACTCCCTATGAAGAGTTGAGATATATTGAATTTTCACATTTTTGCTGATTTTATTTCAAATATTAAAACACACATAAGAGGTCATGTTCTTAATTTGACTCATTTATTTGATCTGAATTATTTTTACTGAGCTGTTTGAAGCTTCATGAAGCTGTGTCAATATTCTCTGAGCCCACCAGATGGCAGCATTCTAGTTTATGTTTTTGTTGATCACTACTTTTTAAACAGTTGTAATATATTTCTTCAACTAGAATTAAATATATATAAAAAAAAAATGTTCTCCCCCCCCCCTATTCTTTA
This sequence comes from Callionymus lyra, assembly GCF_982586985.1. Classification (NCBI taxonomy): domain Eukaryota; kingdom Metazoa; phylum Chordata; class Actinopteri; order Syngnathiformes; family Callionymidae; genus Callionymus; species Callionymus lyra. The sequence continues at coordinate 24,368,791 of NC_141824.1, forward strand.
CAAGTACATAATTTTGGTTAAGTTAAGTTCAACTTGAATGACTGCTTCCCAATTTCAAAAACTCTCTACATTATTTACTATCTCAAGCTGTCCGTTTTCTCTTTGGGTGCTACTTTGAATTTTGTGTGCATGACTTAAAGAAATTTAACTCCCCTCATTTGTGTTTCCTGCTATCATCGTCCTGGACGCTCACAATGGCTACAATAGTGTGTCCACTGGTGATCATTCAACCACACTGACCGCAGCGAGAGCAGCCGATGAGACGCTGAGCAGTACAAAAAAAAAAGTTCAGATCACATTACTGAGTGCCAGTGACAGGAAGACGACGTCCTAACATTGAACTCGAGGTGAAATGGGCCTTAAAAAATCTGAGCAGACAGAAACTTTAATGACGTTGCAATATATGAATATCGCAATTGTTTAAGGCTAGAAGTATTGAACAAAATGTTGATATTTAAGGGCAAACATGACTCATCAGACTGATCTTTTTAGATCTTCAGGTGGTCAAAGAAAAACGTAAAGCTTTCTTTAAAAAAATAAAAAATCCATGTGACATTGCTGTTTTTATTCCTTCCTGTACTAGTAGTCATTTTATTTACATCAACTTTAATAAAGTGGTTAAAAAAAACGTTTACATTTAAAAAAAAATCTGGAGTACAGACTAGAGTCTCACTCAAAGATAGTAGATCCGTTTTAAGTGTGGACATCAGGCAACACTGTGATCCCACATAAACAAGCTATAATCTGCTCCAATATTTGGGACTTCCCTGCACATATGCAGCTCGGAACAAGTTTACGTAACCTTTTTTCAATTGCATAACCAAGCTGCTAATACTGCTTTTAAATCAGAAATACATTAGAGATTCCTAATAATCTGCCACACTATGGCTAAATAAGTATGATTTACTTTGAGTTCAGAACTCTGTTTATACAAGTCAAACTGAGAAACCAATGATATAACAATAGCAGCTTTAAATAAAATAAACAAAAGAGGACAATGGCAAGTGGGAGGGAATTCTCACTTTATCTTAGAATTCTTGCTTTTATCTCAGGATTTCACTTAATGTCTAAATTCAATTCGGGAAGTTTCACTTCAACCTTAAAATTCTTGTTTCAATATCACAATTCTCTCTCTAAAGTCGGAATTCCATCTCAGAATCGCCATTTTAAACTCGGAATTTGCACGAAGTCCGAATCCCATCAGAGAGTTCTCCCTTAAATCTAAGAATTCCATCTCAGAATTCTCAATTTAAAGTCAGAATTCACATGTTTAATAAGTTTGCTGTCATATGTTAATTATATGTATTTTTATTTCGGCAACAATTAGCTTTTACTTTATCATTGTACTGAGGACTTCATTTTAATATTCCTCTTTTTTTTCTTTTTGGTCGTAACAATTAAAAGTTAAAACCCCTTTTCAGTTCAGTCACAAAAAAAACATTAACAAGATACGTTGTGCATGGAGATGTATCGATGAAGCTTCATGAAACAGCTGATGAGGTATCATGATACAAAGTCTTCCTTTTGAAAGACCACAAGATGTCACACTCAGTTTTATAATCTATGACTCGGATCTATTGATAATAAAACCTAGTAGAGTGCCATCTAGTGGCCTTTCAAAGTAAAGCCACTGTATCATGATACATCATCAGCTGTTTCATGAAGCCTCGTCGACACATTACTAGTTGTGCATGTATCAAACAAACGTAATGTTTTTTAGCATTTGATCACATTTATTGAGTAACAAACTATACACATGCAAAAACTCATTTGTATTTCTGGTTTCCTGCACCTAAGTTGGCCACGACTATTTTGAAGTGCCATCTAATGGTAAAACAACGACAATATTTACAGTTTTGGAGGTTCTTGAGACATTTTCTTTGTCATGGAAAGAGAGGTCCACGTTTGGAAATATCATTTTAATGTGAGGGAGGTGTGCTCTTCATGTTGGACGATTCTATAGACTTTGACCTTCAAAAGCTACCGACAAAGTTCCGTCAATCCTAAAAGAAATAAAAGTATTTACATTGATTTCTGAAGAAAAATATATTTCCAGGATTTACAAGAATGTCTGTCTGTCCACGTGGTGTCAGAAGGCACAAGCGCAGACGACGGCCACCACCACGATGTTCCCGATGGTCGCCAGCACCGCGATCCACAGCCAGATGGTGTCGCTGGACACTTTCCCATCATCCTCCGTCTCCGAAGGTCGGGAGTAGGTGGCGTTGAGGTTGGACGTGGACGTCTGCAGGGACGTGTTGCCGTTATACGGAGAATCCATGAAGGCCCCGCTGACGGCTGGATAATGCTACGGAAAGACAAGAAGAAAATTGATTAAAAAAAATGTAAGACTTCAAAAATAAACTTAATGTGTTTGTTCGAAACAAATATTAAGCTATTTTCTTTCAGAGGTGGCAGTTGCATTCATTTATATAATGGCCAAGGACTGGGAACATTTTAGAATCTCTGTGGTGAAAAAAAACAACTTAAGCAAATGCACGTTAACAAAAATGCAATTACTCCGTTCTACCAGTGGAGGGAGCGAGAAAGAAATATATTCAATATTTGGTCAGGCTGTTTTAAGAGTTTATTTGTCCCTATGCATATAGAAGGCTAAAGTAAACTAATGAAGGAAAAATGTGGACTGAAAACCTTTTCATTTTTTTCCATAAAAACACTTTTGTCATAGGTTAGTTGTCTTCAGAATTCCCACAAAGAAAATGTATTTTTTATTTACATTTGATTGAAACATATTTGGATTAACTAAATGTATTATTGTATCTCATTAAATACAAATATTAAATATATTCAATCTATTTATTTTTTTTCGTTTTTCAGGGTCAAGGGCAACAAATGTAAATGTTTTATCCTTAAAATTGCTTCTTGGTCAAGGTGAACGACCTCCCTGGCTCCCATAAATACATATGCAGTGGTGGAGGTCGTTCACCTTGACATAGAAGTAACACTAGGGATAAAACAATTATATTTGTTTTTGGGTCACCTTGACCCTGAGATAAAACAAGGTTTAAAAGAAGTCATTTTTTCAGTCCTATAGCAAGGTTACCGTTGATTTTATTTTATTTTTTTCTTGTTAATGGTTTGATTATATGTCAGGGAGAAAATATTTCACTTGTTTTTAGTTAATAATCATAGTTCAGAATTATAGATCATTTGTATATTGAAAGGTTTTTATTTTTCAAATAATTCAATGAAAAAGAGTTTCATATTCTAAATCCAATACATCTAAATATATTCTAAATTCCATATGTTTTAGTAGCCTTTAATTATTTTTGTTTTAATGGTATAGTAGTGCCCCCAGACAATAGTTTAAATAAACAATAAGGAATTTAGAAAAAGTTTATTAGAGGAAGCCAGTAACAATTTATTTTATTTTATTTTATTATCTCTTTACTATTTTTCTTTTCTTTTCCATGCACTTTATTTTCATTGTCCTGCTGCTGCTGTTGTAAAAGTGTGTTTCCCCTCTGGGGATGAATAAACGTTTTCTATTCTATTCTATTCAAATACATCAAAATAATCAATCTTCAGTTGTGCTGCTTTAAGTAAGTAATTCTTATTTGTATAGCGCTTTTCTAGACCAGGGTCACAAAGCGCTTAAACAACCAAAACAATATTTAATAAAGTAATTAAGAGTTCACCTGTGCAAATAGAAGACTAAAGTGAATTTGTATCCTTGGTTGTTGTTATTCAGTCATATTCAATTAATTGAATGTATTATTCTAATTATAATATCTATTTAACCCTTGTTTTATCTCAGGGTCTTTATCTCAGGCCTTCGGGTCACCTTCACCCTGAGATAACACACAGGTTAAATAAAAATATAAATTATATTTTAATCTATTATTGATTATTCTGTTTTTGATATTTTTTAAATTTAGAAATTGGTCCCTTAGGAAGGTTTAATTTTTTTTTCTTGTGAAGAGTTTGATAATATTTTTTTTATATCTATTGTTTGTTTCAGCAGTCACAGCGGACAAGACTTCACTCTCCCTAGAAAGTAGTTTTGTTTGTTGCCTCTATAAAACATACCTATATCGATCCGTGCTGAACACATGTACGTGGAGATCACATTATATACAGTTCCTCTCACCGGACACATCACGGATCATGATAGCAGGATGTAACAATTGAACAATGTTCTGTTCAGAAGGCTAATCCCACAGCTGAGCCTGTTCTCGGGACAGATGTAGGGAAGAGAAATCATATCTCGAAGGGATTAACCCTCAATAGATTAGAAAAGTCACGCCATCCCAACAACAGAGGAAGCTCTTTCAAACACACAGCAGTTGGTATTGGTTCTGTCGGCAGCTTGCACACAGTGACAACTTTTATGTCTGCTGTTGATACTGGAGGTCCGACACCTGCGCTTCAGGCACGCAGACGCTCAGGATCTCAGGTGGGACCCCCGACACACACCGAGCTAAATAAACCTCCGACACAAAAGAGCTTCGTCTCTTGTCTCTCGTCCGTCAGAACCACCCAGTGGCCATGAGTAGTTCCAAATCTCGCTCCGACAGCTGACAGGTTCAGCCGCGTTTGACCTGGTTTCGGGCTGTTTTTGTGCCCTCTGTTTCATCGAGTTCAAACAAGTCCAGATATTCACCCAAAATTCAGCAGGGATTTGGGAATCAGCAAAATGCTAAACATGACACAGCAAATATTCCAGGAATAATGTTTAAGTGATTCGCTTAATTTCATGTTGTATAATATAATGTTATGTTGAATATTTGTTATGTCATTCATATTTTATCTACCTTAATGCTTTTAATCTAACTTAATGCTTTTACTTAAATAAAAAATAGAAATCAGATCTGGTTTAAAGACGCATGTTTTTCTGTTACAAGTGAGAAAGAAGAACAAGAAAGAGATGCTTGCATGTCAGTGTGAATTCGTTCTGAAGCACAGAGCTGTTAGTTCGCTGTTATATTCGCTGTTCGCTCTGGTGATTGCTCCTGATGATACGATTCCAGGGTTGAGTCAGTACTTGGGTGACTTAGGTCAGTCTGTCAAACTGAGCCTGAGAAACCTGGGTGTTGTATTTGATAAAGACATGTCTCTTGTTCAATACTGTAGAAAACTGACCAGAAACTGTTTCCTTCAACTGAGAAAAATCTCTAAACTTAGGAAAATGCTGTCACAACATGATCTGGAGCTTGTAATCCATGCGTTTGTTTCTTCTCGTCTGGACTATTGTAACAGTTTGTTTTCATGTCTTAACAAGAAGGAGCTGTCTCGCCTGCAGTTGATTCAGAACTCTGCAGCGAGAATTCTGACCCGCTCTAGTAGAAGAACTCACATTTCTCCGGTCCTTAAAACTCTTCACTGGCTTCCAGTTTCTTTCAGGATCAACTTTAAAATTCTGGTTCTTACTTTCAGAGCTATTCATGGTCAGGCTCCTCCTTACATCACTGATCTGATCCAGCCTTACACCCCAGCTCGGGCTCTGAGGTCTGTGGATCAGAATCTACTTATGGTTCCACGCACACGGCTCAGGACCAGAGGAGAGAAATCTTTTCAGGCTGTTGCTCCTAAGCTTTGGAACAATCTTCCTCTCTCTTTGCGCTTGATGGAGTCTACTGACTCCTTTAAGAAACACCTTAAGACGTTTCTATTTGTGCAGGCTTTTCCTTGAATTTCTCGAACTCCTGTGTTGTTCTCGGTGTTGTCTTGATCTTTGAAGTATGTACTGTTTTGAGTATTGTTTTGATTGTTAAAGCGCTTTGTGACCCTGGTCTCGAAAAGCGCTATATAAATATATATTACTTACTTACTTACTTACTTATATCTACAGACTTGAATAAGTTATTATGTGGGGTTAGCTGTTCCCTCCTTCAAAGATCGTACATGGCACCATGACATTTGTACTCCCTATATTCCTCTCCCATACAAGCAGTGAAATAATAGGTGGTTAATTTAATGTGATAGCTAAAAATTGCTAAAAATATCTATCATATAAGAAAATTACATCAAAAATATGGATTGGTTGAATTTGTTTTGATATGTATCTTTTTTTAAGCACTTATTTATTTGAATAATGTATGTCTAATTTATCTATAAGGATTTAAATATAAGGGTTGAATTTGTTTTACTTAATAATACAATTATATCATTTAGGTATTTATATATATTTTTTTATGATTTAATAAATAATCAGAATATTTTCAAAATGAATTAATGTTTTTTTCACAGAGTTTGATATTCAAAATCCAATTGATTAAAACATATTTCAAAATTCCATCCATCCATCCATGTTCATCTGCTTATCTGTTCCCGGGTCGCGGGGGCAGCGGCTTCAACAGGGAGCTCCAAACGCCCTTCTCACGAGCAACATCTGCCAGCTCTGACTGATCCCCAGCAATCCCAGGCCAGTGAGGAGATATAATCCTTGATCCACCTGGTCCTGGGTCGACCCCTTGGTCTCCTCCCAGCTGGACGCTCCTGGAACACCTCCAAAAATCGTTTTGTGTATTGCACTTTCTTTTTTATTTTTTATTATTAAATTAAGCTATAATTAATTATTACATGACAACTTTTGCAGAGTTTATGGTCAAATGCTTTTTTTATTGCCAAAGTAAAGCCGAGGGGGTGTAATCGATAAAACAAAATGTTTCAAAAGTCAGGCAGGGTTTTTTTTTTGTCTTAAATACTTAAATAGTTTTTTTCTGTCTTTCTATCCTTTATTTTCCAAAATGCTCTCAATAGTTGCAACAAGGTCGACCTAGAGCAGACCTGGGCAAAGGGCCGCTGAACTTATGTGGCACTCATGAGGTCAAAGACCATGTCGCAAATAAATTAGTTTTGGTTTATATTTGTGTAATTCATTACTACTTGAACTCTTAATATGACATTTTCCTCAGTATTTCCCTTCAAAAATATTTAAGTGAATATAACAAAGTATGTAAGTAAGTAATTTATATTTGTAGAGCGTTTTTCCAGACCACGGTCACTATGCTTTTATTTTAAATGTTATAAAATTATAATGTGAGTAGATTAAGCTTGATTTTATTTATTTTCCCCCCAATATATGAAGGCTTTTTGCAACTTTTTTTTGCTCGATGGCCCCTGAAATCATACCCTGTATATAAAGTGGCCCCTGAGGAAACATAAGTGCCCACCACTGAGCTAGAGACTTTTCACCCCTGTGTCGATCTTTCACTCACTCATGAACAAGATCCTTAGAGACTTGAACTCTTCTCTTTAATCTACAATCGGAAAAAGGGACAAGCAACACCTTTTTCACTGAGAACCATGGCCTCAAAATTTGAGAAACCAATCCCCATTTAGGTCACTCAACACTGCCTTTGATAATATTTTGAATCTCTTGAAAAGCTGAAACAAGTCCAGACAAAGTGTCATGAAATACAATCATGAAATAATAACATGGAAGTTACTCAACGAAACATTGTCTATAAATACATGAAACTTGATCACAAATGGCCATTTTAAGATGATGGCCTTGTGTTTACGCTCTCGTAAAAATCTTAACGCGCCCGACATATCTACTCGTGTGGAGTCACTCCGCTGTCGTCTCTTGTTTCCTTATTCACCTCCTGGTTCAACTCTGACCTCGGGGCAAATAGAGCAAGTGCTTAAGAGCTCGCTGGCTAAAAGGATATATGTGTATATGTTTAATCGCAGCGGAAGACGGCTCATACTTTGTTTTTTGTCTTCGGGGAAAAAGTCAAATGGACAACTCTGTTTAAGTTCTGAGTTGAAGTCAACTGGGAACCTTTGTTGTTTCTTGGTGTAGCAGAAACTTGGTGTCCAACCAAAGTCACAGGGACAATGGTTTTGGTCTATCATTTAAAAAAGCAAGTACACAACGTAGTGGCTAAACAATCTTCAAGTGTATTTTAGTTAAGAATTTATCGAGATAATCCCTGAAATAGTGGTTAGATGGTGCAGCACTAGCTTCAGCACTCACAAAGCTCTGCTAGTAAAGAACAGAACATCTAATAATAATCTTCATAGCTATGAACACATGTGTGTGTATAATTAGACGCCGCAATGGCTCAAGGGTCTGGAGGAATTGAACAGACACACAAAAATGCTTCACCAGACATTTCCTAGTTTTTAGGTCAGTGGTTCTTGTTTAAGGAAACAACATCACATGACTTTTAAGGCAAGAAATTCATGTAGTTAAATAGTTGACTCAGAAGATATTAACACTCGTGTTGAATTCTAATCCCATCGTGTCAAATAATCTGGAACACAAATAGGAAAATATCTTTATTTGTTTTTTTGCTGATGTATACTTTTTTTAAAGATACATTTTAACATCTGAGTATGTTTTGTAACTCTTTTATTCTTACATTTTTACATTTTCTATTTTCTACAGTTTTTGCTGGGCTGCAACACAATTTTTATACAAAATTTTTAGAGTTTTTAATGTTTAAATTATATTTTTTGTTTATGTTAAGAAAACATGTGAACATCTGTGCATGTTTTCTAAAAAATATTTTTTAATTTTGTGTTTTAACACATGTAACATTCTTGCATGTTCGTAACATATGTTTTTTCAGATATATATTTTAACATCTGTGAATGTTTTCAACACATTTTCCAGGTTTACTTTTAATCATTTCACATACAAACAATGATACAATAAAAGTCAGTAAATTATATTCCTTTTTTTTTTTTTTAGGTCAGGTCAAATGGAAAAAACGAACACAAACATGCACGCACACTTGAAAAGCACTAATGGATAACTTGTAATTAACAGTAATTTATTCTAAGAGCCTTTTTTTCACCTCAGTTTTACTTGGATTCTCCATGTTTGCCTGGAAGAGACGTTCATGTAACAGCCTAACCTGCTGTAATTAAACTCCGGCTGGTTTGTGTTGACGACTTCTGGCGTGCATCATCATCCATGCACACTCAAGTGGCCAACACACAACACATCAGCATAATTCATGAGAAATTTTTTTTAAAGTTGATACCTCCGAGGGAAAGACGCTCGGAGCAATTTCACTTCAAAAAGTACCACAGCCTGAGAACTAATGAATTCACACGGAACAATGAACCTCGTCGTGTTTAGAAAAAAAAAAACAAGCTTGTACCTGCGAGTGATGTTTTAAACTGCTGGTGCAAAAACACAAAAAAAAACCTCCGACTCAGAGGAAAAGGAACAAACACCTGATTACAAGAAAGTTTCAGCAGAAATAATGAGGTTGGTTTTTTTTTAAATGAGCCAACAACTGTAAATATCTCTAAATCATCCATTTCATGATATTTCTAACACACACCTGTAAAACTGCGAACTGTACGTCTTTCGTTTGGACCTTCTGGGACCAGATGCCTTTAAAAAATATCCTGTTCAAAACATGTTTGAGGCAAACTTTCATTTCAAGTGACTCAGATCTGGACAACTTGGCGGAAATTGTTGAAACAAAATGAAAAAAAAAGACCAAAAGGGCAAAAAACACACTTTTGAATCCTTGTTTTGGACATAAACTTGTAAGCAACAAGATAAAAAACAAATTTTGACCACAAATAGGTCAAATCCTAAAGACTCAAAGAGTACACGAGCCAGAACAGTTGCTTCTGAACTTGAATAATAATATTTAGGACTTGTTTTGTTCTTATTTTAAAACCTAATGTGATTGACCTTGGAAGTATGGCCACATGGAGACCGTTATGTGTATTTTATTTTTATATTTTTCATATTTACATGCTTTGAAATTATTTATTATTACTATTTAAGTCGAAATCTTCTGAATTTTTTTTTTTAATATACATTTATGGTTGTATTTAAGAATCTTTCATAAAATCCATATTTTATTTTTCTTATTAAACTTCGATTCAACTTCATTTAAAATGTCAAATTGAAACACTTAACACTTCTTAAGAGAAGAGAAAAACAGGTTCCAACCAATCATAAGTCAGGAAGAAGAACGTCCTTATAAGACGCAGAAACAGACTCGGTGAGAACCGTCTTCTGCTCTGACCAACTGGGAAGGAGAGCTTTTTAAAAGTCTGTATTAGTTTGTTATTGTGATACCTATTTATAGCAACCCCATGCAATTCAGAGCTTATTTTTGAGGGGAGAGGGGGTGTCTCCCACAAGACTCACGATAGATAAAGTTAAGTTGAAGGTGGATCTCACATCTCAGAGGTCAACTGCCATAAATGCAAGTGTAATGTATTTATATATTTATGTCTTCTCGAAGCATCCAAGCGTGTTTGAAGTTTGTCAGTTGAAGATCAATAATCAGTCAGTGAGTCACATGAGAGAGAAGCCGCTGGGATTTTTACCAACAGAACTGATCGATGTTGAAGAGACTTCAGGTTAGATGTCACAAATCAATTCCACAAAAACATCAGGATTCAAATAATACGTCTCAGAAAAGGAGGTGAAAGTTCTATTTTTTCCTTTTGAATGCTTTTAGTTTTTCCCTGAAGAATGTATAGTAAAATGAATGATTTAACACGGTATTTAATCATTTACTAAGTGTAGTACTATGTTGATGGACAACATCAAAGAGTGAGAATCTCTCAGCAACATTCCGGTTTTGGAAAACTGACACCAGTCCCGTTATAGCGCCCACACACACACACACACACACACACACACACACAACACAACCACAGCATCACAAATTCAGATTTACCAAAACAACAATTCAACATCCATTTTTTAATCCACTAAAACATCCTTTTAAAGAGTTGATCCTCCACAAACACTATAGTGAAGTTCTCTTGAAACGACAGACATATTCTGATCTCATTGTCCTGCGATGATTTAGAAAATAGTTCAAAGTGTCGTTACCTCCTGCCGGCTGGAGATGAATGATATCGGATGAGATGTGGCGTCGGTCCTGCGCTGCTCTACTCTCTGGCTGAGGACTGAGTGTGTTCAGAGACGGATCACGAGTGGGGTGGTGGGGGAGGTGAGGAGGGTGAGGGTGGTGAGGGGGGAGACTGTCAGGGAGGGAGCGAGTGAGAGGGGAAGAGAAAGATCGCTGTGGGAGATTATCTGTTGAGTTCACGGCGAGACTCTCTGCGTGATGCCTTCATGTTCATCATTGAAAGTAAAAGCTTTCACATCCCTCCTCCTCTTCCTCCTCCTCCTCATCCTCTTCCTCCTCCTCATCCTCCTCCTCCTCTTCCTCCTCCTCTTCCTCCTCCTCCTCATCCTCTTCCTCCTCCTCATCCTCCTCTTCCTCCTCCTCCTCATCCTCTTCCTCCTCCTCATCCTCCTCTTCCTCCTCCTCTTCCTCCTCCTCCTCATCCTCTTCCTCCTCCTCATCCTCCTCCTCCTCCTCCTCATCCTCCTCCTCCTCCTCCTCCTCCTCCTCATCCTCATCCTCATCCTCATCCTCATCCTCATCCTCATCCTCATCCTCATCCTCATCCTCATCCTCATCCTCATCCTCATCCTCATCCTCATCCTCCTCCTCATCCTCATCCTCATCCTCATCCTCATCCTCTTCCTCCTCCTCATCCTCATCCTCCTCCTCCTCCTCCTCCTCCTCCTCCTCCTCATCCTCATCCTCATCCTCATCCTCATCCTCATCCTC